>NC_137075.1:108182200-108643345 GCF_951640355.1 Cnephaeus nilssonii | reverse complement strand
GAGGTGGGGGTGCAGGGAGCCCACTGGGGACGCCGCGTGGCCAGGCCCCGGCCCCACAGACACCCCCTCCGTCTACAGGAGGAATGTCCAACCTCCTACCCCCTAAGGGTGCCCCCCAAGCCCTTCTGGGGAAGCCCTCGCCCCAGCACCCAGTGCGGCCGCGTTTGGAGAGGAGGTCTTTAGAGGGTTGACTGAGCTAAAACAGGGTCGATTGTGGGGTGCCGACTGGGGACCTTCTAAGACGAGGAGATGGGGACACAGGCACGCAGCGGGACGGCCACGTGAGGACCCAGGAGAGAGGCCTGGGGGGAACCAGCCTGTGAGACCTGCTCTGGTCCCCTCACCAATCCCCGGACCTCCAGCCCCAGGACGGGGAAAGAAGTGTGTCCAGCCGCCCGCCCGGCCGTGGTGGCTGGGCACAGAGGCCCTCGGACCCGGGCACACCATCCTCCTTCCCCGCCCCCCGGACCGCCGTGTGCTGGATGGGCTCCCGGAGGCCCTGCCACCTCCTGACCCCAAGGGGCCCCAGGTGCAGACCCCCCACCGCCAGGGAGGGGACGGACGCCGCCCTGAGGGAGGGGCTAGCCCGCCCCCCACTCCAGCCTGGGGCCACAGGAGACCACCTTCCATCACTCCGTCCCCCACACACAAACCGGGCCTGCCCTCCAGAGACCCCCCTCCACTCCGCACTGGGGAGCCCTGTGCCCCCTCCACTCCGCACCGGGGAGCCCCAGCCCTCCACTCCGCACCGGGGAGCCCCAGCCCCCCTGCCCTCCCCTCGGGCGGAGCTGTGTCTGCCGCCCCGCAGATTTGATGACATCCAAATTGCCGCGCAGCGGGGTCCCCTACTGCAGACCCGAGAAAGGAACCAGCTATCGATTTTCCCGTCCAGCCTGTCACCCTCCCTCCCCCCCTCGCCCAGGCCTTTAAGGCGCGGCTCCCCCCAAAGAACAAGTTAGCGCAAACCAGGCTGCCAGACCGGCTCCCTTCCAGCCCTGCCAGGCGGAGGGCTGTGCCAAGGCCGAGGGTCCTGGTGCTGAGCTGGGAGCCCCGGGAATCGGAATCGGGCCCTGCAGGTCCCAGGGCTCAGCCTGCAGCCCCCACCCCTGCCCCCCCGCCCGCCCACATCCCTACCCTGCAGCCCCCACCCCTCGCTGAGGAGTGAGGACGGAGCGGAGGGCAGGGAGCTGCGAGCCCTCGGAGCCCAGGAAGTGCCGAGGAGGAGCCTGCAGCCGGCGGGGGGGGGGGGGGGGGGGGGGGGGGGAGGGGCGGCGCGCTGGCGGCCCCTGCCGTGTCCCTGGCTCCCCAGCCTCCCACTCGGCCGCGGTGACAGGGACGACGGCCCCCGGCCGCGGGGGTGGAAGTGCTGACTCCAACGACGATGGCGTTTCCGTGGGCGCCGCGGTCCTGGCCCGAGCGCTGTCCTGTGGGGCCAGGGCACCCCCGACCTGGCCCCTGGCGGTCTGTTCACCCCCCACCCCCCTCGGGAGGGTGACAGGCTCACTCAGCCCAGAGGACTGTGGCCTCACACAGCCTGCAGCCCGGCCACGTGTCAGCCGCTGCAGGGCCCGACGGCTCCCTGGTGCCTGCCCGCGTGTCAGCCGCTCAGGCCCCGACGGCTCCCTGGTGCCTGCCCGCCTGCCGGGCCAGGAGCCAGAGGGGACCCGGGGCACAGGGGCCGTGCTGGTGGCCATGCGTATTTCGGGCTCAGGCCGGAATCCGGGTCGGGGACGGGGGACTCATTATGGCCGGAGGATCCACACGCGCAGCAGCTGTGCCCGCGGCAGGCAGGCAGCCGCCCTCAGAGGCGCACCCCAGGCCTGGGCCCGACGCGCATTCTTTGCCGTCTATGAGGCACGGGCCCCCCTAAACCAGGATTCCAAAGCGGCCGGCAGCTGGCCGGGCCCCCCCCCCCAATCCGGCCGCCAGGCTGGTCGCCGTGGCCTCAGGACCGTCACGGTCAAATCGGCTCCGGCGTGGGAAGCCTGCCTCCCGGCCCCACGGCCCCTGAGCAGCCACAGTGGCCACAGCCAGACTGCCCTTCGGCTCGGACCCCCCCCCCCCCACCGCCCTGCACCCGGGGACGCGGGACGGTCCTCGCCAGGGCGGGGCGGGGGCTCTGCACGGCTGGGAGGCGGCGCCCGGAGCCCGTGGTCAGCGCCCACCCTGCTCACTCGCTCTGTGTGAGGCTGTCCACCCCCACCCCTCCCCCGCCCCGCCCCGCGCAGCCCAGGCCAGCAGGCCCTGCTTTGCACAGAGCGACCACCAGGCTGGAGACAGAGCCCGGTGTGCGTGCTCCCAGCATGCTCGCAGCTTCCTCCTCCTTCCGTCGTCTCCACTTTCGCCCACCGTGACCACTCCTCGCGCAGAGAGCAGGAAACGGGGCGCGTCCGGTACGGTGAGAGCGGCTCGGTGGGGAGGACCGGCCCTCCAGGGGGCACCTCGGGGGGGGGGCAGCTTCAATGGTCTTTAAGGGGTAAACGAGCTGATGGGGAGTGAGGGATGGAGCCCCAGGCCGAGCCGCAGAGGCGGCCGGAGGCCCGCAGGGTGAGCCCCGAGGTCACATGGGCTTTGGCTGCACAGGACCGGGCAGCCTGGCTGAAGCCGGCCATCGGATTGGCCCGGGAGGCAGGGGGCGAGGGGTGGCCAGGGGTGCCTGCCGCGGCCCCTGTGGCTCCCGAGAGCCGGTTGTGCGCGGCCGCAGTCCATGCGAAGCCGTGGCTTCCGCGGAGGGAGTGTTTACACCAGAGCAATGGGCAGGCGCTGCCCCTCCGGACCTGTGTTTGAGGAGGGCCGGCCGGTGAATCTGTCCCAGCAGATCTGAAACGGGAGCAAAGGAAAACGTCTCCATCTGAAAAACCACCAAAAATCAGGACCCGATGGGCAGGTTCGACAGCAGGGAAGCTGGAGACGGTCCGGAAGGTTCCGGTTAGAATGCAGCACAGCGACTGTGGGGGGTGGGGGGGTACACATCCACACCAACAAGCAAGCAGACCTGTAACTTAAAGGCATCAGAGAACATCAGATAGCCAGGGACACAGCCAACAACGTTATACAAGACGCCATGGAGACTGAAGCTTGTTTTGCAAGAAATCAAGGAACGCCAGGAAGGAGAGGTAACCCATGTCCGTGTGCGGGAAGACACAACATTGTTAAAGATGCCAGTTCTTGCCCGGCCGGCGTGGCTTCGTGGCTGAGCGTCAACCTATGAACCGGGAGGTCATGGTTTGAGTCCCGGTCGGGGCATGTGCCTGGGTTGCAGGCTCGATCCCCAGTGGGGGGCGTGCAGGAGGCAGCCGATCAGTGATTCTCTCTCATCATTGACGTTTCTCTCTCTCTCTCCCTCTCGCTTCCTCTCTGACATCAATAAAAAGATATTTTAAGAAATAAATTTTCGCCCTAGTTTGTTTGGCTCAGTGGATAGAGCGTCAGCCTGTGGATTGAAGGGTCCCGGGTTCGATTCCGGTCAAGGGCATGTACCTTGGTTGCGGGCACATCCCCAGTGGGGGGTGTGCAGGAGGCAGCTGATCGATGTTTCTCTCCCATCGATGTGTCTAACTCTCTATCCCTCTCCTTTCCTCTCCGTAAAAAAGCAATAAAATAAAAAAATAAAAGAGAAATAAAAAAAAAGAAAGGAAGTTTGCTAACCGAAGAAACAGACCGTCACTCGCCAGAAGGGCTGACGATAGGCCGGCCTGGAACCCAGCACCCAGTCCCCGGAGAAGCAGGCCCGGGGAGGATGGTCACCGGCCCGTCAGCCAGCCCAGCGGTCCATCGCGGGGACAGAAGGACAGACGGGGTGTGTCCTCGGGGCCACCGAGGACTCCAGCCGGAAGTCACAGACCAGCGACCAGCGCAGAGGACCCGTCCTGGGTCGGGAGTGACGTGTCTGAGTCCACTCTGGACAACCCACCATGGGTCGGGAGCCGCCCGCCGAGCGGCTGACACGGCGGGACCGGGAGAGGGGCCGTCCGGAGGGGGCGGCGAGGGGCGGGGAGAGGGGCCGTCCGGAGGGGGCGGCGAGGGGAGAGGGGCCGTCGGGGGGGGGGGGGGCGGGGGGCGGGCGCTGGGGGCGGGCGGCCACGTGGCTCGGGTGGTGGTCGCTCGGATTCACTGAGCAGTCTCTCCTCCTCTGGCACCTCGGGGCGTGACGGCTCTGCCTGTTACATGGACGGTGAAGTGCGTGTGAAATAGAATGCGCTTTGTCTGTGATTCGGTTTGTTCTGCTTGACTCGAGGCACAAGCCACGGCCCTGTGGCGGCTCGGGGTCCCAGCTGGCGGGAGTGAGGCTCTGTGGGCGGCGCCCCAGGGGCCCGGGACCTGCCATCCCCGAGGGACCACACGCGCAGAGAGAGGGTGACAGGTGGGGTGTCGCTGTCGCCACAGACGCCCCACTGCTCCGCCAGCGCCGGCGGCGGCGGGAGCCCCGTGTGGGCCGACAGGAAGCAGCAATCGGCACGCGCTGAGCTGATCAATAATTAATCTGAACATTAAAAAGCATTTTCTTTGCCTGACAAGGAGCTGATTGCTGAAGTTGCCCCGGAGCCCCCGATCCATTTGTCTCCCTCATCCTCTCAGCTGGAGGGGGGCATCGGCCCGCCAGGGCAGGGGGGTCCTTGCTGCGGAGGGGCCACCAGCATCGGGGTACTACCAGCCCTCACTCCATCCTCCTCACCCCCCAAACCTCCGTCCTCACAGCTCTGCCCCCAGTGCCCAGCACATATCACCCTGTCCCCCCGGACTTCATGGATCTGCTCAGAGGCCACCCCCCTGTGCATGTCCCCTCTTGGCCTCCACGCAGTGCCCCCGGCCTCCTATGCCCCCATGGCCCCCCTCGGCCCCCAACCCCCAGCCTGGTCCTCACGGTGGCTGACCCTGTCCGACCTCGGGGTCCGGAGGGCCTGTGTGGGCGTCCTTTTCCCACTGGGCGGGCCCACGACAACCCCTTGTTAAATACCAAGAGTCTACCTGAGTGTGCCCCACGGAGGCAACTGAGACCTCCACCCGCAGCCCCGAGCAAAGGGAGACCTGGGGGGGGCGGGACAGGGAGCAGCACTCTGAATGGGGCTCCCCCTTCCGGCCCCTCCACCCAAGCCGCGAGCTGCTGGGGGGCACAGGTGGAGGTGGGGGAGCAGAGAGCAGGCGCTGGGACCCGCAGGCCCATCCGAAATAACTCGGGCACAGGAGGCCCCAGCTCAGGAGAGCAATGAAGGCATTGTCATTGTGGTGCCCAAACCCAGCCACCTCCAAGTAGACCCCACCTGGGGCTCCCCCCTCCCCCTCCAGCAGGAGCCACGGTGAGGATGGTGGTGAGGATGGTGATGGTGGTGACAATGATGATGGTGGTGATGATGGTGGTGATAAAGGTGGTGATGGTGATTGTGGTGGTAGTGATGGTGGTGGTGGTGGTGAGGATGGTGGTGATGGTGGTGAGGATGGTGGTGATGGTGGTGAGGATGGTGGTGAGGATGGTGGTGAGGATGGTGATGGTGGTGATGGTGATGGTGGTGAGGATGGTGGTGAGGATGGTGGTGAGGGTGGTGATGGTGGTGATGGTGGTGATGGTGGTGATGGTGATGGTGGTGATGATGGTGATGGTGGTGATGATGATGGTGATGGTGATGGTGAGGATGGCCATTCTAATGATGAGAATAATGACAGTCATCCTTTACTAGGCACCAGCTGCACACTGGTACTGCCATGCCTTCCCCATTTGGTCCTCACAACCATCAGAAAGGTGAATGGTGCTCCGTCCCCCCGAGGCACAGACTCCGCAGCATTACACGTCCACCCGCGTGGACAGACCCAGGGCTGAAGCCGAGTTGCGGCTCAGGCGAGGTCTACGGTGAGCATGGCATGGACCTGGGGTATGTCACCTCCTCGCACTGTGAGAACTCTTCCAGCCAACCTGTCATGGTCTCACTTCACACATGAGGACAGTGGGCCGGGGCTAGCATCTGTCCGTGACCGGCACGTGTGAGCAGCAGCATGCGGGTGGGGAAGAGGCAGGAGGAGGCCAACCACGCGCAGCCGGCACCTCGGAAGAACAGCCACAGCCGTGCTCACCGCCCTTCCGGCAGCCGGAGGCCTGTCAGCCCCGGGCTCCCAGCCCAGTGCCCGCCCTTTCTGCCAGACTCCGGGCCCATCAATGGGCTCGGGCCACACCCAGCCCAGGCCAGGCATCAGCAGGGTGAGGGGTACCTGCGGCCGGGCCTCCCCAGCACCTCCTGGGACAGCCCAGCACCTCCTGGGACAGCCCAGCACCCACCTGGACAGCCCAGCACCCACCTGGACAGCCCAGCGCCCACCTGGACAGCCCAGCACCCACCTGGACAGCCCAGCACCCACCTGGACAGCCCAGCGCCCACCTGGACAGCCCAGCACCCACCTGGACAGCCCAGCGCCCACCTGGACAGCCCAGCACCCACCTGGACAGCCCAGCACCCACCTGGGACACACCAGCACCCACCTGGACAGCCCAGTACCCACCTGGACAGCCCAGCACCCACCTGGACAGCCCAGCACCCACCTGGACAGCCCAGTACCCACCTGGACACACCAGCACCCACCTGGACAGCCCAGCACCCACCTGGGACACACCAGCACCCACCTGGACAGCCCAGCGCCCACCTGGACAGCCCAGCACCCACCTGGACAGCCCAGCACCCACCTGGACAGCCCAGCAAGCCGTGAAATGGTTAAGGTCTTCTGCCCATCCCCCCAATGGGCTCATTATCATTTCTAATACCAATCGATACCCACCAGGCACCTGACAGCGCCCGGCACATGTCCCCCCACCCACCCCGCCTCCCAACGTGAACGGCCCCCTAAGCCCCTGCTCCTTCCCCCCCCCCCCCCACATCTCCATCTTGCTCGGGACCAAATCGATGGACCCCATTGATCACCTCCCCTCCCTTCCATCCCACTGACATCCCCCTCCCCCAGGCAGCGGGCACCGGGGGCCCCGCCGCCCATGTAGGTGGGGCCTCGTCAAAGGCCTGATTGCTCTGGGCCGGCAGCTCACAGCGAGGGGCCGCCCGCGACATATGCTGCCCGCCCGCCGCCGGCTTTGTCTGCGCATTAGCCACAGCGTCCCTCCTCCCGGCCCGGCCCTGTGTCCAGCCTGGCGCTGACCAGCCGCCTCCCATTGGCGGCCGGCGTGGGGGCTAAATACAGACGCACGTGGGATCGCGTGATCAGGCCGCTCTGGGCCGGAACAAAGGACGCATTAGGCTCCCGCAGGCGGCTCCCTCGTCAGACACACAAAGGGCAGGAGGGAGGGGCACCGCCTCCTTTCGCCGTCAGAGACAGAGGAGGGGGCGCCGGAGTCCCAGGCGGGTTCCCCTGGGCAGGGCGCCTGCCACCCCACACCCCGGCTTCCCCTCGGGCACCGCCTCACGGAGCTGGGAGCCCGAGGAGAGATGCGGGCCACGGCTCTGTGATTGACCTGCTCACGGGACAGCAGCTCAGGGGCCGCCCCCCCCAGGTCCACAGGGAGACCCTGCCCCTGACACGTGTCCTACTGTGGAGGTCACACGGATGCAAGCCCCTCGGACCCCGGCTGGCAGGTCTGCCCCTGCGCAGAGGGGCTCCCACAGCCGGGGGCCGAGGGGCTCCGGGCAGGGCGGTGCCCCCCCCCCCACCGTGTTGGAGGCCCTGGGGCTCCACGGAATTTCTCAGCAAACGCTCCGGCCACGCGGGCCACGCGGCAAGTTGGAAGTCCAGCAAACGCCATAAACACGGCGCAGCCGAAACCGTGACTACGTCCCTGCCCGGTCAGCGAATGACACCCCGAGGAGCTCAGGCCAGGGCCTCCCGCCGCCCGCCCCCCGAACTCGGTCCAATCCACCGAGGGAGGCCACGGAGCAGCAGGTGGACGGGGAGGACGCGGCCGGGACAGGACGGCAGCCACGGGGTCAGGCTTCACGCGGACGTGGCCCTGCCTGAGGGACAGAGGGCCCCCCCCCCCCGGGCTGCTCCCAGGAGGATGCCCTCCGTGTGCCCACTGCTCTCCTCCGGACAGAAGGGCCGGCCTCCCGCCCATTTCAATCTCAATGGAGGCACAGGCCCTGGCCGGGTTACTCAGTGGATAGAGCGTCGGCCTGTGGGCCGAAGGGTCCCGGGTCCGATTCCGGTCAAGGGCGCAGGCTCCTCCCGGCCTGGGCCCTGGCTGGGGTGCGTGCAGGAGGCGACCCATCCATGTGTCTCTCTCACATCACTCAATGCTCCTCTCTGTCTCTCCCTCTCTCTTCCACTCTCTCTAAAAACCAATGGGAAAACACCCCCGGGTGAGGATCAACCAAAATAAATAAAAATATAATGTTGGGCCGGAGCCCTAAGCACCGAGCCGCCCCAATGGGCTCACAGGCCGCTCTGGCGGGGCCGACGGGAGCAGAGACAGGAGGCCCGGGCGTTCCTACCCAGCTTTAGGGGCAGGTCCCTCACGCGCCCCCAGGAGCCCCGCCCCCGGAGGGGACCCCAGCCCGACCACTGTCCCTCCCAGCCCTGCCTGACCCCAGGCCCTGCCCTGGAGGCTGCCTGGCCGGGGACCTGTGGGCTCTGCTCGCACCACTGGCCACAGCTGCCCTGTCCCCCTGGGAACGGGCTGGAGCCCACGGACAAGCCCTCCCGAGGCAGCGGCCTGAGCCCTTAGCCTGATGGGGCTGCGTGTCGTCTGCCCCGGGCACTTCCTCCTGGGCCCCGCCGCCCCCCAGCCCCGCCCGCCCCCCAGCCCAGCCCCCCAGCTCCACCCGGCCCCCCAGCCCCGCCTGGCCCCCCAGCCCGACCCCCCAGCCCCGCCCGACCCCCAGCCCCGCCGCCCCCCCAGCCCCACCTGGCCCCCCAGCCCCACCTGGCCCCCCAGCCCCGCCTGGCCCCCCAGCCCCGCCAGACCCCCCAGCCCTGCTCGGCCCCCCAGCCCCCCAGTCCTGCTCGGCCCCCCAGCCCCGCCTGGCCCCCAGCCCTGCTCGGCCCCCCAGCCCCGCCCGGCCCCCCAGCCCCGCCTGACCCCCCAGCCCCACCAGCTCCCCGGTCCCACCCAGCCCCCCAGCCCCGCCTGACCCCCCAGACTCACCAGCTCCCCGGTCCTGCCCAGCCCCCCATCCCCACTCGGCCCCCCAGCGCAGCCCACCCAGACGCCGCCACAGGCGGCTAATTGCTCGAAGCTGGCCGAGCGCGTTAACATTCATCGCCACGCTCCCCGCTGCCGGGCCCAGCGCTGAGGGGCGGCCTGTGAGCGCCTGCGGGGCCTCTGTCGCTGTCACATCAGGAGGGGCGGCAGGAGGACGTCCCCACAGCATCACCGCGGTCACACGCCAACGAGCGGCTCCGGACCGCGCTGTGCAAACTGGGCATCGCCCTCCCAGGCAGGCTGAGGGGATGGGGGGGGGACCCCTCCCAGGCAGGCTGAGAGGATGGGGGGGGCACCCCTCCCAGGCAGGCTGAGAGGATGGGGGGGGACCCCTCCCAGGCAGGGCTGAGAGGATGGGGGGGCACCCCTCCCAGGCAGGGCTGAGAGGATGGGGGGGCACCCCTCCCAGGCAGGGCTGAGAGGATGGGGGGGGCACCCCTCCCAGGCAGGGCTGAGAGGATGGGGGGGGCACCCCTCCCAGACAGGGCTGAGAGGATGGGGGGGGCACCCCTCCCAGACAGGGCTGAGAGGATGGGGGGGGCACCCCTCCCAGGCAGGGCTGAGAGGATGGGGGGGCGGCCCTCCCAGACAGGGCTGAGAGGATGGGGGGGACCCCTCCCAGGCAGGGCTGAGAGGATGGGGGGGCCCTCCTGCGGCATGGGACGGTGGAGGGGGGACCCTCCAGCCCCTGCTCCCCCGGCCGGCCCCGCCCCCGCAGGCCCCTGGGCCCACTCCGCTCCGCTGCCGGCGTGTTTTTCATTCTGTCCGTTGATGGAGCGTTTGACTTCTTTTCACCGAATACGACGTGTCAATGTCTCAAACCTGCGGCCACACGCGTGTTCTTTTCTTAAAACGCACCGAACGCATCTCCGCCGTGGGAGGCCTGACAGGCGTCCCCTTCGAGCCCCTCCCCGGGCCGCCTGCCCTCCCCGGCCCTCGCCGTGTCCCGGGCCTCCCCCCCCCCCCCACCTCCCGCCGAGTCCTCTGTCTGCTCCGCGCCCCCACGCTCTGGGTCTCTTTGTTCGTCCGTTTGTCTGGTTCAGGAGACCCCACGTGTGCGTGAGATCATGTGATGGTGTCTTTCTCTTGAAAACCCCCTTCGCACAGGAACCTCGAGAGCCGGTGACGCGGCTGCTGGCTCCCCCTCTCGCCCCCTTTCCTGGCCGGGCCCGGGGTGGCTCCCTAAGGCACCAGCTCCCCGAGGCCCAGGGCACATTCCTGGGGGCCCAGGCAAACGCTGAGAGTCTGAGTTCAGAGGGTGTGGCCGCCTTCACACATGGAGAAACTGAGGCAGAGAAGCAAAACCACCCGCCCACAACCCAGGACTGGTCCTTGGCAAGAGGGGGAGCCACGCTGGGGCCCGGCTCCAGGGCCGCCTTCTGTATCCCCGTGGCCGGCTCTCCCGCCCCCAACCCCGGCCACGTCCTCGTCCCCGGGCCCTGCGCCCCCCTGCCAGTCAGGGACCCACGAACACTGTTCCCTCGGAAGCCGGGTGGCTGCTCGGCCTCCCGGGAGCCAGGAGGCAGGTCACTGCCCCCACACACACCCCGGGGGCCCACGCAGCCCACACACCTACCGCCACGCGCTGTCCCCGGGGACTCCCTCCCCGCGGGGCCGGGTGCGCCGAGCGCGGATGTAGGACGGAAAGCCTGTTTCTAAATGGGTGTCCGTTCTGAGCGATTTTTCCGCCATAAACTCGCCCCGGCCGGCTTCCTGCTGCCGCACTGGCTTCTCCCGGCCCAGCCTGCCGCGGAGCCCCCGGGGTGGGGCATACCCCGCCTGCAGGGCAGGGACCCTGGGTGTGATCGGGGTGTGGGGTGCAGCCGGTTCTCCAGGGATGCCCTGGAGGCCCCCAGGTAGGAAGGACCCAGCTGCAGGAGGGCAGGACCCTCGGGCTCCAGGCCGCACCGGGGTCAGCGCCTTGCCCAGCGCCCGGCTTTGACCCGGTGGCCCAGACGCACCTCCCAGGACCCCAGGCTCCTTAGCCCTGCCCAGCCCCCTCCAAAGCCCTGCTTCCTGGCATCGACTCCACTCTGCAGGCCCCAGGCCCCATCTCTGCGCCCCCCGGAGCCCAGGGCCACTGCCCCTCTGGGGGATGGGGACCCTCCCTTGCAAGCTTCAGGGACCCCAGGCGCAGGTCCAGGCAGAAAGCAGCAGGGGTGAGGGCCGCGGGGAGAGGGGCCCTGTTAGCCCTCCGTCTGACGCGGTGCTCAGCGCGGTGGTAGAGGCACCGGGAGGCACTTACTCGTGTCTAATTAGAGCTCGCTGGTTTCTATGGAGATCGCTGAAGCGGAGCGGGAGGACCCAGGTCCCACCCTCGCTACCGGCTGTGGGTGGTGGCGGCAGGAGGACAGGGCGGGGGAGCAGGCAAGGTCCTCGGGCAAGGGGTCAACTAGCAAACCGCCGGGCAGAGACCCCACGGCGCCCGGGGGTCAGCTGTCCTGGGGACCCGCCTCACTGCGCCCAGGGCCCCACCCAGCCCTCCAGAGGGGGCCGTGACCTGGGCCAGCACCCCGACGGGCTGTGGGGTGGTGTGGATCGGAGGACCCCAGCCAGCTGTGCCCTGCAGGTGCGCTGCCCAGCACCCCTCCGGGAGGGGGGGAGGGTGGGCGGTGATCGACCAAGGACCTGTGTGCACAGAGGCATGGCCATGGGCACTCACAGCAGGTGGAGGCCTGGGGCGGGCTGGAGGGGTGCGTGCGGGGTGAAGGGGGCTCTGTAAGACGCTAACAATACGGAGTTATTTAAGAAAAAGAAAAGGAGACGAGGTGGGTGGGCAGGGCACACGGCCACGGAGCAGACAGACACTCAGCCTAGCGAGGGAACCCAGAGTGGGGGACCGAGGCTCACCCCCCTCCTCCCCGCGCCTTCCCTGACTCCCCTCCCTCTTTCCAGAACTTTCTCTGACCCGCCCTGCCATGCCCGACTCACTCCCTCCCTCCCTCCTGCAGCATCATCTGTGCCAAGGCCCGGGACATCGGGCCAGCCCAGCCCTGTGAGGCCACTACATGCCCATGCCCGCCAAGCCCCAACAGGCTGGGGTGACGGGCGCAGGAGCCGCCGCCGGGACCATGGGGGGGACCAGCACCCCCAGGACAGCCGTTGGGCAGGGCCACGCTGGCCTGGCCAGGTGGGTGCAAGCCAGGCCTATGGCTGCTGGGCGCTCACCTAGGGCCGTGGGACTGAGCAGCCCGCTCCCCGAGGCGTCAGCACAGCAGGGCGAGGGCGGAGCCCCCTAAACCCACCAGCCGGGCGGGCAGCTCCCGCCCAGGCCCCCCTGCAGCTTGGGGCCCCTCCCCCGCCCCACACCCAGGACAGAGCCCCACGTTGGCCCTGCACCCACCATCCCTCCTCCTCACTGTGGCAGCCTTGCGGGTGTCGGGGCAAAGCCCAGGCTCAGACTCCAGCCAGGGGTGCGGCCGGGGACCCTGGGGGGGCTCTTCCCAGGCAAAGACCCAGGACCCCCACACTCCCCACCGCCCCCTTCCCAAGGGGGCTGTCATTGGAGGCCCCAGGGACCGGCACACCTCGCTGCCAGGACACAACCCCCCACCACCACCACCACCGGTCCCCACTGAAGATCAGGCCGGGCCTGGGCCCTAATCCTCACCCCTCCCTGGAGGGGGCCCAGGTGCCGGCGGCCAGACCCGCACTAAGAGACTCTAATTGGCAGGCCCAGCATGGGGCGGGTCCCCAGGGCTGCTCTGGGGCGCAGGTGGAGGGGCGTCGAGCCAGGGCTGGGGCCCCTCTGACTGGAGGGGGAGGGCCTGCGTGGGCCCAGGACCAGAGCCGCTCAGGACCTTAGGGGTGTACTGTGCATGCGGACCCCCCGGCCTCGGCTGCCGTTCCAGAGGGGGCGGGCGGCGCCCAGGGCCCCACAAGGGGGTCGGGGGTCACGCTGTGCGTTCTCCGGGCAGGAGGGGCTTCAGAGCGCTCTCCCGTGTTCTTTTCTTTTTCTTAAATAACTCCGTATTGTTAGCGTCTTACTGAGCCCCCCTTCACCCCCGCACGCACCCCTCCAGCCCGCCCCAGGCCTCCACCTGCTGTGAGTGCCCATGGCCATGCCTCTGTGCACACAGGTCCTTGGTCGATCACCGCCCACCACCACCCTCCCGCCTTCCCTCCGAGCCCCTCAGCAGCTCTTTCCCTGTCCCGGGCACCAGCCCCACGTCTCCCAGTCTGTGTCCCGGGCACGAGCCCCCCGTCTCCCAGTCTGTGTCCCGGGCACGAGCCCCACGTCTCCCACTCTGTGTCCCGGGCACGAGCCCCACGTCTCCCACTCTGTGTCCCGGGCACGAGCCCCCGTGTCTCCCAGTCTGTGTCCCGGGCACGAGCCCCCCGTCTCCCAGTCTGTGTCCCTGCACGAGCCCCCACATCTCTGGCTGTGGGGAGACCGGCCACGTGTCTGCCTGGTGCCGCCGAGGGGAGCTGCCCACAGGCAGGGCAGACTCTGTCCCAGACTCCACGGGTGGGGACCCAGGAGCTCCTGCCCCCAAGGACACCCCCCTGCTTCCCCGTCAGAATCGCAGGGCGCCCCTATTCCAGCAGAGCAAGCCGCCTCCCAGGGTCCCCAACCTGTCACACTCCCCTTCCCCAAGGCCCTCCTCCCGGAGGCCCAGGTCCACCCCCGAGCCCTGTCCTCACCTTCCCGCTGTCACCACCGATCTCCCTCTGAGGGTCACTGCGGCCCCCGGGGAGTCGCCGGGGACACCGGCCCCCACGGTGCTGGAGAGGACACACGCCTGGGCACAGTGACAGCGCCGGGCCGAGCCGCACACCCCGAGGGCCCGCCCCCCAGGCCAACTGAGAGCAGAGCCCTTCCCAGGCACATGCATGCATGCACATGCACACGTACACACACACGTGCACATGGGTACACACATCACACACTCACATGTATGTATATGTGCACACCTATACACATGGGCATGTGCATGCATGCAACTAGGCGTACATGTGCACACACTCGTGTGCACACTGCATTGCACGTGTGCGTCCACCGATACACATGCACACACCCGTACACACACACATGCATTTGCACACGCACACATGGCGGGCATTCCCCATCGTGCGCCCTGCTTGCTGGACGGATGCCCAAGGCCAGTCCACCCCGACCCTCTGTGTTACCAGCTCAAGTCCCCACCTGTGGGTGGGGGGCTGATGACTGAACCCCCCACGGGGTCCACAGGTGCTCCCCAAAGAAGGTGCCCCGAGGTAACCGGTGACCCGGTGCAGGCGGGGGCTGGCGGGCAGAGCGTGAAACATCGACCATTAATTGTGCCCATTGCGAACCCGACAGCCCCGTGCAGCGAGACAAGGCCCCGCTCCGTTCACACGCGTAATTCACCTCCATTAGCACGGGACACGCTGACAAGTCGGGCGCCGTGAACCGCACGCCCCTGTGGCCGCGGGCAGCGGGGGTGGGGGGGGCGGGGGGGCTGCCTGCCTCCACACTTAAGCCTCCGTGTAACCCGGCGGGGAGCGCGGGGCGGGGGAGCCCGTGTTATCTTCGGGGAGAGCCTGCTCGATCCATGCACCCGCCCCCCATGCAAATGTCCCGCCTTTATCTGCGGCTCACAGGCATGTCAAACAGGATTAGAAAACCATTTCGTGAAATGGAAACGCACAGGATTTAATGGAAAACCAAAGAGGGCCCGAGACCCATTTTTCTTTAATGGTATTTCTGGCCAGGAGGTCCCCTAAATCACCTCCCCCGGCACACCTCCCCCAAAGTGGAACCAACGCCAGACAGAGCTGGGGACCCTGGAGGGGGCCCGGGGAGAAGGCCCGGCCACCAGCCAGCCCGGAAGCCACCGCGCAATTGATCGCCAGGAAAATTCACTTAACGGCTTTGCTGGGCTCGATTGCAGGGACGACTTAATCTTTGGCTCGGAAGTCCCTCCGGGGTCCTCGGGGGCCCGCCCTCTACCCCTCGGCCCACGAGGGCCCGGCTGTGGGCACACCGGAGCTGCCCGGCCGGGTGTGGAGGCTGGCACGCCGCCCTGCAGGCTGGCCACACCCCAGCGGGGGTCTGAGACATGGGGCCAGGCTGTCTGCCCTCTGCCCATCGCCCCGGTACCCCAGGCCGATACCCGGCCCTGTCTGCTCTCCCCATCACCCCAGTACCCCAGCCAACACCCGGCCCTGTCTGCCCTCTCCCCATCACCCCGGTATCCCAGCCGATACCCGGCCCTGCCTGCCCTCTCCCCATCACCCCGGTACCCCAGCCGATACCCGGCCCTGCCTGCCCTCTCCCCATCACCCCGGTACCCAGCCGATACCCGGCCCTGTCTGCTCTCCCCATCACCCCGGTACCCCAGCCGACACCCGGCCCTGTCTGCCCTCTCCCCATCACCCCGGTACCCCAGCCGATACCCGGCCCTGCCTGCCCTCTCCCCATCACCCCGGTACCCCAGCCGATACCCGGCCCTGCCTGCCCTCTCCCCATCACCCCGGTACCCCAGCCAATACCCGGCCCTGTCTGCCCTCTCCCCATCAACCCGGTACCCCAGCCGATACTCGGCCACTCCCGACAGGTGGCTGCAGGCCCCGGCTCTCAGCCCCTTCCACTCGCTGCAGCGGCCAGAGACAGCGATTCCAGGATCTGTGGCTTCGGGGGACCCCTCAGAATTGCTCTGCCCTCAGCCCGGCTCTCCACACACCCCTGTCCCCCTCCCCCCGCCAGCCTCAGACCCGACTCCTAGAACCCCATCCACAAGCCCTCGGCCCCCAGGCCCCGTCTCCACAGGTGTCCACAACCCCCAGCCCAGCACCCCCAGCCTAGCCCCTGTCTGGCCCCCGTCTCTCCAGAACTCCATGCTGGGGAGCCCCCGCCTTCCACCCAGGCCTGCCCTCGAGGAGCTGCTGTGGGGGGAGGGGGGGCAGTGTCCTGGAGAGAAATAAGAACTCATAGCCTGCCACGTGGCTCCGTGGTTGAACGTCGACTTATGAACCAGGAGGTCACGGTTCGATTCCCCATCAGGGCACAGGCCCGGGTTGCAGGCTCAGTCCCCAGTGTGGGGCGTGCAGGAGGCAGCTGATCCGTGATTCTCTCTCATCATTGATGTTTCTCTCTCTCCCTCTCCCTTCCTCTCTGAAATCCATAAAGAAATATGTTTTTTAAAGGGAACTCCTACGTGGGCCCCACGTTCCGCTTCCACAGAGCCACGGACACGCCCTCTGTGTGGTGCCCCCAAGTTGACCTCCAGTGTTGGGGGGCTGAGACACAGAGGTGCCGGCCATCTCAGCCTCTGACAGCTGTCCCGTCCGGCCGCGTCACCACCTGCCCTGCGCCCTCCTCCGTGCGTCCGCCCCGCCCGCCTGCTGCTGCGGGTCAGGAGCCCCGGTGGGGCGGGAGCCGCGGTCTGCCGGGGCCTGAGAGCCGCCAGGGGGCTGGAGGCGTGGCAGGGTTATTGGGCATTAGAAACTAACCTATTTTACAATCAGATATTTAGGTGGGATTCCTTACACTTAAGGTTGTTGTTTTTCATGTTTCAAAGCAGCTCAAGGTCCTTGAGGAAAACCCAGCCAATACAGGAAAGGCGGCAGACTGCCCGTGTCCCCGGCCCCCAGGGCCCAGGGCGGGGGTGGGGGCTCCCGTCCTGTGCCCCCCACAGTGAGGCGTCGGGGCCGGTGTCCTGCACGTGAGCAGCTCCCGCAGGGCCAGGCGCAGCGGACGGGTCCCGGCTCGTCCCCACGGTCCAGCGGCAGAGGCGGGGCCCGGAGCTGCCGCCACAGCGGGTCCACGGCCGGCGGAGCCGCGGCCACGGAGCGGGGCCTCCGTCCCAGCCGTCGGCGGACAGCCCAGGACAGTGTGGGGCCCCTCTGTGTCCCCCCCGGCTCCCGGCCACCAGGCTGGGGCCGCCAGGAGCTGAGGGGGAGGAAGGCCACACGCACCCCATCTCACCTGCACGTGCCCGACGGCCACGCGTCCCTCGGCTCAGCCCCAGGCCGCGGGGACGGCAGGTCACAGACCCCAGGAAGGTCAGCAGCGCCTGCGGGGCGCCGAGTCCGCCTGGAGAGGCAGCTTTGCTCTGACCCCCCGCCCCCCACTCCCCATCCCCTGTCCCCCTGCCCCCCACTCCCCATCCTCCCTGCTCCCCTAGTCCCCCACTCCCCATCCCCTGTCCCCCCTTGTCCCCCGCCCCCATCCTCCCCGCTCCCCTAGTCCCCCAGCCCCCCCAGCCCCCGTCCCCCCACCCCCCATCCTTCCCACTCCCCTAGTCCCCCCCCTCCCGTCCCCCCCCCCCGCCCCATCTGCTGCCCGTGCGCCGTGTTGACATCATTAGCGTTCACAAACATTCGTGAGCCAGAGCGGCTTCTGTTGTGTGAGGCACCGCACACGCGTGCACACGGGCATCTGCCAACTCTCCCCCCGTCCCCCCGCTGCCTGAGCCCGCACCCCCAGATCCGGGGCGGGCGGCTGCCCCATGCAGAGCCCCTGCAGACGGGGCCCGCCTGCCCCTCCCACCCCCCTGCAGAGGGCGCCTCCTCACCACCAGCCGCTCGCGGGCGGAGCACCCCGATGCCCTGGCTGCACAGCGGGTTCCCGCTCGGGTGCTCGGTGCCCCGGACCCTGTGGGACCCCCCGATGGGCAGGCCCACGTCACTCATTCGCTCACTCCGTTCATCCGCTCGTCCCTGGGGCAGCGCCAGGGTCCCCTGAGGACACTCCCCACTTGGGGCTCCGGGGACAGGCTGTGCAGGCCTCGCCCCGTCCGAGTGTCCCCTGAGGACCTGCCCACCCACCCTCAGCCACCACCTGTGGGGCCTCAGCCTGTGGGGAGGCGGCGAGCAGAGCGCCCCCTCCTGGGAAGGCCGCCGCCCAGCGCAGAGCCTGCCACTCGCTCCCTCCGCGATCGCACCAGCAGCTTTCCCAGCGGAGGGCCTCGGGGGCAGGTGCCAGGAGCCATTTCCCTCAGGACCCCCGACCCCGCCCCCAGGCCTGAGGAGAGAGGTGGGGCCTCCCCAATCCCCGCCCCCAGGCCTGAGGAGAGAGGCGGGGCCTCCCCAAACCCCACCCCCAGGCCTGAGGAGAGAGGCGGGGCCTCCCCAATCCCCGCCCCCAGGCATGAGGAGAGAGGCGGGGCCTCCCCAAACCCCGCCCCCAGGCCTGAGGAGAGAGGTGGGGCCTCCCAAACCCCGCCCCCAGGCCTGAGGAGAGAGGCGGGGCCTCCCCAAACCCCGCCCCCAGGTGCGAGGAGAGAGGCGGGGCCTCCCAATCCCGGCCCCCAGGCTCCAGGAGAGAGGCGGGGCCTCCCCAAACCCCGCCCCCAGGCCCGAGGAGAGAGGCGGGGCCTCCCAATCCCCGCCCCCAGGCTCCAGGAGAGAGGCGGGGCCCCCCCAAACCCCGCCCCCAGGCGTGAGGAGAGAGGCGGGGCCTCCCAAACCCCGTCCCCAGGCACGAGGAGGGAGGTGGGGCCGGTCTGTGGTCTGAGGCCTGGGGCCCTGCAGGTGCCGCCCTCTGGCCTCAGATCCCCTGGCTGTGGGGTTGGACTCTCCAGGTAGGAAAGGGGGGCAGGGAAGGTGTTCCCCAGAAGGGCTGAGGCTCCACACCCCGCCCCCACCCCCACCCCATCCCCCCCCACCCCCCACAACCACAGGGGGTCGCTGCCCTCCCCCCGCCAGGCCCACCAGCCCTTTGTGCATCTCGGGGTCCTCCCACGCCCTCCTCTGGCCTTGGCCTCCTGCGGGGGGGCCCCTATTCCCATCTCAGGGAGAGAAGTGGGCTGAGACACCTGGGGGGCTGAGCTGGAGAAGAGGAGGTTCAGACACAGACCCCAGGGCCCCCCGCAGAGGGAGGGCCACGCGAGGACACGGCGGGAGGACACGGCGGGAGGACACGGCGGGAGGACACGGCGGAGGCAGCGTCTGCGCCGCGGAGAGAGGCCCCACTCCACCCAGGCTTCCCGCCGCCGGAGCGTGAGGGAGCGCCTGCTGTTCCGGTGGCCGATCGGCACAGGGAGGGCAGCCGAGCAAGCCAGTGCCCACACCTGTCCCAGGAAGTGGGGCGCAGGACGAGATGGGGGCACCTCTGAACTCCTTGCCTGGGGCTGGACCCGCCCCAGGCCCCCTCCCTCTCCCTCACCCCGAAACCCACCAGGTGCAGCCTCCCTCCCTCTCCACGCCTGCTCCCTCCCCGTGTCCTGCCCCAGCACACCCCCCCACTGGGGACCCCCCACTGGGACCCCCGCGGGGAGGCCAAGGGGAGGCAGCCCCCTGGATCCCCAGCCCGCCCGACCGGCCTTCGGGAGCCGAGGACTAGCCCCCCTCCCCCGCCCACCCCAATCAGCCTTTTGCCAAACACAGTCAATAAATTATTCAGTTTGCGAAATGCCATTATGTGTGAGTTTACTTAATTGAATAGAATAATTTATGGTAAAACCTGGGGAAAGGAAGATCGATGAGGCCGGGAGCGGAAGAATGATTGAGTTTCGGCGAAGGCAATTTGATTTTTATCCCTCATTACAATAACGTTAAGGGGGAAGCATCCACTTGGGTCAGAATCAATATTTGCCGAGTGGCCGGGCCATGAATTCTCGCTGGAGGTGGCGAGGGGGTGGGCGCCGTCAGCAACGAATGCCGCATCCTTGTCTGCGGCGCGTTTGGGTACAGATGCCCCCCCCCCCCCCCTGCAGCGTCGCGGGCGATCATAAAAGATAATTTAGGAACACGTCTGCTCGAGAACGTGTGCGACACCCGGACATGATTCAGGACCAGTTACCCAGCGGCTGCCCCACAAACCACCGGCAGACAGACGGCACGAGGCCCGCCCGCCTCCTCGGCCGCTCAGCCCGCAGCGCCACGTCCGCCTGACCCTGCGCCGACGCCAGGCCCGGCCGCCCCTCCCGCGGAGGGCACCTAGGGGACAGCAGGGCGCAGCCACCTGCCAGGGTGGGACCCGGCCAAGCGCCTCCGCCCGGAGCCTGTGCCACACGGGAGGCGAGCGGTCCCCGCGTCCGTCCGTCCGTCTGTCCGCAGGAAGGGCTGCTCCTGCTGTCTCCCTCCTGCCGAGAGGGTCCGGAGCTGGCACTGAGCCCTGACTCCGGCCCGTCGGGTCCACAGGCTCCTGGCCAGGCGCCCAGGGCCATGTCCGCAGAGAAAACGTCTGGTGTCAGTCCTGCAGGTCTGGAGGCAGCAGACGGCCCCCCGGGGCCGGGCAGCTCTCCAGCCTCAGGCCCCAAGCTCCCTGCCCCCCGACCCCGGAGCCCCCCCAGCCCCCACGGCCGCTCGGCGCCCCCGGCACACACCGTGTCAGCTCAGGGGGCCCGGGCGTGTGCACACGCACTCAGGACCGCCACCCCCGTTGGGTAGATGAGGAAACGGGCTCAGGGGCTTGAGGGACCGGCCGGGGTCACATCCCGGGTGTCAGAACCAGGTCCAGGGCTGCCCACGCTGACCCCTCCCCCCTTCGGACCACCCAGCCACTGGGAGAGCCCGGCATCCGTGCAGAGGGAGGCAGACACGGAGCCAGGGCCCTAGGGCCTGGCGGCAGCCCAGGCACAGCCACCACTTCAGGCCTCTCTGGGGACCGGGCATCTGTTCTGAACAGAGAGTGGCCGCCAGCGACGGGCCTTGTGGGAGAGGCTGGTGCCAGGGCCTGGCTCACCGAGCGGCCGTGGGTGTGGCCTTCCCCCCCCCCCCCCCCCCGCCTTCCTCCTGGTTCCTAAGTGCCTCTCCAAGCCCTGTGTCCCCTGGGCTGGGGGCAGGGGTGGGCTGGGGGCCAGGATCCTGCCTCTCATTCAGCCTCAGCTGACAGCACAGGAGCCCCAGATGACGGGCCGCAGGGAGCCATGCCCACCGCAGCATCTCCCCTGCACGGGGCGGGGCGGGGGGGGGGTCGGGTCAGAGCCAGCCCGGCTCCATGAAGACACAAATGGCCGAACACTTTCCCGAATTTCACAGGTGCTTCTCCTGCCGCAGGCCGAGGGTCTCCAAGGACAGGGGCCTTGTCTCCCTCATGTCTGTGCCTCCCCCCCGCACCCAGCCCTGAGCCCAGCACCAAGTAGCTCTAAGTGTGATGGGTTAGGAAGGTTGAGTGGGTAGGTGGATGGGTGGGTGGATGGTTGGGTATTACAGATGGATAAATGGGTGGGTAGATGGATGGATGGGTGGATGGATGGGTGGGTGGGTGAAAGATGAATGGGTGGGTGGGTGGATAGATGGGTAGATGGATGGGTGGGTGGATAGATGGGTGGATGGATGGGTGGATGGATGGGTGGGTGGGTGGATGGTTGGGTATTACAGATGGATGAATGGGTGGGTAGATGGATGGGTGGATGGATGGATGGATGGATGGATGAAAGATGAATGGGTGGGTGGGTGGATAGATGGGTAGATGGATGGGTAGATGGATGGGTGGATGGATGGGTGGATGGATGGATGGATGGATGGGTGAAAGATGAATGGGTGGGTGGATAAATGGATGGATGGGTGGATAGATGGTAGGTGGATGGTTGGGTATTACAGATGGATGAATGGGTGGGTAGATGGATGGGTGGGTGGATGGATGGGTGAGTGGATAGATAGGTGAATGGATAGATGGATGGATAAGTGGATGGATGATGAGTGGGTGGGTGGGTGAAAGATGGATAAATGTGTAGATGAATGGATGAGTGAGTCAGCAGGTGGCTGATGGATGGGTGGGAGGATGGTGGGTGGGTGGGTGGGTGGATAGGTGGATGGTAGATGGATGATGGATGGGTGGATGGATGATGGATGGGTGGATGGATTGAAGGATGAGTAACCCATGGCTGAAGAGACAGGTGGGGACGAGGAGAATTGACAGTAGAGAGCTGGGCACACAGCTGGGTGTCAAGGGGCAAGGAAGCAACGGAGAGACAGACTGGGGGTCGGGGAGTGGTGGACAGAATGAGGGGCAGGGAGGACGGCTGCAGAGGGCAGGTGGGCACGTGGGAGGGATGGCCCAAGGACCACACCTGAGCTAGTTCCAATCAATGAATGAGTGAACGGATGAGTGAATGGAAGGATGAGTGAGTGAGTGGGTGAGTGAATGGATGGATGAGTGAGTGAGTGGGTGAGAGAGTGGGGGGAGGGAGGGAGGGAGGGAGGGAGAGAGGGAGGGAGGGAAGGAGGGGAGGAGGAAGGGAGGGAGGGAGGGAGGGAGGGAGGGAGGGAGGGGTCCCTGGAACAGGAGCCCACCCTCGCGCTGTGTTGGCAGGACCGGAGGCTCTGACCGCTGTGTCCCAGCGTCGCGGAGGCAAAGCTGAAACAGCGCAGGGCCAGCCCCCAGCCGAGTCCCAGCGGGACAGGAGGCCCGGCAGCGGGGGGACTGCCAGGCCTCACAGCGGCCCTGGCTCAGCCCTGCCTGTCTCTGCTCCTCCTGCGGCTCAGGGTCCCTCGGTGCCACAAGCTCAGGCCGGCGGGTCACCCCCCAGGACCTGGCTCCAACACGTGGGGGCCTGTCTGGTCCCCGGAGCGGGACCGGCCGGCGGCCCCTCGGGGAGCTCTGCCAGGTCCCCGCACCGAGTGACGAGCACACTGAAGTGGCCTCGGGGCTGCGATGCTCCCGCCAGACGTCCCCTCCTGACGGGGTGCTCGGGGCTCCTGTCACCCCAGCGACAGGCCGAGGCGGGCTGGGCGGGCGGGCAGCCTGTCTGGGCGGCGCTAATAAGGGGCCCTGGCGGCTGCCGCCTGTCACACCGAAGGACAAGGGTGGACAGACATGGCCTGGAGGGGAGCGGACAGGAAACGCCGGCCGCTGGACCAGAGGCCACCGCTGCCCGGCTCGGGCCTGCCTCCCCCCAGCCCCAGCCACAGCCTCTCCTCCCCCTGCACCCGGCCCCTCCTCTGTCCCTCATTTACCGCCCCCTCCCCATCTTCCTTCTTCCTCCAGCCTGTCCCACGGGCTGCTGGTAGGTCACACACACACACACAGACACACACACACTCATCATCGCCCGCGCTGCGACAAGGATGCAAACGCCGTTTACACCAGAACCGATGGAGACTCGCCCTGCGGTTCTGCCCAGCCCGGTCCCACGCAGGCGCCCCACGGCTCTCCCACTCGTCCCCGTAGCCAACGCCACGGCTGCCATTCAGGAGGAAGGAGCCGCACCACACACACACACACACACACACACACACACACGCAGTCCCTTCCCAGGAAGCTCGCTGCCCGAAGTCCGGGCTCACTGCTGCAGGGACCCCGCCCTCCGGCTGACGGGAGGCGCCCGGCCGGCGTGGCTCAGTGCTGGCGGCAGCCCGGGACCAAAGGTCAAGGTTCGAATCCTGGCCAGGGCAGGTGCCTGGGATGCGGGCTCCATCCCCAGGGTGGGGCGTGCAGGGGGGCAGCCGAATGACGATGTTTTTCTCATCATTGATGTTTCTATCTCGCTCTCCCTTCCTTTCTCTGAAATTAATAAAAAATATTTTAAAAAATAATTGTGAGGGCGAGTTTATTCACTCAACAGAAACTCGTCCCGTGCCCGGCAGGCCTTCTCCCCGCTCGCTCGCTGCAGCCCCGAAGGGAGGGGACGGGACGGGTCACAATCCTCGGGATTTCGGGACAAACACGCTGCTGTGGACGAAGGGCCACGTGCTGACCTGACAGCTCAGGGGCGGCCTGCGTGGCCGTCCCGCAGACTCAGGCCTACAGTCACCACAGGAGGGTCTGACATGAAACTTTAACTAAACGCAGTGACGGTGGGCAGTCACCTCCCAGGACGGTGTCTTCCCTGACAAGGTCAGCCTTCACCTTCACGGAGCCTGTCTGTCTTTCTATAAAAACACACCCTTGAAGTGTCTGGGTAACTGTGACCCCCTGGGGCACAGCCTGATGTGCTGGGCGCCAGGACAGAGACCACCAGTTCCTTCATTGTTATCATGTGAATTGTCCCTGCACCCACCTAAGTGTGTGTCCATCATTTTACCTTTTATCCAATCCCAGGGGTTCCCCGCTTTGCTTTCTCCCGCCTCTCTAGTCTGTCACCAGTGGGTTCCATGTAACCCACCTCCGTCCCTCCTTTGATGGCAATGTGTAAACACAGATGTAGCCCGCCATTCTCCGGAGCATCCTCTCAATCCGTTGAGGTTCTGCTTCCCGGAATAGGAATATGTCCACAGTTTGGCTCCAATAAACTCACCACCATTCTCTGCAGGTTTGTGTTGTACGTGAACACTACCCACCGCTCACACACACCCACACACCTGCAGGCTCGGCACTGGCTCTCGGGCCAGGAGGCTTACCCCCTCTGCACCCGGTCCCAGCCCAGAGCCCCGCCACCCCCCGCGGTCGGAGTCCGGGGGACAGCGACGCACCTCAGGCCGAGCAGGTGCCCAGCAGCGGGCAGCCCGCAGTCCGCCCACGCCTCCTGCACCCGCTCCCGCGGGACCCTGTCCTCCCGGCCGTCCACGGTGGGGGACCACGGGGAGACGAGCCACGAGATTCACTCCGGGACCACGCAGGACCACGCGGGTCCCTCGGGGAGCAGCTCGGCAAACAGACAGCCATGACACAGAACGCGCCAGAGAGAGGCACCCCGAACCATGAGCCCCCTTTCCTGCTCCCTCCCCAGGACAGAGGCTGGGAGCCTGGCGTGGGGACCCAGTGTGGCTGTGGGCCTGGGGGGCGGGGAGGGAGCCCAGGCTCTGGGAAGGGGGGGAGACCTGGGGGGGGGCTTTACAGTGAGAGAAGGTTCGGGGCACAGGGGCTCTGGTTTCCACCCTGCAGATCTGGGGAGTCCACAGTGAGATGGGGGGGCTGATGGAGTCACAGATGTGGGATCTGGGGGCCCCCGCGTCAAGGAGACATGACGTCACTCGTGGACGTGAGGTGGCCCCGGGGAGCGCGTGCAGGGAGGAGGGCCACCGAGGCCAGAGCAAGGGCCCCCGGCTGAGGACTCCCAGAGAGAGGGGGAGGGGAGGGGGGCCCTGATTCCAGGGGCGGCGTGTGGCCCTCACCTGCACCCTCGGGACCAGCCCCCCCCCCCCCGCCTCCTTGTGCGGGGAGGGAGGACTGGGTGCCGCCGCAGGCCGGCTGTGGGCCGTCCGTGTGTCCAACGGCCCTGCCAGCTCCGGCCTCACCCCGCACACCAGCGCCCACAGCCCTGCCTGCGCCCGCCGGGGAGCCGCCACCCCTCCGCTCAGAAGCCTGGGCCCTCCGCACCCCCACAGCGCGGAGGCTGTCCCAGCCTGGCTCTGGGGAGACCCTGGGCTCAGGCAGGAAGGGGGTGCAGGCCTAGGCCAGACTGGGCCCGGGGTTTCCTGGAGGGGAGGGGGCGGGGCAAAGCTCTCCCACCTCCACTTCCACAGCTCACAGTGGGCCCACCCCACGCAGGTCCCGAGAAGCCACAGGCCAGTGGGGTGCCCAGGGCAGCACAGATCCCAGCCCCGCCCTCCCCTGCCCCTGGCCCTCCGGCTCCTTCTCCCAGCCGCCCTGGCCCAGCCCTCCCCATCTCAAGCCCCTCCCCCAGCCCCGCCCTGACCCAGCCCCTCCCCCAGCCCCGCCCTGACCCAGCCCCTCCCCCAGCCCCGTCCTGACCCAGCCCCTCCCCCAGCCCCGCCCTGACCCAGCCCCGCCCTGACCTCAGGACCCACATCCTCTGCGTGGCCCAGCTTCAGACGCTGAGCGGCTCTGGGGACAAAGGGCCCAGGAATCATGTGTGTGTGAGTGCATGTGTGTGCATGTGAGTAAATGTGTGCATGTGTGAGTGCATGTGTGTGCATGTGAGTAAATGTGTGCATGTGTGAGTGCATGTGTGTGCATGTGAGTAAATGTGTGCATGTGTGAGTGTATGTGAGTAAATGTGTGCATTGTGAGTGCATGTGTGTGCATGTGAGTGAATGTGTGCATTGTGAGTGCATGTGTGTGCATGTGAGTAAATGTGTGCATTGTGAGTGCATGTGTGTGCATGTGAGTAAATGTGTGCATTGTGAGTGCATGTGTGTGCATGTGAGTAAATGTGTGCATTGTGAGTGCATGTGTGTGCATGTGAGTAAATGTGTGCGTGTGTGAGTGCATGTGTGTGCATGTGAGTAAATGTGTGCATTGTGAGTGCATGTGTGTGCATGTGAGTAAATGTGTGCATTGTGAGTGCATGTGTGTGCATGTGAGTAAATGTGTGCATTGTGAGTGCATGTGTGTGCATGTGAGTAAATGTGTGCGTGTGTGAGTGCATGTGTGTGCATGTGAGTAAATGTGTGCATTGTGAGTGCATGTGTGTGCATGTGAGTAAATGTGTGCATTGTGAGTGCATGTGTGTGCATGTGAGTAAATGTGTGCATTGTGAGTGCATGTGTGTGCATGTGAGTAAATGTGTGCGTGTGTGAGTGCATGTGTGTGCATGTGAGTAAATGTGTGCATTGTGAGTGCATATGTGTGCATGTGAGTAAATGTGTGCATTGTGAGTGCATGTGTGTGCATGTGAGTAAATGTGTGCATTGTGAGTGCATGTGTGTGCATGTGAGTAAATGTGTGCGTGTGTGAGTGCATGTGAGTAAATGTGTGCATGTGTGAGTGCATGTGAATGCCTTGTAGTGTGTGCGTGGGCATGTGTGTATATGTGTGGGTACATGTGTACATATATGTGTGTGGGTGCAGGCATAGGGTGGCGGGGGGACACGTGTGAGTGGTGGATGGGCAGGCGGGTGGCGTGGGGACGCGTGTGAGAGGCGGGCAGCGGGCTGTAGATCACCCGTCCTGTCCCAGGTCCTTGCCGAGCGCGTCCTGCCTCGTAAAGATGCCAGCGCCCGCCGCACGGGCGGCCACAAATCAGGGCGGCTCTGGTTCGAGCGTCCCCTCAGCCAGACCGGCCCCGGACGGGAGGCCCGAGATATACGGCCGCCATCTGCGCGCTGGAGGAGCAGGAGTTTATTCCCGCCACGGGGCCCACGTCCCGCGTCTGGGGCGGTGCAGACACCCCGCGCCCCTCTGCAGGAGGAGGTCAGGCACAGGCCCACAGCGCAGTGGGGAGTCGGTCCGCCCCACACCCACCGTGGGCAGCTCGGGGCGGGGGCGGGGAGGGGAGGGGCGGGGAGGGGGCTTCTAGGCCTGCCCAGGCTCCCAGGGCCGGGCGAAGAGCCGCCTGTTTGGAGGCTGAGGAGGGCATGTGTGGTTCCCACCTGGAAGGGGTGTTGGGGGGCCCTCTGGCTGCCCCCGCTGGTGCCCACCTGCCTCCCCTCTGCTCCTCCCCAGCCCAGAGCACCTTCGCTGCGACCTCAGATGACCTCAGATGACCCCGGACGCAGCGGGCCACCCCATGGCCTGTCCTGTTGGTGGGAAGACGCCCGGCCTGGGCCTCGGTGTCCAGGGGAAGGACACCGAGGCCGCCGTCCTGGGCTCTGGGTGGGCAGGGGCCCTCTGGGCTCCGGGCTGCCCCCCCGCCCCCCTCGCAGGCCTGACCCACAGGAAGCGGCTCCTCGGCAGCCCAGCGACCCCTCCCGCCTCCCGCCTCCCGGCTTCCTGTGTGGAAACGGCCTGGACCCGCCTCTGCGAACACAATGTCGGGAGGGAGGTCGCCGTCCAGTTTCCTGTTTGCTGGGAGCCGACACCAGCCAAGCCCCGCCCCCAGGGCTCAGGCACCCAGGGGGGCAGGGCAGGGGGCTGCTGTCCCAGGAGCGGCCTCCGCCCCAGCCGCAGGGCGGAGCCAGGGCCTCAGACTCCCCCGGGAGGTGGAGCCGGGCCCTGAGACGGCAGTGAGCACGGCCGTGCACGCCCAGGTGGTGACCCCACAGCCGGACAGAGGAGGAATGAATGAGGCACTGCCCTCCGCCCTACCTCAGGGGGGTGCCAGGGGTCCGAGGGGAGGGCAGGCAGGTGGGCGCTGGTGTGACCCCTCACCTCCGGCTCCCAGGCCCCTCCCCCCCTGCAGGGCTCAGGCCCAGTGGGAGCCCCACGGAGGTGCTGCTGTGACCTCACCCCGTTTCCCAGGGGGCACCGGTCAGGAGAGGGCAAGGCCCACATCTGGCTTCCCTGGGCCAGCGCCGGGGGCCAGGTGCCCGGGAAGAGCCGGGCTGAGGCCGCGGGCAGGTGGCCCGGGCTCCAGGGCAGCAGGCTGTCGTCCAGGCTCACCGTCTCTGCGTCCCCGTCCCCAATATCCCTGCCCACCCCCCCACCCCCCCGTCACCACACCGCACGGACGTCACCCTCCACCGCCACTGCTGTGGTCACTTTCGCCGCCCGCATGGCAGCCACCACGGAGGAGGCTCGGGCCACACCCACCGTCCGGAGGCTCCGTGCTGCTCCCCGCCCCGCCCCGGGGGCCCGCGCCTGGATGAGGCCCAGGGAGGAGGCTCCCGGACTCAGGGGCAGGGGGGCCCCGGCCGTGGGTCAGCTCAGCCTGCAGGACAGGGGCTCAGGTCCTGCCTCCACGGGCCCCCAGCCACCCGCTGGGCCGTCCCCCGCCCAGCCTGACCCCACCTGGCCTGCCTCCCCGCGTGGCCTCCGGGGCCCAGCCTGGCCGGTCAGGGCGCAGAGCAGGCCTGGACTTGCCGAGTGCGTCAGGCAGGCACGGTGCCCGGGAGCCGGTTCATGCCCTCGTCCCCGCACGGCCCAGGCGGGGCCCAGCCTCCTCCGCCGGCTCCCAGGCCGCTGCCCCCTCCCCCACCCCCGCACCGGATGGTCCTGGCCGCCACCGTCCACCGGAGCCTGTGAGCTGGACTCGGTCCCGCCCGGGAGCAGGGGCTCCAGGGCCCGCGTGGGGCTGTCTCCCCAAATGTCCCCCAGCAGGAGGCAGCGCGGAGCAGCAGCCGGTCCTCGCCGCTCCCATCCATAAAACGGGCGTCCTGGTTCCCAGCCGTAATGACAGGGCCGAGGGCTTTGATGTCCCAGATGAAAGCGGTCTCGCTCGGGGCCAGGACAGGGGTTCCCTCCAGAAGCAGGCGCCGCCCTCCCGGCTCCCCCAGCCGGCCCCAAAGCTCAGCCAGGTCCGCTCCGGCGGGGCCCCAGCCAGGACACCAGGGCGGTGCTGGGCGAGGGGGACCCACCCGAGGGCTCCGTCCAGTGATTGACGGAGGGGAGGGGAGGGATAGGGTTGTTCTCTGCAGAAGGAAGGGACCCCCAGCAAGCCCCACGCACCGCCCCCACCCTTACAGCCCCGGTCACGGCGGATGCTGGACCAGGTGGGCTCAGGTCCCTATAGGACCCATCTCCCATCACACCCACCGGCCCCCACCCCGAAATCCAGGGACAGAGAAGCCGGGTGGGTGGCATGTGGCTGGGAACCTCATCTGGCCTCAGAGCATCCCGAGGGCACCTTCCATAGAGGGAGGGAGAGCCTGGGGGGGGAGGAGAGGGATGAGGGGGAGGGAGGAGTCCCGCCTGGTGCCTCCAGGCTGATGTGACCCAGCCCCACAGGCTGGGCCCTGAGAGGAGGCGGCCTGGGCGGGGGCTGGGCACCCTCAGGGGCCACGTGAGGACCAGGCCTGCTTTAGGCCGAAAGAGGGTCCAGGAGGCACTCGGCAAACTGAAGTGCTGTGGGTCTTGGGCCGCTTCCAGCCAGCTGGACCCTCCGTGAGGCAAGGCCTCCCTCCTTCCTCCCTCCCCCCCACGCCAGCTACCCAGGGCCCCGCCCTGCACCCACGTGGGGAGCAGCAGTGACTCAGGCCCCGCCCCCCCGGGTGCCCCCTGGGTGGGAGACAGGCCAGACCACACAAGGGGGGCGCACCTGGAGGGGCCAGGGCCGCAGGGCCACCAAGGAGCCCCCACTCACGGCCTGGAGGGGGAGGCCAGACACAGGGGCTGCTCGGAGCGCAGGGCTGGGGGGTGAGGTGCCTGGAGCCCGGGCTGGACCCAGCGGGTGGGCAGCACCAAGGTGGCCGGGCCGGGCCCTGTCAGAGCCGCCTGAGGCTGAGGTGCGGGTGGGGCGGCGCCGGGTGCCCCTTCCGAGGCCGGGGGTGGGCGGGGGGGGGGGGCGGGGGGAAGGGGGGTGCAGAGGGCAGCTCATCGTGCGGCTGGGACAGCGGAGCTCCAGGCCCCCAGACCCCAGGAGGCCCCAATACCAGGGGAGGGGTGCCGGGGACAGTGACCCCAAAGGGTCCAGGGGCCCTGTGTCTACACAGAGCAGGGGCCCCGTCCTCCAGGGATGAGCCCCAACCCCAGGCCCCAGCGGGGGCCGCTGAGCGGGGCTGGGTTCCTGCCGGCTCCTGGGCCCTGGGCCTTGGCGTGTCCTCAGGGTGCCTGCTGCCTCTCTCCTGGAGAGGCCAGGGGCGAAGGGGGGAGACCAGGGGCCTCCAAGGGCACCCCCCCACCCCTGCCTCGGTTTCCCCGGCTAACAGAACCCCGGGAGCCGGGAGCCAGCAGGAAACAGCTTCCCCACAGCCCAGCCCGTCCCTGCCTCAGCCTCACGGCACCAAGAGCGGCTGGGGAAGGAGACCAGGGAGTGGGGTCACCTGCAGGGCTGAGGGCCGAGGCGTCCCCCGCTGTCCCAAAGCCCTTGGGCCCGGACGCCTCCCTCCCCCACCCCGAGGCCCCCCGGAGGGCGGAGCGCCCAGGGACTCAGGAGCCGCGGGAACAACCGAGCGTCTTTTATTCACAAATAGAAGCCACGGGAGGTGTGATCTCCAATTCTGTACAAAGGGGTGCGCGCCCCAGAAAAACGCACCACGATCAGAAGCCAGCCCGGCGTGGCGGGACGCCGCACACCGCAGGCTCGCCCGGCCCCCCGAGCTGCCCAGGGGGCCCCCGGAGAGCCCCCCCAAGGGCACCTTCCGTAGAAAACTGTAAGAACAGAGGTCCTGTGTCTTCGGACGCCGCTGCAAACGCTGCGTTCATAGGCAAAACGATACAAAAATACGGACCGACAGAACCGTGACAAACCCGTCCCCACCGTCTGTGTGCGGGGGTTTTGTTTTTTGCTGTGGTTTTGGTAAGAATTCCTGCCGTGGAAGAAGGTGCCACGTGACGTGGGCTCGGCCCTGGGCCCTGCCTGCCGGGTCCTGGGACAGAGCAGGTCCTGGGGCGGGTGGACCCTGTGGGGCCTTGGGACCTGGGGGCCCAGCCTGCAGCCACGTGAACCTGCTGCAGAGGAGACAAATCCCCCAAACACAGCCGGCCCCCGCAGCCACGCCCCTGTCACGGCCACGCCAGGGCCTGGCACTGCGCGGCTGGTGTCTGAGTCCTCAGCACCAAACGTCACGGACGCGAAGTCCAGCTCCAGGTAAAGGCACTTGCGTTGCTGTCCGGAGGCAGCAGTCCCCTCGTCGCGTGCACTCCGCCCTCCATCCACGCCTCGCCCTCGTGTCCCATCAGCTCCCAGCCCCCGTCCTGAACGGGGCCCCTGCATCCACGTCCCCCCAGCCCCCCACATCCTCCTCCACCCCACATCCCGCCTCTCGCCTGCGCGTCCCCGCCCCGCGTCACAGGCTCCAGCCTCAGACGTCCACCTCCTGCGGCCCCGGGGTGGCGGCCGGGGCGGCGGCGCCGATGTCGAAGCAGGTGACCATCATGACGTGGGCCTTGCACAGGTCCACGCGCTGCTCCAGCGCGGCCGTGGCGCGCTCCAGGGCCGCCAGGTACTCGGCCGACTCGGGCTCCAGCGCAGGGTCCACCTCAACTGGGAGCGACAGCGGGCAGCGGGTCAGGCCGGGGCGCCTGGTGCTCCCAGAGGGGGGCCCGGGGCGCATGGTGGGCAAGGGGAACTGGGGAGGGGGGGTCAGAGGCCTGCAACCTATGCCTCGGGGTAAGGTCTCACTGCACCAGCCAGCTGGGGGTGCGGGGGGGCGTGGGGGACAGGACTCACGCTGAGCCAGCCAGCGGGGGGTGCAGGGGGGGGACAGGACTCACGCTGCACCAGCCAGCAGAGGATGCGGGGGGTGCGGGGGGGGGACAGGACTCACATTGCGCCAGCCAGCGGGGGGTGCGGGGGGTGCAGGGACAGGACTCACACTGCGCCAGCCAGCGGGGGGTGCGGGGGGGGGGGGGTGCGGGGGGTGCAGGGACAGGACTCACACTGCGCCAGCCAGCGGCCGGGCTCCACCATCAGCCGGCCCTGTGTCTCCGCCAGCTCCGTGCACAGGAGCTGGTGTTTGGCCTGCACGTCCCGCAGCCTCTGCTGCCTGCGCTCGGCCAGCCGCAGCTGCACGCTGGCACACACCAGGCCCTGGGCAGGCGGTGGGGTCTCAGGCAGGAAGGACTCCCGGGGCCCCGGCACCCCAGCCCGGCCCATGAGCCTCCCTCCCCCTCCAGGCCTGGATGGGCACAGGGGTGGGAACCCCGCAGGACCCCTCCGGCACCCCCCTGCCCACGGCGGGCATCGGGGCCACCACGGGCTCAGGGCGATTTCCTACCTTCCCCGTGTCCTGGGAGGGCTGTGGACGAGAGGGGAAGGTGAGGTCAGAGGTCTGCCGGCCACGCCCCCGGGCCCCTGCCACGCCAGGGCCTCCCGCCACGCACCCGCCCCTGACCTCCGGGGCCTCCCGCGGGGGCGGCCGGTGCCGCTGCAGGCGCTCCACGTCGTCGATCTCGTACACCTTGATCTCGAAGGGCTCCTTCAGCGAGGTGCCCAGGGGCGGGGGCAGGTCCACCCACTGCCCGGGGAGGCTGGGCTTGCGGCCCAGGGCCACGGCGTCGGGCAGCGGGGCGGGGATCAGCCGTCTGCGCTGCAGGCCTGGAACAGGGCGGGCGCGGGTGAGCCCCTGGCCGGGCTCCAGACGGGGAGAGCACAGGCCCAAACCAGAACTGCCCGCCACCCCTGCCCGCGGGGCAGAGGCGGCCTCAGTCTCCAGCTGCTAAGGAGCACCCCGATTGGCCACACCACGTCCGAGCTCACGGCCCTACAGGCTCCTGAGGCCCCGGGAGCCCCAGGCCAGGCCCCCATCTCCCCACCGCTGTCCCGCCCAGCTCGGCCCCAGAGCGTGCGGACCCTCCCGCACATCAGCCAAGGGCTGGGTCCCCCCAACCACAGTGTGAGGAGCGGGCCCACCCCACAGGTCCCCAGAGACAGAGGGCAAAGGGAACGGAGGCAGGGGGTCCAGGCAGCTGGGCCCGGCCCCAAACCCAGTCCTCTCCCATCAGGGTGACCCGTGCGCCACCCTCTGGGGCAGACGGGCACGCGGGGCGTGTTTATCGGGGCTGTGCCGGGCGGCGGGCAGCACACCCACCTGTGGCCCTCTTCTTGGGGGACTTGAGGCTGCGGGCGCGGGAGCCCGGGGAGGCTGCCCCGCTGTCGCTCATGGAGTCGGGCGCGGAGGAGGCGCTGCCCGTGGCCTCGCTGTCGCGCATCATGCTCTCGTAGCCGCTGCTGCCCCCGCTGTGGTAGAAGAGGGCCGTGCGGCCCATGGCGGGCGGCAGCTCCCCGCTCAGCACGCTGCTGTTGTCGCTGCCGTGGCCGCTGCTGTAGCGCTGGGGCCGCCGCGGGGCCGTCACCTTGCTGTAGGGCGAGGGCAGCGCGGGGCCCGCGGGCGGCCGCTCCTCGCCCAGGTTCACGCCGCTGTCGTTGCCGCTGTCCGAGTCGGCCGAGCCCCAGGAGGGGCCGCCGCTGGCCGCCAGCTCATTCACGCGGCTGTGCGCGGCCCGGAGCGCCTGCTTGGTGCCCATGATGGTGCCCCGGCTGGCCTTGGCCCCCGCGCCCGGCGTGGCCCGGGGAGCCGGCCTCGGTCCTGCCACGGGGCCGCCCGGGCCCCTGCCCACCGCGGGGGCCAGCAGCTTCGCGGACGCTCCCAGAGCCCTCGCCCCGCCGGCGGCCTGGCTGCGGCCCTTGGTCCCACCAGCGGGGGCCTTGGGGAGCCCCACGCCCTTGACCGGGCTGCCCCGACAGGCAGGAGCGGGCCCGGGCGGGGCACTGGTGGGTGGCACACCCAATCTGGGCACCGCCCGAGCGGGCCTCCCGGCGGGCTCCCGGGCCCTGCCGCTGCCGTGCACCAGCCCCTCGCTCCGCTCCAGGGACCCGTGGGTGGCGGGGCGGCACGCGGCCTCCGCCCTGCTCGCCCGGACCTTCAGGCTGGACGTGGCCCTGGAGACGGAGTGGTCGGCCCGTCCGCTGGGCCTGGCCTCCTCCTCCCCCCGGAAGAGGGCGGCAGCCCCAGGCCTGCTCGGGGCCCCGGCCGGGGAGGGGGCGGGCGCCGGGCCGGCCTTGTGCTCCAGGCTGGACTTGCGCACGGGCGGGGCCGGGGGGGCGGGGCCGCCGGGCCTGGGGAACGGGGTCCCCTTGGGAGCCACACCCTTCTTGCTGCCGGGGGCGGTCTTCACGCCGCCCAGACAAGCCGCTGCCTCGGCCGGGACCTCGCCACAGGGCGTGGCGGGCGTGCTCACGCCCAGGGTGGTGGCCCCCCTCCGCAGCGGCGGGATCTGAGCCGCGGCCTCCGGCCTGTGGGCCCCCCTGGCTGCCACCTCACAGCCATCCACCACCCTCCGGGCGCAAGCCAGCACCGGGGCCGGGCTGGGCATCCTGCCGGCGGCCGCCGGGAGCAGGCCACACTCGTGCCCCCGGAGCAGCCAGGGGTCCTCGAACAGGCCTCCAGAGCCCGGCGGCGGGCTCAGCGCCAGGCGCGGGCAGCCCGCACGGCTGGCGGCGGAGGTAGCTCTGGGTGTCCGGGGAAGGCTGGAGTGGATGGTCTGTGCGGGGGCTGCCCCGAGTGGGGACCCGGCCCAGGGCTCCCTGCCCGGCCGGACCGAGGCTGCTACAGCCACGGGGCCAGGCCCGTCCGGGCTGCCACACTCCGAGGACCCCAAGTTGCTGTCCTCCGGGGGGCTGTCTGGGATCGGGGGGTCCAGAGGGCCGGGCCCCGCCGAGTCAGGGCTGAAAGGGTCCGGGCTGGCCCGCGAGGGCGGCTGCGGAGAGGGGCCGCGGCTGGGGGTGCAGGCGCTGAGCTCGCTGAGCCGGGAGCTGCCGGAGGAGCCGGGGGCCTGCGCAGTGTAGGCGTCAAACTCGTCGTTGATGCTGCTGATGATGCTCACGGGCCTCGAACCTGAGGCCAGGGCCTGCAGGGAGCAGTCGCTGCTGAGGCTGGTGAGGCTGGCGGGGCGCCCGCCCAGGGCCAGCTCCTCCACCACCGTGAACACCAGCTCGTCCTCGCCGTTCAGCTCCAGGGGCTGCTGCAGGGTCACCGTGGTGGTCAGCAGGCCCCGCGTGCACGGGCGGGGGCGGCACCCCGGTCCACTCATGCCCACCGGGGGTGTCCGGGCCACGCCGTCCGCGGGCTGGTCGGGGGCTCGGCCAGCGTCCAGCTTCCCGGGTGGCGGAGGGGCCGGGCTGGGCAGCGGCCTCCTGCCTCCGCCGCCCGTGACCCTGTCCGGCCCCCGCTGCTCAGGCCCGGGGCTGGCGTCCTCCTGCAGGTCCCCGGTGGCCTGGGGGGGCTCCGGGGCGCCCCGGGGGGGGTCTGGGCCAGGGCTGCTGTGAGGCGTGCTGGCGGCCAGTGGGGTGCCCACGGCCGTCCTGGGGGCCGCGGCCTCGGGCAGCGCAGGCTTCCTGCCCCCCTGGGCTGGGCCGGGGGGCCCCTCGCTGCCGTCGATGCACTCCAGCCGCTCCTGCAGCTCCGCGAAGGTGCTGCAGCGGAAGTGGTCGGCATCCCGCGGGCCCCCGGACGGCCAGCGGCGGCTCAGCGCCGGAATGATGGGCACGAAGTCGGGCGGGCCCTCGTTGTCCGTGAGCTCGCGGTCCGACAACGCCGCCCCACCGGGTCCCACGTAGATGACCGTGTCGCAGGACTGCTCGCTGCTGGACGAGTAGTCGGGGTCGCCGGGCGAGCCGGGGGCCGGGCGGCCGGGGTCCTGGGCCCCGGGGCGGGCGTGGAAGGGAGGCAGGGTCGGGGGGCGGCGGGCGCGGCCTTCCTCACAGGAGCTGTCCCCCCCGGAGGAGCTGGACGCATACTGGGGGCAGAGCAGGCCGGTGTGAGCCAGTTCCCACACGGCTCCTCCCGCCCCCACGCAGCCCGGCTGCACACAGCGCTCTCACGAAGCGCGTCAGCAGCCACCCGCCGGGTCCCGCCCAGCGCGGGAGACCGAGGCCTCAGACGAAAGCCCAGCCCCGCCCTCAGCACCGTCCAAGGAAACGGCGAGAACCGAACCAGGAGGCGAGGCCGGGCACACAGCCGCTGCCCAACACTGCGGAGCTGGGCCCAGACCCAGGCCCCTTCACCCAGGGAGCGCCCAGCCGCCCACCCACCCCAGCCAGGCCACCGCGAGGCCTGCTCCTCTGGCCCCGTGACCCCAGGACACACGGGGAGTCTCAGGGCCCCCGGGTGTGGGACAGAGGCCCTGGCAGGACAGGGACCCGGCCCTCGGGTGGGAGGGGCAGGCAGAGAGGGCACCGACCTTGACCTTCTTCCTGCGCAGGCGGTGAATGCGGGCGGCCAGCTGCGCGGTGCTGAGCGTCTCGGCGTGGCGGGCTGGGGCGGCGGAGACGTGGGCGATCATGGTGGCGTGGCAGCCGGGGGCCAGGGCCTCCCGCAGCAGCATGGTGAGCCGGTGCTCCCTGGGCCGAGGGTCAGGGTGAGAGGCCGGCCGGGCGCGGGGCGCGGGGCTGCGGGGGGTCGGGGGGCACGAGGCAGGCCCCTTGCCAGACCAGGGCCCTGCCTGCATCGCCAGGGGCGGGTCTGCCACCCGCCTGTGTCCCCGCGGTGTGGGGACCCCCCCAGGCCTGGGCCAGGGAGGCCCCTCAGGTGGCGCAGCAACAGGACCGAAGCGCTCGGGCCGGACACGGGAACCTGCCCCCCACCTGCTCCCCAGCACCGGGCCCGGGGCCTCCGCTCACCTGCAGGGCACGTGCTTGGCTCCGCTGACCAGGGCCAGGATGACGCTGCCCAAGGCCGACAGGGACAGGCCCGGGGGGCCACCGAGGGCCTCCCCGCTCCGGCTGGGCGCCCCCTCGCAACTGCCCAGGTCAATGAGGTGCAGGCGGCTGCGGCCCCCGGACACTGAAACCACAGTGCAGGCGGGTGAGGCGCGGCCAAGACGGCGACCCCGCGTCCGACCCCAGCCCGCGGTGGGCGCAGTGGGCACCTACTTCCGCCCTTGCCGCACTTCTCCACGCGGTACTGGTAGACGTGCAGCGTGAAGAGCATGTGGGAGCCCCGGGCGTCCTGGGGGCCGCGGGCGCTGCGGGCCGCCAGGGCCGCGTCCAGGTAGAAGGCCGCCTTCTCGGCCGTGGGCGCCCGCAGCTCGCTCTGGTTCTGCAGCTGGACCGGGGGCGGACACCGTGCCTCAGAGGCTCAGGGCCAGGACGCAGCCCCCGCCCGCCTCCCGGGCCACCCGCCCCTGCTGCCCGCACGACGGCGGAGGTGGCGGCCTACCTGCGCCCCACAGACGGGGTCCTCCCGCAGGTACACGCCCGGGGACTGCGCGTCCTGGAGGCTGCAGGCGGCCACCTCGGCCAGCAGGTCCCGCAGGCCCTGGCCGCGGCCGCACACCTCCACGGCCGAGACGTGGACCGAGAAGCGGGTGCCCGTCCGCTCCTTGCGCTCGTCGATGAGCCGGAAGAGCCAGGAGATGGCGCAGGGCACGACGCCCAGGCTCTGGGGCGAGCTGTCCCTCCCGATCATGGTGTAGGACTTGCCTGAGGACACGCAGACGGGTCAGGGCCCCTCACGCTCAGCCAGACGGGCCCCCGAGCCCAGCGGACCTGGCGCTGCCTCTGGCCCTGCCCGGGCCTCCTCGAACCTGCTCCCAGGCCCCGTCTTCCACGCCGGCGGGGTTTCGGCTTCCTCCCCACGAGCCCGCCATCCCGTGTGCCCACCCCCTGCCCATGCGGGATACCCCATGCCCTCCCCGCGTCCAGAAACAGGGCACAGGGATGGAGCGGGTGACGGGGCCCTCACCGAGGCTCGTGTGGCCGAAGGAGAAAATGCAGCCGTCCGCCCCGCTGACCACCGACTGGAGCACGTCGGCCACGCTGCCCGCGCAGACCTCGGCCTGGGGGAGGGACGGTCAGGGGCCCGCGTCATGGATCCGCCACCCGCCTCCCTCCACGTCTGCGTGTCCCGGGTGGCCAGGCCGGCACATGCAGACCCAGGGCAGAGCTCTGTGCACAGAGAACACACAGACAGGACACGGATGCACACGCAGCATGAACCGGCCAGGCACACGGCTGCCAGGCACACATGGGTCACAGTGCCATGGGGAACCCAGTGCCATGGGGAACCCAGCCGTGGTCCCAGCACGCACATCCAGGGCCAGACACACGGGTCCGAGAGCCCCCGGGGAGGTGGGTGCCTCCCTGGGAAACAGCCCAGAGCCAGGCCCGCGGCCGGTGGAGACCCGAGGCCGGGGCGGCAGGAGGCAGGGAGACACCCAGGCCCGGCCCCAGCTCACCTGCTCCGAGTCCTGGGGGAAGACAGCGTCGAAGGCGAACATCTTCGGGACCGCGGTGGTGGCCGCGCGTCGGGGGCCCGCGCTGCCCGGGGGCCCGGCGGCCGGGTCGTAGAGGGTCACCTGCTTCTTCCGTGGATCCACCTTCAGGAAGCCCGTGGCCTCGGCGGAGCGCTGGGCCCCCTGGGCGGGCCAGACCCGCAGCATGACCTTCACCTGGGGGGCAGGTGGGCCGGCCTCTGAGCACCACCCTCCCTCCCGGTGCCGCCGTTAATGACAGGGCGGGAGGGGGCGGGCAGAGCCAGGGGAGTCGGGACGCAGGCCGGGCCTCGGCGGGGGACCCGCTGCCGGAATGCAGGCCCGCACCCCTGCTCCAGGCCAGAGCCCGGGAGGTCAGCGGGGCAGGCAGAGCGCGAGGCTGGGCACGTGGGCACCGGACAGGACGGGGCCACGGGACAGAGGGAAGCGGGGGGGCAGGGGTGGCGAGGCCAGGACAGGGGGCAGGCTCTGGACACCCCCCCGGGCAGAGGGACAGAGGGCAGGGACTGACCCCGTGACCCTGCCTGCCCTCGATGGGGGTTCGTCCACACCCTCTCGCGGACTCCAGTGCAGAACAGGGGGCCCCCGAGGCTCAGAACGTTTGAGAGCAAGTCAACCCCACACCCACCCACAGCGCGGCCAGCGTCCTGGATGGGGCGGCCACATGGCGACCCCCCGACCCAGACCCCTACGCTAGAGCTCAGAGAGGTCGGCTGGGGTCACAGCCTGAGAGGGGTCTCCTAACGCCCCACCCTGTGTCTGAGGGCAGAGGGAGGGGGCAAGAGGCCAGCAGAGGGGCGGCAACACCCCCCCCCCAAGGAAGAGGATGGCCCACGCCTCCCAGCAGGGCCCAGCTCTGTGCCCCGCCCCCCCCTCCCCCGCCCCGTGGGGAGGAGGCGGCAGCCCGGCGCACCTGGGCCCCTCTGACTCCCGATGCGGGGGCCGGCCCGGGAACTGAGCGCAGTGCGAGGAGGGACCCCTGGACTGGGGCCGGGACCGAAGGCAGGGGCGCTCAGCCCGAAGCACAGCTCACGCCCGGCCCCCGCCCCAGCCCCCGCCCAGCCCCCCCAGATGTCAGTGCAGCCTTCCTCCCTGGGCCCCTCCTCCCTCCAGACCGAGCGCAGAGGCCAGCGGGCGGAGGAGGGGAGGAGGCGGTGGAGTTGTGGCAAGATGCCCGGGCGCAGGCGGGGTCCTGGCTTCCGTGAGCCCTCGGACGGGCCGGGCCGGGAGGGAGAGAACCCTGCGGCCTCGGTGGGGAGTGCAGAGCCTGGGGCCAGGACGGGCCAGGACTGGCCAGGACGGGAGGGCGGGCAGAGCAGGGTGGTCCAGCGCGGCCAGCAGGCGGCCAGGCGGCCTCGGCCCGTTTCCCCAAAACACAAGAAACAGATGCAGAAACGTGTCCCCGGGCACCAGACAGCGTCCTGGAGGCTGGCCCAGCCCTGGAGGGAACGGGAGGCTGGGGCGGAGGCCTGGGAGCCAAGGTGCCCACACCTGCCGAGGCAGCCCCCAAAGGGCGCCCCTGTGTGCAGCCTGCGCCCCCCAAGGTTCCGAGGGGGGGCCACTCTGAAGCAGGCCCCTCCCCCGCAGGGCAGAGGCACCGGGCTGCTCTCTGGGGAGGAGCCCTCCCCGCCCCGCGGTCCCCTCCACAGCGGGCACCAAACCACCAGTGCATCTCAGAGCCGGTGCTTGTCGGGACTTGGTTGTACGTGACAGAGGCCGCTCGCCGCAGCGTGGGTCTCCCGTGGGCAGTGCGCGGCGGGCGGCACCCCCGGGCGTGGGGCATGACGGGCACAGCCGCGCAGGAAGGAGCGTGCCCGTCCGCGGGGACATGCGGGCACTTTCCTGCGGCTCCTCCACCGGCTCCATCAGCCCAAATCGATTCTTTTGTTCCCGGCCGCCGCCGAACACAACTATTTCATTTCCACACGCCGCGGCCCAGCGGCCGCCGTGGGCTCTGCCCAGGCGTTTGGGGCCGCTTAGCTCAGCGTGAGCTCCGGGCAGTGAGGAGCCCCCGGGGGACAGCCCTCGCTCCAGCCCCGGTCCCGCTGAAGGCCGGCCATGGTCCGCGGGAGCCCGCAGTCTGCGAGCGTGCGGGTTGGGATGGGACAAAGCCCAGATCACTGTGGGTAGGAAGCTCGTATTTTGCATGAAAAAGGGGCTTCCTCTCCTAGGGGGGGCCGCCCGCGCGAGGGGGAGGGGGGCGCCCACGTGACGGCAGGTGATGAATCACCGTCAGTGGCACGTTAGCGTCAGGATGGAGTCTAACCTGACTTCCTCCTGCGACCGTGTTAAATGCCTTCCAGGAGGCACTTCCCACGGTGACGCTGGTGCAGATGACAGGGAGGCAGGGGGGCAGGGGGGCAGGGGGGCAGGGGGGCAGGGGGGCAGGGAGGCAGGGAGGCAGGGCGGGGCCCTGGGTGGGTGGTGACAGGACTGACTGCGGGGCGGGGGGTGGGGGGGCGCAGAGGGAGAGTCACCCACAGAGAAGGGAGGATCCTGCCCAGGAGGAGGGGGGCCTGCTGATGCCCGGTGAGAACCTACCAGCCGCCCACCTGAGTGAGACCCAGCCCGTCCCCACCCACCGTCCGCAGACAGAGCCCCGACGCTACAGAGGCCAAGCGACCAGGCCCAGGTCACAGCCTGGCCCAGGGTGTTGAGAGCCCCTCCCCAAAGCCAGCTAGCTCTGTCCAGCCGGCAGCCTCCCGCTGGCCCGGGGGGCTCAGGGCCCCCCCCCACCAGCTCCGGCGGCACCGATGCCACGCCTCCACGGGCACAAGGGGCCCAGGTCAATACACGGGCCCTGAACTCGAATGTGCACGCGGATCCCGCACACACAGGTCCTGACCGGGGCCGTGCCGTGACCCGCAACCCCGACGGGCCGGGGCTCAGAGCCAGGGGGCCGCCCGCTCCCCTGTGGGCCTCAGTCTCCCCACCTGAACCTTTACCCAGGCGGGAGAGCCCCCAGCCCCAACGGAGGCGAGGCAAAGGGTTTCCTGGGGTCCGGCCCCAACCCCTAGTCCCAGGACGCCCTGGCTGTCCCGCCCCACACTGAGACCAGCACGCGGCCCTGGGCCCCCGCGTCCATTTCCCGTCCCCCACCCCGTCCCCCAGGCTCCGTGCCGCCACCTGGAGCCAACAAGGTTGGCCTGGGCCTCAGTCTTCCCATGTGGACCCCAACCTGGGGAAGGAGGCAGCGCCCTGCCGGGGTCACCCCAGGTCAAGGCCAGGCCTACCTTTCCGGCGCTGCTGGGGTGGTCCTTGGCCTTGGCGGCGGCCCTGAGCAGGCAGGGGGGCACGGGGGGCGGCCACAGCTGCAGGACCCCGCTGAAGTCCGTGGGGTAGGGGGCGGCGCCGCGGGCGGCGGGGGCCGGCGGCGGGTGGGGCTTCTTGCGCTTGGCCAGGCTGAGCTTCTGGGCAGCCCTGGGAGGGGACAGGGGGCGGGCGGGCGCTCAGAGCCGTCCCATCACGGCCCCGACTTCCTTTCTCCCAGGGAAGCAGGGCCCTCCCCCACCTGCCCGGCTGCCTCAGACCTGCCCCCTGCCTCCAGCCCCACAGCTGCTGGGGGAGCAGGACCCGCCAGCCACTCACGGGCCCCAGGACCCGGCATGCTGACTGAGTCTCTCCGTGCCTCAGTGTCCCCATCTCTAGGGTGTGTGGCCCGGACGAGCCAGTGCACCCTCACCCAGGGGGCGCCCCCACCAAGGGCTGGAGGGAGGAGAGCTGGTCTCAGGTGGAGACCCACCCACCAGGCGTCCCCTCCCCGCTCCCTGCGGTGCCCGCCGCCCCAGCCCCGGCCCCGGCCCCCCAGCCCACTCCCTCTGCTGCCCGCCGCCTCCCACTCGGCGAGACGGACAGCGGCGCTGGCGGGCCTGTAAAGGGCTTGTCTTTGAAGAGGCCCCGGGGATGCTTTCCTCCCAGCGAGGTGTCATCACGGAAAATAAAAGTGAGCGACGACGCTGGCGGGCCTTAATCGCAGGGGCAGTGCCACGGGGGCCGGGGCAGGGGGGTGGGGCGAGTGCACCCCACGGGGCTCAGCTGGGGCCCAGACCACGCGGGGTGCCCTTGGCCACAGCAGATATCAACCGATTCCGGCCCAAGCCTCCTGCACACAAGAGCCCCCTGAGCCTCCCCGTCCCCCTCGTCTCCCCCCATGCCCCCCGCCCCCCTCGAGCCTCCCCGCCCCCCTGCTGGACGGCCACACACAGGTCAAGGGCAGAAGGGAGGCCACGAGCCTGACCTGAGCACAGGGGGAGTCGGGCAGGGGGCGGGCGCTCTGAGAACGCTGGGCAGGTGACGTGGCGGGGGGAGGTAGCCAGCAGGGCAGGGTGGGACCAAGGAGACCTGGGCTGGGCGGGGAAGTCCGGCCATCGCCCCAGAACCTCAGCTCAGGGGCTCCCCCTGCCCCACCCAGTGCCCAGCCCGCTTCCTGTCCGGGACCCCGGCCACCACGGGTTTCAATGCAGCTTCCCGCCAACCCCCCTCAGGGGGGTACAGAGGGGGGAGGAACTGTGGCCGGACAGGGAGGAGGGACATCGCCCAGCAGGCAGCCCGCCCCCTGCCTGGCACTGCCCGGGGCACCGGGAGGATGGGCAGCTGTGGGAGGGAGGCGGGGCCTGGCCTGACTTTAAAGCTCACGGAGCCCGTGGCCTCATCGCCCATCCGTGCCCGGGCAGCGGTGCCGCCCTGAGACCTGGGGGAGGGCAGCGCCGGGGCCCGCGGCACCAGCCTGAGCTGAAAGGCGTCGGCTCGGCTCCCAGGTGGGCGTGACAGGCCGGCCAACAGCCAGGGGGAGGTGTGCCCCCAACCCCACCGCTGGCTCCCTGTACCCCCAGGTTCAACGGGGTCAGCCAGGGACGCCGAGGCTGCGGGGGGCAGAGCGTCCTGAACCCACACCCCCAAGCCTCTGGGGACAGGAGGCAGGGAGGACCCCTGGCCGACGGGCGAGGCGCCTGGGAGGCCAGAGGACACAGGAGCCTCCGGTCCACAGAGGCCAGGACCAGGGCGGGGCGGGCACCGCTGCGACCCTCTGGGAGGCAGGAGCTGAGCACGGCCCTCGGCCCCGGCCCTCGGCCCAGCCGTGCAGCGCAGGGAGGTGTCCCCTCCACCACCACCCCGCCCCCCACACGCACACACGCACGCCCAGGCCCCACCTGCACAGACCCAGGGCCGATCCTCTGAGGTCCTGCCAGCGCCGGAGTCTGGAATGTTACAGGCTGGGCGTCTCCGCCCACGGGGTGACCTAACTCAGGGTGCCCCTCCCCCCGGCCCAACGTCCGCCAGGCCTGCCCGGCCCCCGGCCCGGCTCCCACCGGCTCCCGGCTCCCACCGGCTCCGTCACCACACGAGTGGGAGGTGCGTCACTGAGCTGACAAGGCCCGGAGGCACCCTCTCCTTTGAGGACAGCCAGGCCCCTGTGACCTGGGCCTGGTGGCGAGGGCACCCCACTGGCTCTGAGGGACCCTCTGTGGGGCCAGGCCTGCCCTGCCCTCGAGCGCCCCAGCCTTCTGGGGACACAGACCTGGTTTCTGAGCAGTGGGGGTGGAGGTGGGGTGGAGATGGGAGCATGAACGCCCACTGCACAGTTGGCGGGGGGGTGGGAGGCCCAAAGCGGGACCCGCAGGCGTGAGGAACGCTGGGAGGAGAGGCATGTGGGGGGAGGGCGGCAGTCTGCAGGGTCTGGCTCGTAGGGAAGATGGAAAAGCAGGACCTTCACCTACAGACAGAGCCCGCTGGTCCCTAGGACGCCGCCTCCAGGAAGCCCGCCCTGAAGCCCAGGCGACTGCTGGAACCTTCTGCCCTGAACCCGGTTACATGGCTGCGCCCCCCACCCCCAGGCAGCGGCTCTGAGGAAGCCAGGCCTGGGGCGCAGGGGCAGCGTGGGACGCGGCTGTGAGTGAGTGAGGGCTGCTGGACCGTCCGCCCGCCCCTCGCTGCCCGCCCCTCGCTGCCAGCCGGGACACCTTTCCCCGGCTCGCCAGCCCTGGTCATCGACGCAGGTAAACGGAAAGAGACACGTTTTGCCTTTTCACAGAGAAAAGTTACCTCTTCCCAACAGGAAGGTAACGTCACAGCAGGCAGGCCGCTGGCCGTGCGGCCCTGACTCGCCCCGGAGATGCCGGGCCAGCTCAGACGGGTGTGGGTCAGCTCCCGGCCAGCCCGGGCTTCCTCAGGGGGCGGTCACCACGCACCCATCGGCGTCCACCCGGGGAGCTGCCACCCGCAGGCCCTGAGGGCCCGGGATCTGCCCTCGGGGACTCGGGGGGCAGGGCTGCTGAGGGGGCCTAGAGCCCTGCAGCCGGGGGGACCGCGTCCGGCACCCTGAGCCCTGGGCCTTGCCTGGCTGGCGTTCCCCATCCTCAGAGGCGGCGAGGTGCCCTCGGCCCCGCCCTCCCGCTCTGCGCGCCCAGCCAGCAGGCAGACACGGGGAGGTGCTGCATGAGGCTGCCCGGGGGCCCCCCTCCCCCACCCCTGCGGAGCCTCTAGGTTCAGGCCCAGGAGGGCGGGCGGACAGGTGCAGAGACCGCTAATGGAGGCGGCTGGGAGCGGGGGAGGCAGGAAGAACAGGGACATCGCAGGCAGCGTGGGGGATGAGGACGGGGAGTCAAGGTCACAGCGCTCGAGGAGACGGCATTGTGCTGCCTGCCCCGCGGAGGGGGCTGGCGCGCTGAGCTCCGGTCCAGCTGTGGCCGCTGAGCCCCCGTGGCCAACCCGGACCCAGCTCAGGGGTGCACGGCGCCAGGCCTCACCCCAGGCTCCCAGGCACCCACAAAACCCCCAGCAGCCCGGAGGTTCCTGAGAGGGCCCAGGGAGTGCTGGGGGGCCAGCGGAGAGCCCCAGCTCCTGACCCGCACACCACCTGCCTCCCCTTGGCAGACACCAGGCTCCTCCTCAACCCTCAAAGCCCCCTCACGGTGCCCAGCCCTGTGGACGGCACGCGCTTCAGTTCCATGCTGCCCGAAGGCCGCTCCACAGACACCCACCCTGGCCGGAAACATAGGGGCCGGGGTCAGCTCTGCCCCCCAGTCCCGGGAGCACAGAGCACGGCTCAGAGGGACCCCCAGGGCCCGGGCGGGGTCCGCAGCTCCACACCTCCGGGGACTCTACACAAGCCCCTTCCCTCTCTGAGCGCAGCCCCCACAAAACGAAGGCGGGGCACCCCATTTCACCCCACAGCAAAGGCCGCGGCAGCCCCAAAGCGTCAGGCAGGAGCTGGGGACCGTGTCCCCGGCCGGGACCCCACCCCCACCCTGGGCCCTAACCCTTCCAGACGCTGCTGGGACACGGGACGAGCAACAGGCTGGAAATAACGGCGGCGGGCAGCGCCCTCCCCGGACCCCGGAACACCGGCCTCCCATCCCTGCCGAGGCGCCGGTTTCTATGGCAACTCCCCAAGGTCAGCGGCAGCCTCGCTGGGCTCCAGACAAAAGGCGGCGTGTGGCTCCGGGGGCCAGAGGTCTGTAATGAGCCAGTGCAGCCCCCGAACCCGGGACCTCCGGCCGGTCCACTCCCTCTCCAGAGGGTCTCAGCGCGGCTCCCGGCCACCTCAGCCTGACAGACCGCGGCCGCCCACGGCCAGGGCAGACTAGCGGGGAGGGACACGCGCAGCTGCGGGCCTGTCCCCGCACCCACAGGGTCCCAGCCCCCATCTCAGGGCGGCAGGCCCTGCGCCCCCAAAACACCCTCATCACCCACCCGCCCACCCACCCCAATGAGGCCATGCAGCCCCCTGGGCCCCCAATAAGGCACCAGCCCCGCCGCCATGTGTGGCTCATGGCCCAGCTCATCAGCGCGGGGCTGCTCCTGGGACGGCCCGCGCTGGGCTCCTCACTGCCACCCGCCCCGCGAGCCGCAGGGCAAAAGCTGGGCCCCCGCCTCCCAGCACCCCTGGGCTCACGCAGCGCCCCCGCCAGGCAGGCCTCCCAGGTCACAGCCAGCCCTGGGCTCCCGTGGCACCCACACACCGGGGCCCGCGCCTCGGACAGGGACCCCCGGCTCCCGGCTGGGGGGCTGGACCGCACCACCGTGGCAGCCTCCCTCCGGGACCCTCCCTGCTCACCCCAACCTCCTGCCTGTCACCCTCGGGCCCTGTTCCACCCCCACTCCCCACCCCGTTCCCATCCAAGCGGCCCCGCGCCCCGTACCTGACGAAGAAGGAGGCTGCGGCTGACGAGCCCGCCGCCGGGGTGCCGGGGGCCGGGGAGACCAGGGCTGTGGTGCAGGCGCCCCCGCGGCCCCACGTCCTTGACGCGCCATCAGGGCCCCCGGAGGGAGGGCCATCTCGGACCGTGTCTGCCACCGCCACCGCGGCCACCGCCGCTTCCGCCTGCGGAGAGAGGCCCGTGAGGGACGGCACCCCCGCCGCCCCAGCCCGGCAGCCCCGGCCCGCACAGGCCCTGCAGGCTCAGGGCGGCGGGCGCTCCGCCCCAGGGAGGGGAAGATGCCCGCCGGGGGCCCGGCTCCGCCGCCCCTCCTCCATCGAGTCCCAGGAGCGCGTGGCCGGGCGGCCAGGACAGAGGGCCAGGCCCCGCGCCCCGCGCCCCGGGCTGTCCATCCGGGGGCACCAGACGCGTCATTAGGGGAGACGCTGCGATAAATATTTGTCACGAGCGCTAATTGCCCCGCGGATGGTAATGGATGAGGTTCCGTGCCTGAAATACTACCCTGGCATTTCCCGCTAATTAGCTAAGATAAATCCCAGGGAGGACGACAGCCTCGTAATGAGGCACAAATGTGATTACGTGCTCGGGGGACGGCGCCAGCCACCTGGAGGCCCGCCGCGCTGCGTCTCGCGCACATGGCGGTCCCGGCCCCCAGGCCCCGCGCGGCCACGCCCAGCCCGCCCGCTGCCCCTGCCACAGCCCGGGCTGCGCTGTGGGGACCTGGCAGGGACGTCTGGGTGAGAACTCAGGTGGCACCAGGCTCGGGAGGGTCTGCCCAGTGACACAGCCAGAGGCTGGGGGGGGGGGGTGCACTTCAGCAGAATAAGACACACAGGCCAGGAGGAATGTTCTGGAAGGAGGTCCTGCCCCCTCAGGGTGGCACCGCTCCTCACCGTGGGGGAGGGCCTCACCCCACCCAGCCCGGGGTCGGCATGGCTTCCAAACCGCTCTTGGGACGCAGAGAAAACACGCCACGCAGGAAGCTCCCAGGAGCCCCCGCCCCAGGCGGACGGGAGCCAGGCACCCCATCTGGCCCGGCTCCGCCGCTGCTCCAGGGCTTCTGAAGGTCGGCAGCAGAGACGGGCTCACCTGGAGCAGCCCAGGCCCTCACCGGGCGGGCACTGCGCCTGCGTGCCGGGCCCTGCCACAGACCTCTCCTCCGCCTAGCGGGCAGGGGCTCCCTGCCTCCCCCAGAGCCCGGCCCTCCCCCCTCCAGGCCATTCCCCGCGCCCGCCCAGTGCCCTGCCCGCCTCCCCGAGCCTGGGTCCTCTCCTCAGCTCCCCACCGTCTGTCTACCCAGCTCGTCAGTCCTCCCTCTCCCATTCTCCCCACTTTCACGGGCACCTAGAGCACACTGGGCGGGAGGCCCGAGAGGCGCCCGCACCCTGCCTGGCACAGAGTAGGTGTCCCATGAACCTGTCCTCCCAGAGAGAACAAGACAGACCCAGCCCACGGCTGGGAGGCGGCCCACACCAGAGAGAAATGGGGCTGCAGGGGCAGAGCGGGCACAGCTAACGGGAACGTTCCGGAAGGAGGGACAGCCAGGCCCCAGCCCCCACCCGGCGGAGGGGGGGCGTGCAGACAAGACTGAGGGCTACGTCACGCTGGTGTCACCACCGGGGCCTGCGCTGCTCAGGGCAGAGCTGGCTGAACTGAGACCCACCGCGGCCGGGGCCTTGGTACCCACACTGGCTCCCACCGGCCCCAGGAGAGGGGCCCACACCCGCAGCCCAGGCCCGGCGGGTCATGTTCAATGGGGTGTCCCGAGGGCAGGGTGGAGGGAGGGCCGCACCCCGCCCTCCAGTCCCCAAGCCCCCACCGGGCCCAGCCATGCCACCAGCTCATGCGGGCACCTCCGCCTCCCGCCGGCGAAGGGCAGGCCACCCAGCGTGCCTGCCGCGGCTGAGCCCCCACACTGACCTGTCTCGGGCGTCCCGCATGCCTCGGCTCCGCTGTCCCGCGAGCTGCCGGGACACGGCTCCGGCCACTGGGACAGCCGCTGCCGCCTCCTGCCAGAAGCAGACCCGGGCATGCCAAAAGAAGCCGGGGGGGGGGGGGGGAGACCACAACACAGGGAGGAGACGGAGGGGAGTGGTGGGCAGGGGGCCGAACAGAAAACGTGATGGAGGCGCCAGGGCAGCAACGAAAGAAAAGCGAGAGGAGAGCGGAGAGCGTGAGGCCGTGTCCGGAGGGGCCTGCCCAGCAGAGGGGCCTGCCGCGGCCACGCCAGGTCTCCAGGGGTGCCCACAGGGGATGCTGAGGTTCCACGGAACACGGTTTGGGAAACACCACGCTAAGCCATTTCCTAGGGACCCTCTAGGCCTGACGTCCACGTGGGTCTGATTCTGGCCTGAGAAGGGCAGCGGGCACCGTCCACACCTCCCGGGGTACTTGGGGCCGGGAGCGGGGAGCGGAGGGCAGGGCCTACGAGGCAGCCAGGGGGATCTCGCAGGCACAGGGCAGGGGTGGCATCGCTCCGGGGGCGTCTGCCCCGGCTGCTCCCTCACAGCTCCGCCTGGTCACCCAGAGGGCCCCCAGCTGGGACGGCCCCGCAGGCGGGGGCCTCCTCCCGCCCGTCACAAAGCAGGCCTGCTGCAGCCTCACGGGAGAGGGCACCTCCTGTCCACCCTCATTCCACGGTGGGTAAACTGAGGCCCGGACTGGGGCACCAGCAAGGGGTCACATTAGAGAGGCAGGCCAGAACCCACACAACGCTCCATCCACACCCCGCCGTCCCAGCCACGGCCCTGAGGACGGTGGGCGCCCGCCAGGGACCCCACCAGGGCTCACCGAGAGGCAGGGATGCAAGCAGGCTGGCATGGGGTGCAGCAGGAGGGACGCCCCGAGCCTGTGCCCCCCCACCTCTGAGGGTAGAGGAAAACCCTGCCTCCTCCTGGGCCTCCACCAAAATGACCTCCCCTCCCACCCGCAGTCAAAGCCGCATGCGGCACCTCCTCCAGGGAGCCCTCCACCGTCCCCATCCGGGCCCGGCCTCCACCCTCCCAGGCCCGTGGCCGGCCGGAAACCCTCCGCTCCAGGTCCTCCCGGGACGGTGAGCCCTGGGACCCCGGGCAGGGCCTGACCTGCGCCCATGGGACTCGGAAGGTCCCGCTGGCCTGGCCCCGGCAGCAGCCACGTGTCCCGCCCCACCCTGCGGTGCGACCTCCAGCCTCTGGGGGCCGGAGGCCAGAGCTTATCCCGGCACCTGGCCGTCAGTGAGCGCAGGTCCTGGCGGCATCTGCCCGGCACGCTGTTGGCACGGGCACACACCGCAGTCCACAGCGTGTCCCGGGGCAGCGGCTGGGCAGGGCGTCGGGGGTGGCCCATGGCCACTGGCCGCACTCTCAGGGCAGCTGTGCGGGCGACAGGCACCGGACGGTCTGGGAGACAGCCAGGAGCCTCGCCAGACACTCGGGAGGCGGAACGCCCCGGAAAGGGCCGAGCTCTGCGCCGCCGACACGGACGCGGCTGCGGTCTGACTAAGGCCAGGGCTGGCCGAGGGCTGCCTCACCTGGACGTGGCTCCCCAGATGGCCATGCCCACAGCAGGACCCCCAGCGGCCACAGGGCAGGCTCCTGGCCACAGAACCCAGAATGCCCTGGGCCCTCGGAGCCCTGGGTCCCACCTCCAAAGACCACCCCTCCGGCCAGGGCCGGCGCCTCCTCCAGCACCCCCTGCCCCGCCTGCCCCTGCTCTCCCCACCCTGGACTATGTGGGCCACAGATGGGCCCCCACCGGCCCAGACCCCCGTGTGCCCCGTGTGACGGGCCCTGTCGGGGATTCACAGCACGTCCCCCCGAAGCGTTTAATGCTACTGCCCAGTCCCAGGGCTACCGCTAATGACCGATGCCCCGGTTCAGGGGAAATTACCTCATCTGAGTCCTCAAGTCCTATTTACGGTTCTAATAATCTCCCCATCGACCGCCAGGGCTGTCGCCTAATTATAAATCCATTCCCCCCACCGGAGGCGATCGATGCACCCATAAACGATCGGGGCCGTAAATGCCCACGTTTCATGGGGCACAGACCGTCACGGGCAGGGCCGCCCGGCAGGGGCCAGTGACCCCACCCGGGCACGGACTCCGGCTACACCAACCCCGCCCCCCCACTGCAGCTCACGACCCCCCCTCTGCCCCGGGTGCCCCGAGAGCAACCCCCAAGCCCTTTCCACCTGGCATTGGAGGCCCCGGCAAGACGTGCACGGGACTCCCTCCCCAGGTGAGGAGCCCCCTGACTATTCCCAGGGGCCTCCACGGTCCCCACCACACCTTGCACTGGGCCCCCATCTCCGACACCTCCCTCTGGGCCCAGGTCAACGCCACCTCCTCCAGGAAGCTCTCCCGAGCTGCTTCCCCACCTTGGCGCTGCTGCCGGCACATCCGGCCCGAGCAACCCAGCTCCCAGGCCAGGAGGCACCTGAATGCGGTGGGCTGGCCTCCCGCTGCCGGCCTTGCCCAGCAGACTAAGGGGAGGAGAGGAAGCTGCCGTGTGGGGCCCTGGGCGCACCGTCCCAGCTGAGACCGGTTCGGGTCCCGTTCTCCCCAGAGCTGTCCATGCCCCGTCCCCAAGCCGCCAGGAGCCGGGCCCAGGACGGCAGCGGCATGGGGCCAAGGCCTAGCAAGGCCAAGACCTCCCCACCCACGCTGACGTGCAACGTCAGTCCCCATCCCGCTGCCCTCAGAGGGGCCGGAGCCCGGGGGTGGGGGCGGGGCACTGAGACTGGACGGGGCTTTGCCCAGTCGCTGGGCCTGCCCCGTGTGCCCGCAGCCCCGCCGGGCACAGAGGCTGTGGCAGACGCCTGCCCCTCGCTCCGCCTCAGAGGCACTTGCTGGGCGAGCCTGCGGGCGGCCTGTAGGTCTGAGAAGCACCGAGCGATGTTCCCACAGCCACGCCTCTGTCCCAGGGCTGTGGGGCGGGCAGCCCACAGCGGGGCGCCCCCATGTCCCTGCTCACAGCTGTGCAGCCCAAGCCCCGCACCCTCCCCTCCCCCAGCCCAGTCCCCTGGCCCCGCCTCACCCTCCAGGAGGGACTCCAGCCTCCCCTGGCCGCTCCCTCTGCGGGAGCCCCTCCCCCTCCTCCTCTGCGTGGAGAAGCCCCACCCCGGACACGGCGTGTTCTCCCCTCAGCCCACCCTCTCCTGACCCCACCCCCGAGTGGCTTCATCTCGGACTGCGGGGCTGACCCCGGTCAGGGCCCTCCCTGGGAACACCGGGCCCAGGTCCGTGGCCCCACGGGTGCAGGGCTGGTTCCCGAGGCCATGCCCCTGCTGCGGGGACCGCCTGGTGGCCAGCAGGGGGCTGGGGGGACAGGCATCTGCCACCGACTGAAAAGAGGAGGCTCCTGAGAACAGGCCCCGTGGCAGCGGCCCAGACCTCCCTGCACCCCAGCTCACGTCCCCTGTCCGTGGGGCAGGTCTGGGTCCCCCCAGCCACGCCCCTGGGGGCAGCCTGGCCTGGCAGGAGAGCTCAGAGAGGGGGGGACCAATGGGGACCCTCCTCGTGCGGAAATGTTCGCCCCGCCCCCAACCCCCGAGGATGAAGAGCTGACCTCGTCCCAGGAGTCCACGGGGCCCTCCCACCAGCCCACAGTGCCACCACCCAACCCCCACGCTGGCGCTGTGTGGACGCAACGCCCCGGGGGCACGAGAGGCCGCTGCCCACCGTGACCTGGCGGGCAGACCTGTGGCCTCAGGACTGGCCTGGGGCCGCCTCCACGCCCACAGCCCAGCACGGCCGGTGAGGTGTGGACACGGCCTCCCGGAGGGAACCCGGCTCGAACCCCCTGCCTGGCGGTGCCAGGGCCGCAGCCACCCGCCAGGGCACTCACCAGGCAGGACGGGGGCAGGAGGCTGTTGACCCTGGAGACGCTCCACACGCCCTCCAGGCACTGCTGAGCCTGGATGGTGACGGTGCTCAGCGCCCCGCCCAGGCCGGCGGGCGCCACGGAGACCTGGACGCTGGGCCCCGTGGGCCAGGCCAGCCCCTTCCTCCTGTCGGGCGCCCCTCGGCCCGGCGGCCTCCCGGCCGGGCCCGCCCCCGCCGGTCCATCCCTCGGGCCGGTCATGGGGCCGGGGCCGCCGTGCGGGGCGTCGAGGTCCTCCCGGCCGGCAGGGGCCTGCAGCAGCCGCAGGGCCTCGCGCGTGAGCTGGTTCAGGTGGGTGGCGCAGACGGCGCAGCGGCGCTCGGCCTCTGGGTGGCACGATGGCAGGGCCCCGGGCACCGGGAGCTTGTCGAGCAGCAGAGCAGAGAGGCAAGGGTCCTGGGGAAGAAGGGACAGTGGTCAGAGCCCAGCGCCAGGCCCCGCCCGCCCCGCCCGCCCCGCCGCGCCTCATCCACAACCGACTCACCAGCCCCGGACGGTTTCGCCTGCACCCGCCCTGCAGGAAAGCAATTACAGGCCCAGGTGCCCGGCACGGCCCACCTGCCCGCCGTCCCTACCGGGCGTGCTCACGCTAACGAGGCATCTGCATGTCCCCGACCGCCAGGCCACGAGCCGCCAAGGCCACGCGGCTGAGGAGCGGCCCAGAGGCTGCAGAGCGGGGCGGACGCCACCGGCCCTGGGCCGTCCACGGGTCAGCGCCCCAGGGCCGTCCACGGGTCAGCGCCCCAGGCCGTCCACGGGTCAGCGCCCCAGGGCCGTCCACGGGTCAGCGCCCCAGGGCCGTCCACGGGTCAGCGCCCCAGGGCCGTCCACGGGTCAGCGCCCCAGGCCGTCCACGGGTCAGCGCCCCAGGGCCGTCCACGGGTCAGCGCCCCAGGGCCGTCCACGGGTCAGCGCCCAGGGCCGTCCACGGGTCAGCGCCCAGGGCCGTCCACGGGTCAGCGCCCCAGGGCCGTCCACGGGTCAGCGCCCCAGGGCCGTCCACGGGTCAGCGCCCCAGGGCCGTCCACGGGTCAGCGCCCCAGGGCCGTCCACGGGTCAGCGCCCCAGGCCGTCCACGGGTCAGCGCCCCAGGGCCGTCCACGGGTCAGCGCCCCAGGGCCGTCCACGGGTCAGCGCCCCAGGGCCGTCCACGGGTCAGCGCCCAGGGCCGTCCACGGGTCAGCGCCCCAGGGCCGTCCACGGGTCAGCGCCCCAGGGCCCGGTGCGAAGCCCCGTCTGTTCCAGAGCCACAGCGGCTTCCCTGGTCCAACCGGGCGCGGCGGGCCTGGCGCCTGGACACCCTCTCCCTGCCTCTGCGAAGGCCCCGGCCCGTCGGGTCGGGAGGAAGGTGAAATGGGGCCGGCGCCAATGTCCCTGCGGATCCTCAGCAGTGAGCCGGGCAGCCCGCAGCGAGGCGGGAGGCAAGGCTCAGGCCCACCCAGGGGCCGTGCTGACTGGTGGCTGCCCCCTGCCCTCTGGGGGTGGGGGCGGGGACACGACACACAGGTCTCCCTAACCACGAGCCTGGAGTCAGAGAGGGCGAGGAGCGGAGGCCCCTGCCTAGCCCGAAGGTCAGAGAGGGCTTCCTGGAGGAAGTGCCACCTCTGACAGGACGATCCTCACTGGAGGGCCCACCCCTGCTCCTCCACTCCCCACCCGACTCTACTCACCACCCCCAGGACAGCCCTGCAGGGGTCGGCGTCGGGGTCTGAGCCCCTTCCCCGAGGGCTGAGCTCCGACCACAGGGGCCTGGCCGGGGCAGACCCTCGACGGAGCCTCGGCCCAGCCGGACACGGCCTCGCGCACCCAGACCTCCCAGTGCTGACCCAGCAGGCGGATCCCGAATGCGGGCCCGTCTCCCAGTCAGCCAGCACCCCGGCCCCTGGCCCGCACCCCCACGGCAGACCAGGGCCGCCCTGCCTCCCTGGCCACGGGCACCCTGCTCACCACTGGCCACACCCCCAAGCGATGGCCTGTGAGCCCAGCTGCCCTGCTGGCCACAGAAGGGACCAGGGCCCTCTAAACACAAGCCCCTCGGAGCTTGACTGTGGCGGCCCTGCCCGTGTCCACGGTGCCTGGGAAGCTCACACGCGTGACAGTGGGAGCAGCTGGCCTTGCTGTGAGGAGGCACCCCTCCGCACCTACGTCCCAGGACCACCCACACCCCAGGCAGCGGAAGCCACGGCGCTGTCCCCGCACACCTGGCAGGCAGGTGGGAGAAAGGGTGACCCGGCCACGCCTGGTCCCGCGGCCTGACCTGGTCCCGTGGAGGCCTGGACGGCTGGGCCGGGCGGCGGGAGGGCCGGGCGGCCGGAGGGCCGGAGCCTCTGCGAGCCGGGAGCCTGGCTGGGAATAGTGACCCTCCCTGCGCCGGCCTGGGGAGAGGCAGGAGGGGGACAGGAGCCCTGTGGGGGGCGCGGGGCTGGGGGCGGGGGCATGGAAACGCCTCGGCCACAGATGGAATCCAGACGCCGGCACGCCCCCCATTTCCCAGGTCCTGGCTCTGATTACTCTGGTTTTTCCACTCAGCAGGAGGCCACGCATGGTGGCGGGTGAGGGGAAGGAAGTGCCTGCTAGAGCCATTAACCCGACTTGAAAGGCGGCCCAGCCCCTGCCCGCCGGCCCCACAGCCATTGTTCTAGGGCCTCTGCCTGTCTTAGGGACCTCAGACCCCTAGGGGAGCCCTAGCCCCCCGCCATGGGCTACCAGGAGGAGGCAGGACGGGGGCGGCTGACCCGGGCACCCCCCGCAGGCAGCCAGGCACAGGCGGGAGAGGCGACAGGAAGCCAAAGCAGCACACCCACCCCGCCCCAGCCCCCACCCTGCCCCCCGCCCCCAGCCCCAGCCCCCACCATGGTCCCCCCACCCCGGCCCTGCCCCCAACTGTGTCGTGAGGAATTCAGACAGCAGCTGTCAGGAGGCCCCGCCCACTCAGGCCTGGGCACTAATCAAAGGCCCTGGAGAGTGGGGAACAGCCTGGTCACCTGCTCAGCCCGGGTCCCCCCCCCGGGTCCCCCGACCCCCGCCCTGCTCCCACCAGCCCTTCCCTGACAGCCTCAGGCACGGGGGGGGGTGGGGGTGGGGGGGCCATGATCAAAGCCCAGCCCAGCCCCCTCTCCGGGCCCCCTCCTGGCTGCGGAGCCGGGCTGCGGCTCCCGGCCCGGAGCAGGGGCCAGCTCTCCCGCCTTTGTCTCAGGTCACACAGAGGCCCCGGGAGAGACCTGCCTGGGGCGACCATGTGAGCCCCACCCTGAGCCTCCCTGCAGGGTGGGCCCATCCCCCATCCCCCCAGGGAGCCCGGCACCTCCAGAAAGACAGTCATCACCCCGCTGCAAAATATTACTTTTCATCTCCTCCTTGTGACCTGATTACACAGGTATTTTACTTGCATTTGAAAGCGTTTTTCTTAATTTGATTCAATTTAGCATCGTACACCGCCACCCGGGCGTTCGGGAGCCTCCCCCCTTGAAAATGGCTTTGCACTCCAGCCGGTTTCTGGGTCTCTAAGTTGCTCTAATCCCTCCATCTTCCCAGCTGGGCCCAGAGGCTCCTCCCAGCCCGCCCCCCCCCCCCCCCCCCCGGGAGCTGGGCAGGAGCTGACCACACCCCACTGAGGCCACCAAGAGGGATGGGAGGGGTCTGCTCCCCAACTCAGAGAAGCCCCGAGACCTCAGAGCTGTGGGACAGCCCTCTCCAAGTCCTCATCACCCCGTCTTTAGAAAGGGGGCCCCAGAACCCAGAGGGAGGGCCACTGGGAGGGCAAACAGACCAGGTGCCCAGCCTGGAGGAGTGCCCGAGCCCAGGGTCCCCTCCCTGGGTCGGGGTGAGCCTGCAGGTGTGGGTGAGCTTGGGTCCAAGCTAGGGTCCTCCTCGGGAGCCCCTCTGCCTTACCCCTCCCCCCAGCACAGCCCCTTCCTCCCCTCCCCCCAGCTCAGCCCCTGCCTCCCCCCCCAGCACAGCCCCTGCCTCCCCCCCAGCACAGCCCCTTCCTCCCCTCCCCCCCCAGCACAGCCCCTGCCTCCCCCCCAGCACAGCCCCTCCCCCCCCCCCCCCCAGCACAGCGAGCAGAGCCAGCAGTGACCTCGCAGCAGCCGCTGCTTGCTGCTTCCGGAGTTGACAACAGGTCCAGGAAGGGACCCCTGCCCCGGGCCAGGCCCCGCCCCTGACTCTGCTGTCCAGGACGGAGGACATTCCGATGTCGCGTGCAGCCTGGCTGGACGGGGGCAGGTCAGGGGTCAGGGCTCAGTTTTCCAGCTGGAAACCGCCAGCCTGTGGCCGGCCTCTGGGCGGCCCCGGCCCCTCCCTCCCACCGGGCATCTCACCGAGGGCCCACCTCCCAGCCGAGGCCCTGCCGCCCGAGGCCGGTTCCCCGGGACCCAGAGACCCACAGCGGGACCCAGAGACCCACAGCGGGACCCAGAGTCCCACAGCGGGACCCAGAGACCCACAGCGGGACCCAGAGACCCACAGCGGGACCCAGAGACCAGAGCGGGACCCAGAGACCAGAGCGGCCCCCCTGCCCACAGCCAGGCTCCCTGTCCCACAGCCCAGCCCCTCGGCCTGAAGTCCTGAGGCCCGGGCTGACCCAGGCTCCCTCTCTGCCAGGGGGAGGGGGGCAGGGGGCACCGCCCAGCCCACCCAGCACTGACCAGCACCGTCCCCACGGCCCTGTGCCAGCCAGCCGGCCGCTCGGGGCACACACTAGGGCATTGAGACCCCTCTCCTCAATGGGGTCCCCTGTCCTCTGCCCCACACCACTGAAGGGCCCGGAGCTGAAGGCCAGAGCACAGGCCAGCCTTCGCGGGTGGGGGCGGGGTGGCAGGGAGATGGCCTCCTCGGGACCCCGCCGCTCAGGGGAGGGGCTCGGCACGTTGCGGGGCCTGGACTCACCCAGACTCACTCCAGCCAGCACCGTGGGTGCGGGTGTGGGCCTGACCCTCATCTGAACATGGCCAGGGCCGGGCACCACCCTGCAGGCAGTCCTCAGCAATCACCCACCGCCAGGCTCCCCCCAGGCTCCCACCCCCCTGCGCTGGCGGGATCAAGCCCCTCAGAGTGCCGGGCGCCCGCCTCCAGACACCCACCCCACTGGGAACTGCCCCACTTGCTGGCTGCCACGAGCATGCCCCCTTGACAGATCGGGGTTCAGAGAGGCTAAGACACTTGGCTCAGGCCACACAGCCGAGTTGGAGCTCAAAGTGTGGGAGGCACAGGAAGGGATGGGGCCAAGGAGCGGGCCCCAGGGACAAGCCCAGGAGGGCTGGGCTGAGCCCAGGGCGGACATGACGGGGGGAGGGGGGCAAGCTGAGATGACTGACCGACGCCCCCTGGTTTGGACAGGCCCAGGGTATGGGGCGGGCGGGGGTCCAGGAGCCAGTGCTGGGCTGTGGCCTGGCACCCAGGGGGCGGGGAGGACCAGGCATTTGGGGAGGGCCATCCTGCAGCCCACACCCCTGAGCTGGGCACGAGGCAGGGCCAGTGCCTGGCACGCTCCGCCTGGAAACGCGGGTCAGGGGTGAACGCACGCAGCGCTGTAAGGCCATCATCTGAGACCGGACACGGCGGGCGTGGGGCGGCCTGGCGCTGGGCGAGCAACACCACGAATCCGCCAGCCCCGGCGCCTGGCTGAGCCGCTCCCCCGCCCACAGCCTGGGGTGCTGCCAAGGGCCTCCCACAGAGCACCAGGCACCTCGAATGAATGCGGGGTCCCCCAGCCACAACACGTGACCCAGAAGTGAGAGCGCCCCTAACCCGGGGCAGTCAGTCCAGGGACCTGCTCACACGAGGAGGCTGAGACCCGGAGGCAGCGGCAGTGCAGGTGGGGGGCGCGGGGGGGAGATGGCCCAGCCCCCCTCCGTCCAGGAGAGTCTCACAGCTGGGAGTTCACCGGGAGGGAGGGAGGGAGGGAGGGAGGGAGGGAGGCCCGGAGCGCAGAGCTTGGGGGGGACAAGGAGGACCGGCCTGGGCGCCCGGCCGCTGCCACTGGGACCCTGACCAGGGACGACCCAGCATCGCTCCCACTCCCCTCCCCCACATGGAGGGGGCACTCACGGTGCCCACACCCTCCTGCACAGAACCTGCGGCGGCTCCCAGGAGACGCAGCACGGACTAAAGACAGGACCCGCGGCCACAGCCACATCAGCACCAACAGGAGGGACCGGCTCCCGCGGACAGTGAGACAGGGCCGGTGGCTGGTGGGAGCTGGAGAGCTGTGAGCCTCCTGGCAGGCAAAGGAAAATGGAAACTAGACTCTCCTTGCTATTTAAGAAAAGACCCAGCTCGCCCTGGCTGGTTGCTCAGTGGTTAGAGCGTCGGCGGGTCTTGGGGTCCATTCCCGGTCCAGGGCACGTACCCCGGTTCCAGGCTCAATCCCTGGCCCCAGGCGGGATGGGATGCGTGTGGGAGACAATCTATGTGTCTCTCTCGCATCGATGTTTCTCTCTCTCTCTGTCCCCTCCTCCCTCCCCTACACTCTCCAAAAAAATCAATGGAAAAAACATCCCAAACCCCCAGGCCAGGCTCTGAGCAGCCTGAGGTTCAGGGGTGACCTCCCTCCCTGACCCCCTCCCCTCAGCAGAGGGACAGCCAGGCGGGTCACAGCCCAGGCCCCTGCTCAGCCCCACCTCCGACGGCAGCTGGGCTCCTCGGCCAAGAACCGCAGCTCCTGGCAGCGCCCGCCTGGCGCTCCCGAGGCCCCACCTCTGCCCTGGCTGAGGCCCAGAGGGCACCCCCCGGCCCTCACCCCGAGACCCGGAACCAGCACAAGACCAGGGGAGCGCAGGAGCCAGTCGCTCCACCCTGGACACGGTGGGTCCCCGGGGACATGGAGGCCCAGCTGGAGAGGGGCCGGCTGAGGTCACACGGCGAGGAAGCCAGGCCTGGCCAGCCGCCCTCTCCCCTGGCAGGTCCGTCCCCCGAGTGGCCTGGGAGCCCGGAGTCCCGCAGACGGATCCCTTCTCGGCTGAGTCACCCCGTCCCCTGCCAGCTGGGAGCCTGCCCGGCAGCCCCAGGGAGTGCCGCCCCTTCACACCTCCGGCGGCTCCGGGGCCTGCCAGCACCTGGCTCCGCGGGTGCCCGCCCTGGAGCCCGAAGGCAGGCGCTGCGGCCCCGGCTCCGGGTGGTCCCAGGAGCTGGTGCAGCTCAGGCCAGACGCCAAACAGCTGGGGGAGGGGGCGGGGACGCTGACCCCGCCCGGCAGCACACGGCCAACGCCAGCTGGGCTCCGCCGCCCTGCCCACCCAGGGCCACCGCCATCAGACGACAGACCCAGGACCCCCCACCCCCACCCCGCCACACCCCCGTGAAACCTGCAGTGGGCGCGTGGAGACGGGCGGGGCAGCCTCCCGGGGGGACGGACAGCTGCTGGACCGCCGTCCCCAGGCCAGGCCCAGAGCCGGGAGGAGGGGCTCTGGCTTCCAGCCCCAGGGCCGGGGCAGCAGGACGAGACCCCTGCCAGACCCGCTGGGGGAGGGGGAGGGAGGTCTGCAGGCGCTAAATGAGAATTGATCGCTTTGCCCAGGGGGCGCTAATCAATGCAGCACCTGTATTGACACCTCGCACGCCGGATGTCCCTTCACGGGGCTCCAGAGGAGGGCCCCCTCTGCCGCCTCCGTCACGGCCCATCTGGGTGGCAGCTGGACCAGATCCCCGCCAGGACCCCGCCCCCCCGGCTGCCAGGAGCAGGCTGCGGCCTCGGTGGGCTGGGAGAGGGCTGGCTGGCCCCGCTGCCCTGGGGTGAACTCAGCAGGCGCAGGGGGAAGGGCCTGGCCACTCATCGTCCCGCAAACGTGGCGGGTGACCGGCCCCGCGCTGCCCTGCACTCGGGCACAGTCCACGCCGTGGCCGAGGAGGTGGCCGGGGCTGAGGAAGGCCAAGGCGGGGGGGGCCCTCCTGAGGAGGCTGGGTAGGGCTGGAGCGGGGAGCCTGGATGCATGTGGGGGGCCCAGACCGCTGTGCTGTGAAGTCAAAGAGAGGCGGTCAGCAGGGCCTGAGTCCCCTGCCGCGGTCAGCTGCCACGGGACAGAGGGGGAAACCAAGGCAGGCACAGAGCAGCACAGGAGACGAAGGCTTTACACCCAGGCCCACTCTGATCGCCACCCCCACCCGCCCACCCCGCGCCCCGCCCCCAAAGACCCGTCACAGACCCTCCGGCCGCATCAGCAGGGCTAGGTGTGCAGCCGCCTGAGCTGGGCCCCACCCGGTGCATGCCCCTGTGTCCTGGGTACAGAGAGGGACGCGGAGGCCCAGGGTCTCGGCGCACCTGCCCAGCGCCCCACAGCAGGGACCTGTGAGCTGGCAGGAGGGTGGGCGGGGGCCCCTGGGGTCTACCCCAGACCAGTCTGAGCCTCACAGGCCGCCCAGCAGCGGGAGCCCGGCCAGCCCGGACCCAGCAAGCTAACAGGCCCCTGTGGGCTGAGCGCGGGCCTCATGAAGTCATCTCCTGAGGAGACGCGCGCAAGCCCCGAGGGAAACGCCTAGAAGCAGGCCTGTGCGCGGGCTCGCCCTGCCCGCCGCCCGGGCCCTCCCGCCCCAACCAGCAGCAGCAGCAGCTGCCTGTGCGCCTGTCCATCCGGACACGCCTCCCGCCTTCCCTGAGGGAAGCCCCGGGCAGGCTGGCCGGGCTGCAGGCTGCAGGTCAGCCGGGACAGGGGGGTCAGGGTCCACAGGACAGGGGCACTCGCCAAGGCCCGGGGTTGCAGGCCCAACCCCCATGCCCCGTGGTCCAGGCACCTACGCCCCCCATGGCCCTGCCCCATCCTCTCTAGACGAACAGCGGACAAGGGGCCTTCCCTCCCCAGCACAGCGCCCCACAGGGCGGACAGCACCCCCAGCCCAGCCCTGGGGCTGCCCATGGACACGGGAAACAGGGGAGGGGCTGCAGAGCAGGAACAAAGCCTGGGGCCCTGGTCTGCCCAGTGAGCGGGTGAGTGGGCCACTGGGCGCCAGGGGAGACAGGGGCAGGGTGAACCCACCTGGCACTGGGGCGAACCAGTGTCGAAGGCCTAACTCAGGAGAGGCCGGGGAGGAGGAGGGGGGAGGCCTGGGGCTTCGCTGATGAGCTGTCTGCAGAAAGAGACCACCAGCCCCCCTCCCCCCAGGGACCCTGGGATTGACCAGTGACTGGTGTGACCTGCAGCTCTCTCCATCAGAACCCCACCCGCCTTGGACCAGCTGGCCCCATGCCCAGGGCCACAGGCAAAGCCGGCTCCGGCAGAAAGCCCCTCCTCCGGCCGGTCTCCCCTGAGCTCCGGAGCAGACAGGCCCCAGGAGTCTGTCTTGAACGCGCCCTCCGAGGGCCTGAGGTCCGCCAGTTCCTTCCAACCCGGCTCAGTCATCTGGGCACAGCGCTTGGCACGGCGTCACCCTCGTCACAGCGGAGGGGGAGTCCAGCCCCACCCCAGGACGGGCCGCGGGTCCCCTCCCACCCCCCACAGAGAGCGCCCAGGGCAGGAACCAGACTCACGCCCCCCCCCCCCCCCCCCGCCTGCCCTAGACGGGGACACACAGGGGACACACGGGAACGCGAGGGACTCCAGGAGCCCGGGTCCCGCCCCGCCCCCGCCGGGGCCTCCCGGGAACTATATTTAGGTTCAGCGGGGCCTCTGTGCCTTCCCGGGAGGAACCGCCCTCCCAGGCTGAGGTCGCGGAAGGGCTTCCTCTGTAGACCCCCACCTTCCCGGTCGCCAACTTCCAGGGGCATTGTTCCTCGAACAATGGTCCCGGCTCCTTCCAAGGCCCGGGCCAGCCCATTGGATGCAGGGTGCCCCCCACCCCCCACCCCAACACCTTGGCCGCTGGGCCCGAAGCCTGGGGAAGCCAGGGGCCCAGCCACTCAATTCCCAGATGGGTGGCCGCTGCCTAGGGGGCAGAGCGTCCCACACACAATTCTCACCCATGGGGCTAGGAGGGGGCAGGCAGGGGCCCCCCTCTCCTTCCAAGCCCTCCTGCCCCAGGTGTACAACTTCCAGACACCGGACGGAGGCCCTGGGGCGCCCAGGGCACCATCACACCAGGAACCCCGCGGCTGGCAGGGCAGGGGCTGCCCCGCCTGGGTGGAGTCCCTGCCCTCGCCCTCCCCCTCCCCTCCCCTCCCCTCCCCTCCCCCTCCCCAACTGACCCCGGCTCCAGCTGCAGCAACGCCCACCCACCCCCTCCAACCCCACCCCCAACTCCTACACCTGGTTGCAGACGGGGAAACTGAGGCCCCCAGAGAAGGGACTGGCCAAAACCACGGGCAAGGTCACATACCCGGAGGGGCGTCCCGGGCCCGCTGACCAGCTTCCAGGCCTGTCGCTTGAGCTCGGCGAGCTTCGCGTGGCAGTGGCGGCACCAGCCAGCTCCGCCGGCCGAGTGGCCCTGCTCGGCGCCTGCCCCGGCGCCCTCGGGCGCAGGGCGGCTGCCGCACGGGTCCTGCTCGGGCCCGGCGGGCCGCCTCTTGCAGGGGGGCAGGTCCCCGGGCTGCAGCGGCTCCCGGGCCGGGCCAGCCTCCACCACCTGCGGGAAGTGAGTGCGGAAGGGGACCGTGAGCCCAGGCCGCTGCGGCAGGACCCCGCCGCCCAGCAGCCGGGACCCCAGCCCCCAGCGCGTCCGGACCCCCACCAGCCCCGCCAGTGACACCCTCGGCAAAGTTAGGAGCGCCGGGCGCGGACCTGCCGCCCACACCAGGAGGTCCGGAAGGGTGCTCCCGGCAGGAGGCCCCGCGGCCCCTGCGCCCCCTCCAGGCCCAGCCCCTACCGGGCGCCCCGCACCCCGCGACCATCTCCAGCGTCTAGAACTCTGTGCCGGGGCGCCCTCCGGCCCCGTCGCCCGCCTCCCGCTCGGGCCCGGCCGCGCGTACCGCGGGGTGCGCCGCGCACAGGGGGGCGCCGAGGCTGCCCATGGCCCCGACGCGGGAAGGGCCGCGCGGCTACGTGACCCGGCCCGGGGGCGCCCCCATGGTCCCGCCCGCCGCTCCGAAGTTGGCGGCGCGGGCGGTAGAGTGGCGGAGAGCGCGCGCAGGCGGCGGGAGCGCGGGCGGGAGGCGGGAGGCGGGCCGGGGGCGGGGCCCGGGCCGGGGGCGGGGCGCGGGGAGGGCTGCCCCGCCCCCCTGCCCTCCGCTGGGCGGTGGGGAGCGGAGGGGACCCTGCCCCGCCGCGCGCCCCTCCCACTCCGAGGACCCCAACTAGTTGGGCGAGTCCCAGGCCCGGGGAGGGGCGCCGGGGGCCGCTCTCAGACTCGCGGGACGCGCCCGCACATGCGCCTTCCTGCTCTTTGGCCGGGACACGGGGGTCTGCGAGTCTCCGCGGAGGCACAACGCACTCCTCACTTTACCCGCGCGAAACTGCGGCCCCGGCCCGGAAGGTCGTGCCCCAAGTCACACCGGAGGTGGGACGAGGAAGGGGCCGGATCCGGGCCCCAGAGTCCCAGTCGCTTCCTCCTGCAAAGCCGGTGCACGCCGCGTGTCGCCGGCCACGCGCGGGTGACTGACTCCGCGGTGTGCGCCTCGGCACGTGCAATGCCCCTGGCAAGGTCCCCGTGTCTCGGCGTGTCTGCGAGCGGCACGCGTGTCTTTGCAGCCGCGCGTGTGCCAGAAGGTCGGTGTGCGAGTTGTGTGCCCGGGAAGCGGGAGGCGGCGGCGCGGCTGGCCCCGGGCTGTGCGCGGGACCTGTTGTCAGCCGGCCCGGCAGATGGGAGCTGAGCTCCGGAATTAATTGCCTGTTTGTCTCCGGCTGGGAGGTCTCCCTCCCCCTCCCCCGTCTCCGGCGACCAGTTGCTCGCGCTCCAGCTCAGCCCTCGGAGTCGCCGCTATCCGAGGCGGCGGGAGGTCCTGGGCCCCGTTCCGGGTCAGCCCGAAACCTGGGTCAGGCTGGGCGGGCGGGGATGCCCGCCTTCCCGTGACGCGAGCGACCCCTGCTGGCCGCCGGAGCCGGGAGAGGGACCTGGCGCCGCTGCTCCGGGGCGCGGAGGCGCTCCCCGGGGCCCAGGGGCTGTGGTCCAGGCGGAGACCGCGGCCCGCGGCTCCCCGCGCGCACAGAGAGGCCCACGCACACGTCAGCGGCGCTCCCGCCTCTCCTGCGCCCCTCAAAGCTGCCTTCTTCATTGCGTCTTACCCACCACCCCTTTCCTGGGAAAGTGCTCCCCACCCGCGCAGGCACTCTCCCCAAAGAGAGGCGGATCGTCTCCCCCTGGCGTTCCGAGTTGTTTCCGACCTGTACGTGGCGGGAGTGGGGCGGGGGACAATGTGGGAAGGGGCTCCCCACTCTCACACCGAGTGAGGTCCCACAGCCTCCCGTCCCTTAACACCCAGCCCGCGGGCCAGAAGCTCGGTGTCAACACAGCCTCGCTGAGGACAGCAGGCGTCAGCCCGCATCCGGATCCGGGTACCTGGGACACCACCGATGCGGGCCCCCCTCCCCCATTGCCTGCAGACAGCACCGCCCCCGCCCCTCAGCTGCTCTGGGCCCCCCGCCCCCCCCCCACACACTCACACACACACACACTCACACACACACTCACACACACACACTCACACTCACTGCCCACATGCGCTCCCCGGAACACCGACCCGGAGCCCCGGTCCTAAGACCAGGGCCGGCCACACCCGCAACTTCGGGTGTCCACACGCACCACGGCGGCGCTTCGGGAAGCACACGCTCCCACCCCACACCCGGGTCCCCCGAGGAGACGGGACACAGCCCCGCAGATTCCGGAAGTGCACGCGGGACGTGGAGTCACCTAGGGACTCGGGCTCAGCCACCAGCCTCCGACTCCATGCCTCGCCCACCCAGCCAGGCGCGCGGTGGGACCCCGAGTCCCAGCGCTGCGCTCTCCGCCCCGGCCGACCGCCTCCGGCTCAGGACGCAGCCCGGAGAGGAGAGGGAGATGGGGCGGCACCGATGGGGGGGCGGGGAGTGGGCCCGCGAGTCCCGCCGCTCAGGACCGGTGCCTCCTTCCCCGCGCCGCACCCTGAGCCGCGGGAGCCGCGCCGCAAAGTCGCGGGACAGCGCCTCTGCCGCCAGCGGTCCCGCCGCCCGCCCTCACCTTGGCTCGCCGCCGCAGGAGGTGGTTGGTGAAGCCCAGGATGATCTCCGAGTCCAGGCAGAGCGCCCCCATCTCCAGCAGGCTGGGCGCCTTGCGGGGCGCGCCGCGGGGCTGCTCGGGCGGCCCAGGCAGCGCCATGGAGGAGCGGAGCGCGAGGAGCGGCTCCCAGCTCCTCCCGCCGCCGCCGCCACCTCCCCGCCCGCGCGCTCACTGGCCGCGCGCCCGCCGCCGCCGCCGCGCCCCGCACGGCGCAGAGCCGCCTGCCAGGCCCCGATCCTCGGCGGCCCGCGCCCGCTGCACCTGCGCTCGCTTCGCGCCGCGCGCCCCCGCGCTTCGGCCCCGCCCGCCAGCGCCGACAGCGCCCCCTCCGCCCCGGCGGCGAGCCAGATACCCCGACACGCGCCCCCGAGGACGAGAGTGGGGAGGGGACGAGGGCCCCGCTCGCTGTGCGTCCTCATCCCCCTGCCTCGCACGCCCCTGCCTGGTGCCACGGCCCCGCGGCTCACGGAGGGAGGTGGCCGCGCTGCTGAGCTGGGCTCCGAGAAACCTCAGCCGACAGGGGGCGTATCGCAGGCCCTTCCCCCTCCCCCCGCCCCCCCCCCTCTCCAATCAGTCCCGGAGTCTCCGCGCCTGGGGTCCCAGTCCCTGGAGACGTGTCCGGAGCACAGTGACCTTGATCTCCCCACTCTGCCCTGTTAGCCCCCACACCACGCCGCAGCCTCGGTCTATGGACCCCAAGGCCCACCCCCCAGGACCCCAGAGCAGCGCAGTGGGACCTCTGCCCCGCTGTGCTCCACTCCAAAACCCCGATTCCACCGCCACCCGCAGCCTTCTCTGCCCTGGACCCGGACCCCCCGGGCCGCTCCAGTAACTCCCTGCGGCTCCAGGGTTCGGTCTCGGCTCCTGGCGCGGCCACATCTGGTCGGAATGACGGGCGGGGCGCTGCCTGCCCGGCTGCAAACTCAGGCCCGGGTCCCGCGCTCCTGCTGCGCGCGCTGTGCCCGGCCGGTCTCGCGTGCTCGCAGGCGCCCCCTGCGGGCGCAGGCGGAGCGCGCCAGCCGCCTGCTCGGGGAGAGCGGAGCGTAGAGGCCGGGTCGCCTAAATAAGCTAGGCCCGCGGGAAAGGTTTGGGGAGCGAAGGGGTCAGGGAACACTCCCGGGGAGATGGGCCTTGATGGGGCCAGTGCGTAAACGGCCAGGCGCGGAGAAGACTGAGAAAGGGGGCCCGGAGGTCAGGACGCTGGGGCCTCTCAGAGGGCAGGACAGGACAGCTTGGCTGGGGTGCTATGGCTGCGCCCTTTCCCATGGAACCTCCCTACCCGCCCCCTACTCACCGGGCTCCTCCCCTGACTCCCCCAAGTGGCAGCTGGAGTGTGTGTCTCCACTCCCTTACCCCTCCCCACTCCCCACCTCCTTCCTACCCCCTCACACACACACACCAGCTCATCATAAACACATTCCTGGGCCACAGAGTTCCCCCCCCCCCCAGGCCTCTGGTCAGGAGCGAGGGCCACCCCTGGCCTGGGGCAGAGATCAGGACAAGCCAAGGGGGGTGGGGGGTCCCCTCGTGCCCCCTCCTCCCTGTCCCTTTTCCGTCGCCCCCTGCCGGCCCCTCTGTTCTGGATTGGGAGGAGCTAGGCTCCTGGAGGCTGACCTGGGCCCCCACCTTCCTCCCTCCTCCCCCCACCCCCGCCGCCCCGTCCCCCCGCCGCTGGCACCCAGGAGCCTGTCCTGACCCCTCCTCTCCTCCAGGCCCCTGAGCCCCGGGAGGGGCCTCCTCCGGGACCCGGCGCCCTGGGAGGAGCCGCCACCGTCTCAGCGGGTTGATTAAAGCCATCACAGGGTTGTTGTGAACATTTAATTTACCAGGCGCCCGGGCGGCCAGAGCTGCCCCCGGGGAAATCTAGGCCCTGGAGCACTGAGGCAAGCCTCACCCCTGCGCAGCTCAGACCCATTAATGGCTGGACTCGCCTCCCAACCAGGCGGTGGCGACACCTCGGGAAGGCAGGGGGACACGGGGCTGGAGGGTCAGGTTCCTGCACAGGCCTGGGGAGACGAGTCCTCACACCCCTCCCCCCACCTGCTGGGGACATGGGGACCACACACACACACACATACACACACACACACACATGCACATGCATTCCACACGCAGACAGTCCCTCCTGGGCCCACCCAGCCAGCTTCCAAGAAGGGACCGGGCCTTCCAGCCTGCAATTGGAGAGCCGGGAAGGAGACCTGGCAGCAGTCACAGCGACGGTGGGAACCTGGGCCGGGGGGAAATGGACAAAGTGGACGCAGGACCAAAGCCAGGGCTCGTCTTCGGCCGGCGGACTGAAGGGTCCTGGGTTCTTTTTGGGTCAAGGGCACGGACCTGGGGTGCAGGCTCCTCCCCGGCCCGGGCCCTGGTTGGGCACATGCAGGAGGCAACCAATTGATGTGTTTCTCTCACATCGATATTTCTCTCTGTCTTTCCCTCTCTCTCCCACTCTCTCTAAAAATCAATGGGGAAATATCCTCGGATGAGGAATTTAAAAAAACACCAGGGCTCGTGCAAAGTCGCCCCAAACACAATGTGCACATGACCGGGACCCTCCCTGGCAGCCACGCGGAGCCCGCGAGAGTCCTCCCCTCCGGGAGAGGAGAGGCTGGACTTCCCATTGTGCTGTGGGGTGTTTAACCAGAACAGGCAGGATTTGGTAAGGAGCTAGGAGGGCTTGGAGTGCCCAGGCTGCCAGACAGTGCCCAAGGTCCCGTGCCAGGACCACATTGGGCATGGACCCATCCTCGTCCCCTCGAGGGTGGGAGGGTGAGACCTTCTCCCTCATCTCAAGGTGCTTCCCCAGGGCTGGTCAGCTCACCAGGCCCCTGTCACACCACTCCTGGAGGCTGGGCTCCGTCCACGGTGGGGGGAGGATGCCTAGGGGAGCAGCCTGCGACCACAGCCCAGCGAGCCTCGGAGGGAAGCCACCCTGCTCAGCTATGGCCCGCCCCTCGCGGCTCTGAGGGCAGGTGTCAGGTGGGAGGGGGTGCTGTCACTGCACCAATCCTCCTTCAAGGGCATCTGCTGCTGGGGGAGTCGCATCCGTCAGGGGTACTCTCCTGACCCCCATTTTGCAGATGAGGAAACTGAGGCACAGAGTGGGGAACTAACTTGTCGGGACTCATCCCAGGCACTGCCCCGAGGCTGCCACCCTTGTGTTCTGCTGCGTCCTCCCTCCTGGGCGCCAGCGCCGGAAGGGTGTGACCTGGGAGCTCTCCGAAGGGGGCGGGGCAGGAGCGGGTGCAGAGGATGGTCAGCCCCGCCGCCACTGCGGGTGAGGGTTGGTCCGGAGGAGAGAGAGGCCCGCAGGGGCAGGCCGGCCTCTGGGGGTGGGTCACTCAGCCAGCTCACTGCCCTCCCGCCCTCTGCCCTCCCGGACCAGCTCCTCACATCCGGAGGCCCAGGCCCCGACTCAGCGCCGCGGGCGCCGCGGTTTCAGCACCTCGGCCAGCGCCCCGGCCGGGCCTCCTCCGGGGTGGACGGGGCTTCGGGGAGGGGTGGGGGGTGGTCCCTCCCTCATTTGCTCCTTCCTTCGCCCTGTGGATCGCCCCGAGTCCGCCTCGACTCCCACTGCTCTCGTCGCCCCGCTTTCTGTCTGCAGGACCCCCTGCCCCTAGAGGGTGTGTCCGCAGCCGGACCTCCTCTCAGCCCGCGCGGCTCAGGCCCCAGCCGGCCACCCACCTCCTTCCTGCGAAGCCCCCGCCCGGGGCTCTGCGCCCACTGCCGCCTCCTAGCGTCTGGTCTCCACACCGCAGCCGGGGGAGCACTTAAGAAGGTGGCAGAGTCTGCTCTGGCCCCAGCCTGCCCGCCGGGGCGCCCCCGTGGCATCTCCAGCTCTCTGGGCCCGTCTCCCACACCCTCTCCATGCCCAACCCCCAAGTCCTTACAGATCGCCTGCCCACTTTGCCTGGGCTTCTCCCTCACAGCTGGCCAACTCCGACTTCAGGTCAGAGTCGGGTGCCCCCTCTTCCAGCGAGGCCCCCAGCCCCAGGCAGGACGCGTCCCCCGTCCACAGCCGGGTCAGACTCACCTGCGGGCGCCCAGACTCCCGGGTGTCAGTGATCGTTTAAGGAAAGCAGGCAGGAAGGCGGGCAGACAGCAGGAGCAGACCCCTCCTCCCGACGCCCTGGGGTCAGACAGGGGGAGCCAGGACCCCTGGGTCCCCTCTGTGCTTACACAGCCACATCGGGACTGGGGGGCACTTCCACGCGCAGCCAGCAGGTGGCGCACCCGGGCCAGGGTCTCTGGTCGAAGGAAAGCATGTAAGCGATCACCTGGTCCCGGTTCCCTCTTATGCAGACAGGGAAACTGAGGCCCTGAGAGGGGCAGGGCTTGCCTTCCACCCCTGAGAGGGAGAGAGGTGCCAAAAGACCCCACCCAAGTCCTGGGCTCGGCCTCCAGCTTGAGAACAGGCACCGAGCAGGGCGGGGGGACACATGGGGGCCGGGGTCCCACGGAGTTCCTGGGCCCCTTGCCTGAGGCTGTGGTCCGGAAAGCTCTGGAAAAGCCCCCAGGGCAGCTGCATCGCAGCCTTGTCACTACCCCAGGCACGGCCTCGGCCTCCCCACTTCCCTCCGACCTGGTTCAGAGGTCGCCGCTCACCCGCTGAAACGGACTCTGGCCGGTCTTCCCTGCAAAACACCCGTGTGGGGCTCCTCCGGGGAGCAACCAGCCCATGCGTCCCTCTTACTTCGATGTCTCTCTCTCTCTCTCTCTCTCCCTCTCTCCCTTCTATTCTCTCTCTCTCTCCCCCTCCCTCTCTCCCTTCTATTCTCTCTGAAAAAAGGAATGGGAAAAGTATCCTCAGGTGAGGATTTTTTTTTTAAAGTTTGAAAATTCCAGACATGCAAAGAAACAGAAAATGACATGCGGAGGGAAAAGACCAGAGGACGCCGAGGACAGCATCAGACAAGAGCGTGGGCCCAGCTCGCGACTGGACGTCCACGTGTCCGCGTGTCCGCGGGGGCGCGGGGGCTTGAACCCATCGAGCGGAGGCTGAGAAGCGGTAGAGGAGACCCCCATCGGACGCCCACGGGTGGGACAGGTCGTGTCCGGGATGAAAAGGACGCGGGGGGCGATAGCGCAGTGGACACGGCAGAAAACACGTTTCGGTAGAATTCTCAGAAACCGTTCACGACAAGGCAGGAAGGAGATTGTGCGTGAGGAGAGCCGGGCGACGGGAGCCCACCCCGGGCAGCTGCCGAGGGAGCCGGAAGGGAAGCGAAGGCAGCCGGAGCGGAGCGGGCAGGAGCAGCGTGGAAAGCAGTGACGCCCAAGACGCAGGGAAAACCAGCGCAGCCAGGAGCCGTTCCTGCAGAAGGTCAGTCAGAATGACAAACCGCCAGCCAGGCGGAGAAACACCCATCGTCAACATTGAGAATGAGAGAGGGGCCTGGCCGGAGCCGGTTGGTTAGAGCGCCGACCCGGTGCGCCAAGGTTGCGGGTTCGATCTCCGGTCAGGGCACATACAGTACAAGAGGCACAGAAAAATGGAACATCAATCTCTCTCTCTCTCTCTCTCTTGCGCTCTCTCTAAAATCAATCAATTTTTTAAAAAAGAATGAGATGGAACATGGCCACAGAGCCTACAGATATTAAAAAGATCATAGTGGAGTTTTTTTTTTATTTCAGAGAGGAAGGGAGAGGGGGAGAGAGAGAGAAACATCAATGATGAGAGAGAATCATGGATCCGCTGCCTCCTGCACGCTTCACACTGGGGATCGAGCCTGCAACCCAGACATGTGCCCTGACCGGAATCAAACTGTGACCTCCTGGTTCATAGTTTGACGCTCACCCACGGAGCCAGGCCGGCGGGCAATAATGGAGTTTTATGCCAGTAAAGCTGACAGCTTAGCTTAACAGATTCCTGGGAAGCTATGAACAGCTACAACTCAACTGAGCAGGAACAGCCTGAACAGCCTGCCTCTGCTAAAGACGCTGAATGCGCAGCTGACAATCTCCCAACGGAAAAGCAACCTCAGGGGCAGGGCCTCATGGGCAGGGCCTCAGGGGCAGGGCCTCAGGGGCAGGGACTCAGGGGCAGGGCCTCAGGGGCAGGGCCTCAGGAACAGGGCCTCAGGGGCAGGGCCTCAGGGACAGGGCCTCAGGGGCAGGGCCTCAGGGGCAGGGACTCAGGGGCAGGGCCTCAGGGGCAGGGCCTCAGGGGCAGGGCCTCAGGGGCAGGGACTCAGGGGCAGGGCCCCCAAGGCAGGGACCGGAGGGCCACAGAGAGCCGGGGCAGCCCTCTGGCTGGTGCGTCTCCTGGCTTCTCAACTGCGAGAGGCTTCACGGTGCACACGTCAAGTGTCATCAGTTCACACGGTAACACAAGCACCTCGCCATGTCCCTCACACGGCTGTGAACTGGAAGAATGAAGAGCAGGGTCTTCCCCAAAGACTGGATGGAGGCTCGAGGAAACTCCACCTGGACGTGTCCCCCATCCATGTCCCCCAACCATGTTCCCCATCTGTGTTCCCCCATCCATGACCCCCCATTCATGTACCCCTATCCATGTCCCCCATCCATGTACCCATCTTGTGTTCCCCCATCCATGTACCCCATCCATGTACCCCATTCATGTACCCCATCCATGTACCCCTATCCATGTTCCTCACTTGTGTTCCCCATCCATGTACCTCCATTCATGTCCCCCTATCCGTGTCCCCCCATCTTGTGTTCCCCCATCCATGTCCCCCTATCTGTGTCCCCCTATCCGTGTCTCCCCATCCATGTACCCCATCCATGTACCCCTATCCGTGTCCCTCATTTGTGCTCCCCCATCCATGTATCCCCATTCATGTACCCTTATCCATGTCCCCCTATCCATGTCCCCCCATCTGTGTTCCCCCATCCATGTACCTCTATCTGTGTCCCGCTATCCATGTCCCATCTGTGTTCACCCATCCGTGTCCCCTTATCCGTGTCCCCCAAAGCCTCTCAGACCACAGCAGAAGCTCAGCCAGGTCCCCGCTGGCCCAGAGCCCTCCCAGGTGGACAGGTCTGTTTCTCAGGGTTCACCTGTCACTGAGGGTGTGGAGAAAGTGAGGAGCTGCCCCCTGTTCGCCTCCCTCAGTGGCAACTGGACGACAGTGGCAGCAGCGGGCATGAGCCCGCACGGGCAGCCCGTGCATATGGGCTCGGGCAGGGACCTGTGCCTGCTGGGGGCTTGGGCAGGGAGGCTGTGCCCGCTGGGGGCCTAGGCAGGAAGGCTGTGCCCGCTGGGGGCCTAGGCAGGAAGGCTGTGCCCGCTGGGGGCCTAGGCAGGGAGGCTGTGCCGGCTGGGGGCCTAGGCAGGGCGGCTGTGCCCGCTGGGAGCCTAGGCAGGGAGGCTGTGCCCGCTGGGGGCTCAGGCAGGGATGCTGGACCCCCTGGGGCTCCGCGGCTGAGGGCCGGAGGGCCGGCAGGATGCAGGCATCCCCCAAAGGCCCAGGCCGGGGCTGTGTCCCCTCCGTCCCACCCTGTTCTCTGGCTCAGGTCTAGCACCTCAGCGAGGTCTCGGCCTCAGGCCTCAGGCCGTCACCCTGGACTTGGGGCAGATGCCTCCCTAGGCGCCCCCCTCCTCCCTAGCCCCCGGCGCCTCCCTAGCCGGGCCTCACGGCACCTCCTCGCCAGCCCTCTGGGCGAAGCGTCCCCCCGCAGCGGCTTGGGAAGCGCGGGCTCAGGAGCCGGCCTGGTGGAGCTGCGTGAACAGACAGAGCAGCGCTTGGGAAGGACCGAGGTTTATTTCTCCGGGGGAAAAGGCAAGCGGTCCCAGGAGCGTGTCCCCGGGGCCGGGGCTCCAGGACCCACTCGGGGCTGCAGCAGGAAGTCCCGGCTCACCGCGAGTCCCGCCCCTTCTCCGTGGCCCTCAGTCCGCTTAGCTCGGCTCCTCGGGGGCCGGGAGGGGGAGGGCGGGGCAGGTGCACCGGGCAGAGCCCCGCGCCAGCAGCCCAGGGGCCATGTGTGCTCCCCGGGCTCCGGCACTAAGAAGAGGTGCGGACGCCCATCCCCGCAGGTGGAGAGAGGAGAGGCTGGGACGCAGGGGCCGAGACCCGGAGGACTGGGCTGTTTGCCAAGCAGGAGCCGCCAGAGGCCCCGGGACTGGAGGGGCCACTTTTGAGACGCCACCCCATTGCCCCGGCCTTCCCCCCACCAGCCCTCCCACCGCGAGGCGATGCGGTCCCCGACAAGCGTGAGCTCGCGCCCAGGCGTCTGGGGGTTGGGCTGCATCACCTCCATGGACCCTCCAGGGGCCCCACGCGGTGGGCCCGCTCCCTTTAACCAGAGAGGGGGTGCGGGAGGGGAGGAGGGACTGGCCAGGCCACCTGCTCGCAGGCAGCAGGGCTGGATGTGACCCCACGGACTCGGCCTGTGTCATGCCGGCACCGGGGAGGGGGGGAAGAGGGGCGTCCTCAGTCCTCCTACCCTAACCCTCCAGCCTCGCCCCTCCCGAGGACCAGGGCCCCAGCCAGGCGTGAGGGGAGCAGCCAGGGGCCTGGGAGAGGCGGGGAGCAGGTGGAGTGGGCGGCGGGGCCCCCGGGTCCCCTCCCCCCCTGCTCCTTGAGGCAGCAGCTCCAAGTGGAGGGGGGGGGCAAGGGCCTGTCTCAGGGAGGCGGAGCCCCTCCCTGGGGAGGGGACCCAAATAGTTTGGGGTGGGGGCCTCCGGAGACCACAGAGCCAGAGGCAGGGCTGAGCCAGGCCGGTTCTGGTCCTGGGGATGAGAAGGGAGGGGAGACCCCACATGGCGGTGCCCCTGGGGAGGAAGGACTGCGGCCCAGGACGCGGTTCAGTGTTGGATCAGGTGTTTATTTTCGGATCACAACGTGCACATCCACCGGACACAACGGCCCAGCCCCGAGCAGCACCCGAGGCTCCCAGGCCCACCCGCTCCCCCGGGACTCCCCGCCCACTGAGGGCCCAGGGCTCCGGCCACCAGGTGTCCCGCCCTCCTCTGCACCCCAGTCCCTGTCCCAGGGACCCTTCATTCATTCCGCGCTCACCGGACGCCTGGCGCCCCCGGGGCCCCGGGAAGTGCGGGCTCCGACCGCACAACCCCAGCGGCTCCCAGCGCCGGGGGTGACCGGCTCCGGCCAGGATGGCAGGGCGCACCTCGCCAGCTCAGGAAGCAGAAGCAGGGGCGTGCCCTCCCTCCGCGGGGCCCACCGCCAGGTCCCGGCTGGGAATTCCGCGGAGTTTCGAGAAGGGTGGGGCCCTCCGGGCGCTGGAGGGCGGCGGTGGCGTCTCCGGGCCGGCTGCGCGCCAGGAGCGGGGGGCGGGGGCGGCCGCAGCGCCCGGCGGTTCCCGGGTCCAGGGGTCACCAGCGCCGGGCATCCCCAAGCCCGGCCGCCTCCCAGCCGCAGGCGCTCCTCGGCCGGGGCGCGCCGAGCTCGGAGGAGACGCGGCCGGCGGACCGCTTGGGCGGGCTCCTGCCCGGATCCGGCGCGCCCCCGGCCCCTGGCTCCGCGCTGAGCCGGCCGCGCGGGACGCCCCGTCGGTGCCGCCTGCGCCGTCGTGTCGCTGGCGCCGCCGTGTCCGCCGCCGGGCCCGCCGGGGCTAGTGGTCCTAAACATTTCACAATTGCGCTACAGACTGTTGAACTGTTGAGAACCACTGGCCCCGGCGCGCGGTCCGCGGCCGCCGCGCTGTGGAGAGAAGGCCCGCCCCCCGCCCGGGGCCTGCGCTGCGCTCCGTGCGCCCCGACGGCGCCGACGCCCCGGCCCAGCGCAGGGAGCACAGCCTCGGGCCGGCCACCCGCCGCGCCGCGTCCGTCCGTCCGTCCGTCCTCCGCGGAGCCCCGAACCCCGAATCCCGGACGTCCCTGCGCGTGGCCGGCGGTGCGTCGGTGCCGCGGAGGCCAGCGCGGCGGCGCCTTTTAAGCCGAGGCCGAGGCGCCCTCCCCCGCCCGGAATGCGCCCGCGCGGCGCTGGCCCGACCGGTTCTTCCGGGCGGGGCGGCTCCCGCCGGCCCGTGGGTCGCGCGGCGGGTCGTCCGCAGCCGGTACCGGCGGGCGCGCCCCTGCGGGGGTGGCCCTGACTCACCGGCCGTGGCCCCGCCCGGCGCACCTGGCGTCCCCGGGGTCTCGCTTCTGGTGGGGGGGCCACGCCCGCACCGTCTGGCGTGGGGCCGGCGCCCGGGCTCCCTGCGGGGGCGGGGGCGGTGACACAGGCCGGGGCCCTGGGAGGCCGGCGGGAGGACGCAGCCTGTGGGCGGGGGCGGCCTGGGCTGCGCGCCCATCCCTGTCCCTCTCACTTCAAAGCGCGCTGGTGGGAGGGGGGAGGGGAACAAAGAGAAAGTGAAACCAGAGGTGGCGGGAGCTGCCCGGGTTTCTAGGTCTCAGACCCGGTGTCTTCCCGGAGGCAGGGCGGCGCGGAGTCCAGCCCAGGACCCACACTGGGCCCCCGTCCGGCCCCCTTCCCTCCCACAGGGGCCCAGCCATGTCCCCCCCCACACACACACACACACACTCACACTGTTCCATGCCCCATGCCCTGGGCCTGGCCTCCTGGTCACCTGGAGATGCTGGGGGGGGGGGGGGAGGGAGACGGGGTTCCAGCTTTGGGGAAGAGAAAGCTTGGAGGGAGGTGGTCCCGAAGTCCTTGGCCACCCTGAGCCGGGGGTGTGGCTGCGTGGGATGGGGTGGGCGCAGGGCCATCATAATTCCCTAAGCCCAGGGACTGCACATTAGGGAAACTGAGGCTCAGAGCGGGGCAGCGCCTCCCGGAGGTTTCACGGCCCGGTGCCTGGTCCGCAGGCCTGAGGGTCTGTGTGTGGGGTCAGGGGCTGGGGCAAGGGTGGGGTGTGATTGTCACAGAAGTGTGTGACCAAGAGGAGCCTAGGGATTCCTGCCCCCATACCTCCACCTCGGGGGCCAGAGGCACCCCTCTCCGTCCCCAGCCCAAGGCAGACCCCCCTGCAGGCCCCGTCCTGCCCTGCACCGGCTCCGCACCAGAGAGGCTGGTGAGAAGGAAGACGGGACGGGAGGGATGGCGGTGCGAGCAGAGGGGAGGAGAGGCGGGCGGGGTGGCCCTGGGCGGGGCTGCCGAGAAGCCTGACTTTGATGGAAAACGCCGGGTGATGGTAACAGCGGCCCAGGCGAGCGAGATCTCAGCGATAGGCCGGGATCGGGGACCCAGGAGCCAAGCCCCACCCAGGGAATTGCTGGGTGTGAGCTCACGGGGGAGTCTGGTCCCTCAGGGACCCCGAGGGGCCCTAGCCGCCTCCCACGCTCACCCCGCCCTCGCCACGCCAAGCCTTGCTCCTGTCTCACGCCAGCCCCGTCCCACGTCCCTGGTGGCACCACCTCCAGGAGCCGAGGAGGCTGCCCGGTCAGTGCCAGGCGCGCACCTCGCCAGCCGCCATGTGCAGGGGGGACCCTGGGCCTCGTCTCTTCAGCTGCGAAGGGGGGGAGACCGGGCCCCTCAGGGGACAAAAGCAGCCGCATGGGCACTGTCCTGGGTGGGCTGTCCCATGCCACGGTGTCCTCGGAGGAGCTGACCTGGCCCCGAGGAGCTGTCCCACTCGTGCTGCGGCTTCCCCAGCTCTCTGAGGCGCGTGCCGGTCCCGGGCCGCTCACCGCAGGGCTCCGTGTCCCCGGAGTGTGGGGGCCCGAGAACGGGGTCAGCCGCCCGGCCCTGGGGGCGAGGGGGAGTGCCGGGATCTGCTGGCCGAGCCGCCCAGCCGCCCATGACCCACTTGGAGAAGGGCCGGCTGGCAGTGACTCCGTGGGGCACGCAGGACAGTGGGCGTCTCGGGCTGGCAGGACCCATCCCAGGACAGGGTTCCGCACCAGCAGGCCGGCACCTGCTCTGGCGGGCGGTGCCCTGTGGGGTGACAGGAGTGGCTTTCACAATCCCTCGTCCCCAGTCCCCTCCGAGCAGGGCCAGAGGCAGAGGGGGAGCGCCGGAGAGGACGGGTGCCCAGCCGTGGGCCTCCACCGGGCCTTTGTCTGGCTGCCCACCCCCCAGCCTTCTGAGGGTCCCAGCCCACCAACAGCAGGGGGTTCCTCCCGCCCCTCCTGCCCCTACGGCCCCCACACCCCACCATGAGGTGTGGGGCAGAGGCCCAGGACCCACCATGCCCACGTGGTGTCACTGGTTGTGCAAGGCCCTGGCACACCCGAGACTGGGTGAGAATCTGGGAGGCTGCCAGCCAGGCCTGGGAACCAGGCTGAGGAGCCTCGGGGCGCAGGTGGTGCCGCCCCCGGCCTGGCCCACCTGGGAGAGGCCCCAGCTGCACGGTGGGTGCCAAGGGTGAGCTCTGAGTTCATGCTTTTGCCCCAAATCTACAGGGCACAGCTCTCCGCCCAGGGGCACACAGACAGATGGACAGACAGCCGAAAGCCTCCTATGGGTAGCTGGAGAGGTACCAGGTTCTGGGGGACCTGGAAGGAGGCAGCCCCCGGCTCCTCAGGCCCATCAGGGAGGGGTTGGGGGATGTGGGGGGCGGGAAGGGAGCCCCCGGGCAGCCCAGGCAGTCACAGGTAGGGCCGAGCCTGGGGTGTGCGCTGCCCACTGGACCACGTAGATGGGCAGAGGACCAGCTCGGGGCCCAGACGCCTGGTCTCAGGTCCACCTGGGCCTCTGAGGACGGAGCTGCCCGCTGGCCTTGGAGAATCACGCCCACCAGCCTGGGCCTGCCCGCCCACTCACCCCTGAGGGGGGCGGGGGGTGAGGGGGGCAGCCATCTGCCCACCCAGAACCAGGGCTGCACGGGCCACGCCCCTCTGGCTCCCCAGGCAGGTGGCCTGGCCGGCGGGGCTCACAGTGGGTGGAGAGTCAGGCCCCGGGCCGATGGGACTGGAATGAACCCGGGAAGGACTGGCCCCTGCAGGGCCCTGGGCAAACCAGGCAGGCGAGGCCCCGAGACAGGGTCCTCAGGAGTTACAGGGGAGCCCGCGTGGGTGGGGGGCTGCCTGGAGGAGGTGACTCCAAGCGCTAAGGATGAGAAGGATTCCCACGGAGGGAGGTGATGGGGCAGAGGTTGTCTGGAGGAGGGAACAGCCCGCGGGCGGGAGACAGGGCAGTGGGGGGAGGGGACTCCTGCTCCTGGGACAGGCCGGCTGAGTGTCTCACCTGGGGTGCTGGTCACCACCCTGTGAACCAGAGCCTGGGCCTGGCCGCTCCCCACCCCAACACACACACACACACACACACACACACACACACACACACACACACACACACAGAGCGCTGGGGACCCGGGAGGGAGTGTCCCTGAGACTTTATTGTCACACCACCCAACACAGACACGAGGCCGGTCTCGGGAACAGGACGGACAGAGTCCCGGCAGCGGGGTCACATCAGTCAGAGCCACGGGGCGGGGTGCCGGCGACCCCTCCTGCAGGTCACAGGAAGGGATGGCTGATGCCGCAGCAGACGGATTCGGGTTAGACACCAGGCAGCACTTCCTGAAACGAGAGTCTGCTGAGGCTCAGGGCGGATGGAGGGGCCCACCCAAGACCCAACACATCCACCGGCCTCGAGACTCTTCCAGAGGCCGCGGGGGGCGTGGGGGGCTGTTGGCAGGGGCCTGGCCAGCACAGCCTGGGAGGCAGCAGGGGCGCCCGGTCAGGGGGCCCGGGGGTAAGTGGGTCAGGGCGGGCAGGACACGCAGCAGAGGCATCCGAGCACCATTGGGGCTCGAGGACCTGCTTGGCATGGCCGGGCCCTCCAGGGCTGTGGTAGGTCTGTCAAGGGGCGGTTGACAGGACAGAATCCAGGAGGTCTAGGTGGCCCTTCCTCCAGGCAGCCCTCCCTGACTGCTCCCATCTCCCACCAGCATAGTCACCTCCCCCTACACAGTGGGTGCCTGCCCACAGGAGAGGCTCTGGCCCACGCTGGGGTCTGGCCACAGGGCAGGGAGTGGTCAGCCCTGCCTGGGGGGACTTACCGGCCCCGGGGCCGGGGCCCCAGCCGCACCCTGGAGACTCTGCAGGAGAGTCACCACCTCCACGTTCCCAGCGGCTTCTGCCTGCAGGAGGGAGTCCGAGGGAGGGGCTGCTGAGGGTTACTGCCCAGCCGCCTGGCCTCCACCCAACCTTCCCCAGCCCAGGGGCCCCCGCTCCCACCTCCTCCCGCCCAGACACACGGGGCCCATGTGTCACTCTCGCCCCACAACCCTGGGCACTGGAAGGGGGTGTCCCTCCCCACCCCACCCCGGGCTCCCCAGTGTGAAGGGCGTTCGCCAGGAGAGTGTGGGCGTGTGCGGATGGGCAGGGGGGCCTTCCTGGAGGAGGCGGTGGCCCCGGAGCCCGGTGGCACTCACCACGAGCAGGGCGCTGCGCCCATCGTAGCCCGGCTGCCCCAGGTCGGCCCCTGCCTGCCACCACGCCCGCAGGCCTTCACCGTCCGCCCTGGAGGCCAGCCTGGAGGGGAGCCAAGGGGCCATCAGGGCCTGCGGGGCGCCGGCCGGCCACCTGCCCACCTGCCTGCCCGGGTGCCGGCAGCGTCCGCACAGAGCCAACGCCAAACAGCGGGCCCAGCAGCGCCGGGCCGGGCCGGGGCCGGAGTGGGCAGCCTGGGTCTGGTTTCACCCAGTGCGGGTGCCTGTGACTCAGGTCAGGGGTGCACACGCACGCACACGCACGCACGCGGGAGCACGTACACACGGGCATGCAGGCCCGGGCACACGTACACGCCCCGCGCTGAGAGCTGCGTGCCAGTTTCACATTTCACAACACGCTCTCCCTGGGCGGGGCCCACGGGCCAGGAGCAGACCCGTGGGGGGCGGGAGTGAGCCCAGCAGCTCACGGAGGGGCCCGGGGGGCGGGGCCGGCCTGCCTGGAGGAGGAGGTGGCGGGTGGCAACCCCGCGCCCCTGCCCTCTCGGAGGAGCCCACCCCCAGCTCTGGGACCTGGGGGTGCAGCCCCCCAAAGCGGCCCTCGTGACCCCCTCCTAGTCAGGACCCCGCAGCAGTCCCCACGGCGGTGCTGGGTAACTTCTGGGTGCACCCACCAGCCCCTCTGGGACCTGGCTGACCCGACCGCTCCCTGCCTCGGTTTCCCCATCTGTCAATGAAGCCGAAGAGGCCCACCTGTGGGTGCAGCCCTGAACCAGAAGTCCCTCTCGTGTCCAGACCAGAGGCTGTGGCGGCCTCACCGGTTCGGCCCGAGCCCCTCCCTCCGGGCCCACCCCCACCCTCCTGCTGGCCCAGCACACCCCTCCTCCCTGACAGAGGGGAGGGGCAGGCCGGTCAGCCCGCAGGACGTGACCCACGACTCTGAAGCCAGGGCTGGCGGGAGGCTGGGTGAGGGGGCAGAGCTCGGGGTCTTCTCCCTGTGAGCGGGCAGCTCACCCCTCCTCACTCCCCGCCAGTCGTCCTGAGACCCCACTGTCGTCTCAGCCCCTGGGCCCGGGCTCTGAGCTTCAGGGGAGCACACCCCAGACACGGCCAGCACCCCAACCCCAGCCACACAGGACAGGCCTCGCCCTGCTGTCTTCTCCGCTGCCCCAGTGCCATCCTCCCGCCTCCACCGCCCGCAGGCAGCCTGTGGGCAGCCCGGGCTGGACGTGGGAGCTGCTGGTGGCGCAGGGGGGCAGGGACTGGGCCTGGGCACCCTGGGGAGGGTCCCAGGGACGCAGGACGCCCTGGCCTGCCCTCCGCAGCCGCCAGCACCCTCCAGGGACCTCCAGGACCGTCCTCCCTGTGCCCGTCCCCTAGGCTGGCCATGGTGGCCGCTCAGGGCGGCTGGGAGGTCAGTCATGCTGGCAACGGGCACGATGCCTCCAAACCCCAGTCCCCCCGCCAGGCCTGGCCGCCCTGGCCGCCCTGGCCCAGCCCCAGGCCTCACCTGCACAGCTCCGTCCCCGCGTCCTCCAGCTCCCGGGGCGACAGGCAGGCCCCCGCCGCCCGCAGGAGCCCGATGGTGCCCCGGTGCCTGCACGGGAAGGGGTGCTGACACAGCGGGCCCCGGTCCTGCCCCAGACCAGACCCACGCCCCCCGCTAGTCCACGGGGAGGGAGTCAGAGCCGGCATCACCGCTCCCACCGGTGCAGCCCACACGGGCAGCGCGTCCAGAGGCCCCCGGCTTCGGCCCTGCGCCGGGCAGGACACCCCCACTGCCTCTCTGCCCGGTGCCCTCTGCCCCCTCCCTCGAGGAGACCCCACTGGCACCCGCCAGCCCCCTGGGAAGCTCCTGCATCGCCCCCTGAGGTGGTCCCCGTCCCCCACGCTGGGCCTGGGGAAACTGAGTCAAGGGGGCGGACTCTGCCCTTGGGGTGGGGAGGGGACGAACGTGGGTTGTGCTGGCGGGAGCAGGGCTGGGGGTGTGGACGGCTGTCAGAGGCCACCCCTGGGCCCGCCGGCCCGCCGGGCTGAGCCGGCCACGGGGAGGGTGGGTGGGTGTGGCCCCAGAAACCAGGGCAGAGCAGCCGGCAGTGGGGGGCAGAGACCCCTCCCTCGCAGTGAGACCACAAACCCCACGGCCGGCCGCCTCCCCTTCAAGGAGGCTGGGAGGAGGTGTGACCCCAGCCCCTGCCCCCCACGCTGCCAAAGAGCCTGCGGAACCACCCCAGGGCACAGCAGGGTGGGCAGGGGGCGGAGGCGGGGAGACCGGTTTGGGGGGTGTTGTGACAGCCAGGCGGGTGGGGAGGAGGGCGGGACCGGGTGGGGTGATCTCATTGTGCTACCCATCCCCGCCCCTGCGAGCTCAGGCCAGATCGCAGGCCGGGGCGCTGGGGTACACCCTGCAGGCCCCCCACCCTCCGCCCCCTGCCCCCTGCCCCGTGCCCTCCGCCCCCCGCCCTCCGCCAGGCCTGATCTGAAGGAGCCGGGGAAGGAGGTGGAGCCCTTCACCCCTTCACCAGGGGATGCACCCCTCCCAGGGCGCACAGTGGAGGTGGGCACCAGGGCTTGGCCCTGACCGTCTGGGGGCCCAGGCCCCACACCTCCCCGCCTGCCCTGAGACTCCGGAGCCCCCTCCCCGAAATAACCCAGGACCGCAGGTACGCCCCATGCCCTCCCCGGGAATGCTGACCGCCGGGGCCGGGGCCAGGCCGGGGTGGGGGCTGGGGGTGGGGCTGGGGCTCTGCCTCTGGGGGAGGAAGACTTCCCAGGGATGAAGAGCAAAGCTGAGGTTACTGCCCAACACACATGTTCATGCGTGCTCACACAGAGCTGCACACAGCTGTGTCTGGGGCTGCTCTGGCACACACGGGCCATGGGGCCGGGACACCAGCTGGCCCCGCCCCTCCTGCTGGGCAGCCACAGCGCCTGGGCCCAGCGCCTGCCTGCCCGGTCACATCAGGGCCCCCCCCGCCCCGGTTTGGACTGTCCATCAGGGCAGGCGAGGTCGGCCCCGGGAGAGGCCAGGCCTGGGGAGGGCGAGGAGGCGCCCAGCGAAGGCACGCGGATCCTCAGGCCCACGGCCCGCCTGACTGACCAGCTTCGGCCCTGCCGCCGGGCAGGACACCCCCACTGCCTCTGTGCCCGGTGCCCTCTGCCCCCTCCCTCGAGGAGACCCCACTGGCACCCCAGACACACCTCAGGCTGGGCCCCTGCCTCTAAGGAACGGGGTGGGGCCAACTCAGAGGAACTCCCCCCCCGCGGGGCAGGCTGAGCCTGTCGAGGGCACCGGTGCCCCCCCAGCCCGGCGCCTGGCACCGTGCAGCCAGCTTTACACCTGCCCGCCCCCGGAGGTCGCTGGGTCCAGGCCCCCCCAGGGCGCCCCTGCCCCCCTGTGCACGCAGGGCGGGTACCTGCCCCTCACGGCCAGCAGCAAGGGGCTGAGGCCCTCCTGGTCCCGGGCGTTCACGGCCGCCCCGCTCCGCAGCAGCAGGCTCACCACCGCGGCGTGGCCCCTCCGGGCGGCCACGTGCAACGGAGTTTGACCCTGAAAGTCCTCCAGGCTCAGGTCACTGCCCTGGGGTGACGTAAGGACATGTCCCCACGGAGGAAGGCTGGGCAGGGGCGGGTGGGCCACCGGGAAGGGACAGGCAGGGCGGGTGCCCCGAATGGGGCCCAGCACAGCCACTGTGCTCCCCTTGGCTGCCGCTGGCTGCCCAGCCTGGTGGCCCCGGCACAGGGGCGCCATGGAGCCCCAGAAAGACCATCCTGCCCCCCGGGGGGCTGGGGCTCACCCGCTCTACCAGGGCCTGCAAGGCCTCCAGGTCACCGGCGTGGGCCGCGGCGCAGGCCAGGCTGGGGGTCAGGGCGTCTCGCACGGCATCCATCTCCTGCGGGGGGGCGGGGGGGGACACGCGGCATCGGGGACCGTGCCTGCCCGGGTTCTCAGCACCCCCGGAGCGAGCCCAGGGCCTGAGGCTGCCCCCGCTCTCCCTCACCCGCTGTGCCGGGGTCCCCGCCCCTGAGCCCGCTTCCCGCACCGCCTTCCGGGACGTATGACCACGAGGCGCTGGGCTCTCGGAAGAACCCCCTCCACACGTCTCCAGAGCCCCCAGCACCCGGCCTGTGGGGGCGATCCAGGAGCTCAGCTGATGCCAGAGGCCGGGGGTCCCAGCAGCGGCCGCACAGGCAGCCCCGCACCAGCCCAGCCCACGCTCAGCCCGCACCGGTGGCCGGGCCTGACCACAAGCCTCCCTGATCACAGGCCACACGCACCGGCTCTCCTCTGACCGCCACCCAGGGGAGCCGCAGTGAGCACTCCGAAGCTCCCAGGGCAGGTCCGCCCACCCGTGCCGTGCAGAGGGGAAACTGAGGCACGGGGCGTGACCCAGGGCGACCCTGTGCCTGTCGGGCTCCCACGCCAGGTCCCACTTCACCCCGAGGTTGGGTGTGTGAATGGGCACTGGGAGGCCCCCACCTCCCCTGCAGACCTGGCCCCCAGCCCCCACTCCTCTGCCCCCTCCTGGTCCCGGCAGCCTGGCCGAGAAGGGGAGGAGAGCGAGCTCGAGGCCCGAGGCTGGCGAGGCCGGTGAGGCCGTGGGGCCTGGAGCCTCACCCCGTGGAGCCTGAGAGACCCCTGAGCTGGCGGCCCCTCCCTCCCAGCACCCAGGACCGCACCTCACAAGGCAGCCTGCATCAGGGCCACAGCCGGCACCGCCCCACCAGCGACACCCCGCAGAGGCTCCCCGGCTGCCCGGCTCCTCCCTCGCTGCTCCACGAACCCGCAAACCCTCCCGCTGGGGACCTGACCCCGGAAACAGGGGGACCCGGGTCCAGAACCGGCCGGGCACCTCCCACGGACCTGCCCCCCGACGGGGCGTACCTGGCTGAGGCTGAGGAGCTGGGCCACCCCGAGTCCCAGGCTGCTCTGAGGGGAGGGCCGGCTCGTGTCCGCCTCGGGCAGCGTCATCTCTCCCCGGAGGTCCCTGGCCAGCAGCTGGGGGAGCACAGGAGGGCGGCCCCGCGGCCAGCGCCCCGTGGACATGCGGTGAGGGGCGCCCTGGGCCTGCAGCTCCCCCATCCGGGCTCCATCCTTCAGCCTGCAGGCCAGCCCGCCCTCCACCCCTCCTGGCTCAGGGTCCCCAAGGCCCAGGCCTCTCCCCAACCAGAGCGCCTGGTGGCTGTGCCTGGGGCTGCCTGGGGGGTGAGGGGCTCTCTGGGGCAGTTTGGGGAGCCTCCGGGTGTGCCTGACCTCAGGCTCCTCGAGAAGGTGAAAGGACAAGTGGGGGGTCGGCAAAGGGAGCGGGCCCTTTGCACCATGGGAGGCCCGTATCCCTGCCCCCTTTCCAAACGCAGACACAGCCCTAGACCCCGCCCCCCGAACCCCCGTCTGCCCACGTCACACCCTGGCCCCCCCTCAGGATCCCGCTGACATGCCCGTAGCCCGAGGGGCTCACACCTCCTTCCTGTCGTCCAGGCTCAGCCCGGGCTGGCCCAGCACATAGGACAGCTTGGCCAGGGCGGCCTCGGACGTCATGTCGAAGCCCGAGATGATGCCAGCTCCCGCCGCGGCCTGCGGGGGAGGGGCGGCCGTAAACGGGTGTGGGTCCCAGCCCAGTTTGCCCTGTGCCCTCGCCCACCCCCCTCCGGGCCCGGCCCCGCCCACCATGCCCGCCGCGTAGTCCGAGGTCACGGTGCCCTGCAGGCAGTGGGTGCAGTTGAGGATGAGCAGGCCCCGCGCAGCCGCCGCCCGCAGCTCCCGCAGCAGGTCGGGCTTGGTGGGCCCGTTCCCGGAGCCGAAGGTCTCCATGACCACCCCCTTCAGGGGCGGCTGCAGGAAGGCCCGGACCTGCCGGCCAGGAGGGGTGTGAGGCCTGGGCTCCTGCCCAGTGGCGGCCAGCAGCTCGGCCCGCACCCGAGCCCGGCCAGAGGGAGCCGCTGCCCGCGGTGCTCCAGGGTGGCCGGGCACGGGCGCGTGGAGAGGCCTCCCAGCGGGACCCCTGGTCCCTGCGGTGTGTTCGGGGCTGTGGCTGGGGTGGAGATGCCCGGGCCACGGGAAAGGGCTCAGGGGGGCTGCCCACCTCCCGCCCGGCCTAGCCGCCCGCCCGGCACGCAGCCCAGCCCCCGCACGCGGGGAGGCTCCCAGCAGCCGGGTTGGGGAAGGCCTTGCAGCTCAGCACACGTGCAGGGTCGCGTTACAAACCCACAACCCAAACGGTGAGACTGGGCCCCAGAGCCCCGAGGAGGCGGGCGGGTGCAGGTCCCCCACCCGACCCGGACACACCGGCTCCAGCACGAGGGGCGTATGCCCGAGGCCGGCTTCCGGGGCTGAGCAGGATGTGCAGTGGGGACAGGATGGCAGGGCAGGCGGGCAGGGCCCGCTGGACCGGCACTGGGGAGCCATGGGGGCCTGGGAGCGAGGGCACACGACTGTGGGGCTCGGCGGGACCTACCAGGGTGGCGGGGATCCCGGGGTAGAGGCGCAGCAGGCCCACGTCGCGCTCCATGCCGCTGTGCACCGCCAGCCGGGCCTCCCCGCGGGCCTTCCTCACCAGCTCCCGGTTGACTGGGGACAGAGGGGCAGGTGGGCCCGGGAGCCGCCTTCGGGCCAAGACCCTGGCCCAGCTCCTCCGGCCCTTGGTGCTGCCGGCTCCCCCCGCCATTTCCAGAGCCCCGAGCCTCCCCGGCCACCGGGCCCTCCTGACGCCCAGCCCCGGGCTCACGAATACCCTGGCGTGTGCCAGGTCCCTGGGCACAGTGCTCGGGGGGGGAGGAGGACCCCCAGGGGTGGAGGCCTGTCTGAGCCGCGGCTGCGTAGGCGGTGGGGGAGGAGAGGCATTTGAGGCCGAGGAACAGCAGGTGCGAAGGCGAGGAGGCACAGCAGACGGGGCCCAGCAGCAGGATCCCAGCAGTTTGCTGTCCGGGACCCCGGGAGAAGGGGGGTGGCCTTCTCAGACCAACAGCCTCACCCGCCCCGACCGGGCACCTGCCCTGCCACAGCGGAGAGGGTGAATGAACGAGTGAGTGAATGAATGAATGAGTCTCCTGGACCCCTCACCGCTGGGGAAAGACAGCCTCCATCGGATTCACCCCAAAGCCTCAGAGGCCCAACGTGTGCCCACCCGCGCCCCACGCCAGGGTGGGTGACGGGGGTCCCAGCCCTGCGGGTGGAGGGGCAGGTGCTTGGGGCCGGTGCCCCTCGAGCCGCCATGCAGAGGCTCGGGGTCTCCAGTCTGAAGGCCACGGCACCGCCAGGACTGACCACGGTGTCCCCGGGGTGCGGGCTGGGCAGCGGGTCCGGCCTGCGAGCCTCAGGAGCCCATGCCCGGGGGCCCCCTCAGCCCCGGCGGCCTGGATGGGCAGAGGGGGGCTGCTGACCCCCCGGCACCGATGCTGTTAGCGCCCATCCCGGGCACAGGCACCTAGGGGCCCGCCCGCCCGTCCCAGGACACGGAGGCCCAGAGGGGGAGCCCCGCCGAGGCTGCCGGGGAGTCAGGGCAGAGGCGGGGGGCCGGGCTCTAGGACCTCCACCCGGGCCTCCTCCGCCCCCACGGGGTGGGTGCCAGCCTGTGCCCGCTGTGCCCGCCAGAGGCCGGAGCAATGCACACGTGATCACGACCTGAGAGACATTCCAGACACGCCCCCTCTCACGGGGCGCTGCGGGGGGGGGGCAGTGGAGGGGGGCAGCCGGGAGGGGCCAGGAGGGCAGAGGCTAGGAGACCCCGGGCCAGGGCTTTAATTCAGGGCCCTTGGCCCCAGCGGGGGAGCAGACAAGACAGGGGCGGGTGGAGGCTGACACCACGGGGGAGTGGTGGCTGCAGCGGGGTTCACAGAGACAAAGATGGCCACGTCCCCCCAGACAGCCACCCCCTGAGAGCCCACGGGACCCAAGTCCCCGCCCGGCCAGGGGCGCTGCCCCCACCAGGGAGGAGAGGCCTCCTGAGCCCAGTGTGGACCACGTGCCTCACCGCTGGGCAGCTGGGCCAGGGCCGGGGGGTCGGGGGCTGGAGGGCCAGGAGCTGGCCGCCCCCCTGGGACCCGGCGGGGCAGGCCCGCAGCACCCCGCGCCCTCCCGCACGGCCTCCTGAGCCTGCGGGGCCTCTGGGAAGGCAGTGAACACACCAGAACCCGGGAGGGGGCCCAGCGTGGAGCCGCCCTCCGGCTGCCGTGCCCACACCCCGAGCACCCAGCGCCCCGCCAGCCACACCCTGGGCCGGGCAGAGCGCCCTGTTTCTCAACAGCAGCCGCCAAACCGGACAGGCCCGGGCGGGCGAGGCGGTTCTCACACCCGCACGCAGTCCAGGGGGGGAGCCGGTGGGGACGGGGCCTGCGGGCCGGCCTCAGCCCTGCACCCGCCGAGCCTCTGGGCCTGGCAGAGCAGGCAGTCCTGTGCCCGCGGCCTCCCGGGCTTGGCGAGCCCCAGCCAGGGGCCCGGGACCCAGCGCACTCCTCCGCGCCCGCCAGCAGGCTTCACCCCCAGGCTCCACTCCTAAGCTCCAGATGAGGGGTGACTCAGCCCCCACGGGGGAGGGGTCCCTGCTCCTTCCTTCCTCAGCTGGGCTGGGTCTCCCGACACGGGCAAGAGGGGCCGAGTGCCACCACCCAGCATGGGCAGGGAAGCCAGGCCTTCCGTCAGCACAGCATCGGTGCCGCCCTCTTCAGGAAGCCCCCCTGGATTGCTCCAGCTCTCCAGTCCCCGGAGCCCTGGGGGCGCTGCACAGGCATGAGGTGCACTGACGTGTTCTGGGCCTCACCACCCCCCCACACACAAGGCCCCTGGGGGATGGGCGGGGGGGTGGGCCCGGCGGGAGTGCAGGTCAGAGCTCGGGAATGGGAGTCGGGGCTCAGGGCCAAGCCAATGCCTCCCGTGCGGCCCTGCCCCTCCACCTCGGTCCCCCCATGGGGTCCTCCTGCCCTGGCCCTGACCCCCTGGCGGAGGGGCCTGCCCGTCACTGTGCCTGACCCCCAGCTGTGTCCTGACCTGAGACCCCAAGGCTCTGGGAGCGTTCAGGGTCACGTGACCAGCCCGCCTGCCGGGAAAGAGCCCGACCCCTGCAGGGGCTGCACCCTAAGCCCTCCAGGGCTCCCCGCTGCCTGCCCCTGGGAACCGCCCCTGCAGACCCCACAGGGGCAGAGCCGTGTGGGCGAGGCCACCTCCGTTGTTTCGAGGGCCGGACGCTCAGGCAGGCGGACCAACCCGGAGAGCTGGGTCCTGTGTGTCCCACAGAAGCGGCCCCACCGGGAGCGAGGCCCCAGGGCCCCTAACGCCCCCAGGAAGGGCCACAGCGGGGGCGGGGCAGGGCGGGGCGGGGACGGGTGCCCGGAGCCCCTGCGCCGTCAGGAAGCACAGGCCCAGCAGGCGGGGTGTCCCTTACACACCGGGCCAGGGGGGCCAGGCCCCTGGGGGAACCCACAGGTCCCAGGGGCGTGGGGACACTCCGGCCTGTCCCAGGAGGCTGCCAGGGTGTGGGGGGAGGGGAGGCGCTGGTCAGGCCCGCCTCGGACCCGGACAGCGGGGGCCCTCCGGGGCCATTAGGGGGCCCTGAGCTCGGCCCAGCAGCCTGGTCGAGCAGCTCCCACACCCAAAGCAAGGAGTGGGGTGTCCTCCCGGAGGTCAGGACACATGACCCGCTGGAGACAAGGGGTGCGGCTGCCTGCCAGGCCTGGGGGACAGAGAGAAGGGCCGGGACCAAGGTGCGTGGCCTCTGAGAGGGATTCCTGGGCTGGGGCCTCCTGGCCGGGGGGGCGGGAGGGGGCACACGAGGGGCAAATCCCCCAAACCTGCCCCTCCTCTAGCCAACTCCTGGCCAGGGCTCCCCCCAAACCCATCCCAACCCCCCCGAGCCCCCCCACAGCCCCGCAGCCCACGCAGCCCACGCAGCGCCGGGGCAGAGCCGAGCTGCGCTGTCCCAGCTCAGGGGCGGTGGGTGCTCCCGCCCAGTCTCCCCGCCCAGCTCCCTGCAGGGTCTGTGGGTGCCCTCCTGCCGCCCACAGCACCCCTCACCCCTCACCCCGCTTACTTGTGACGTCAGCGCCCAGCACAGCCAGCGGCGGCAGGTTGGGGGAGCAGAAGGCGGCGAACTTGCGGGCATCCACCTTGGTCACCCGCGTGCCCCGAAACAGCTGGTTCTGGAAGAACAGGCAGACCTGCGGGGCGGGGGCGGGGGGGGGGGGCAGCGGGTGACACGGGCCGACCGCCCCTCCGTGCAGGCCCCCCGCCGTGTGGGGGGCGGGGAACCTCGTGAGTGATTCCTGTGCCCACGCGCCCGGCCAGATGCCGAGGCGGGAAAGGCCGGGACTGTCTTTGTGGGAGCTCCCCCACGGGGAGCAGAAAGGCAGGTCTGGGGAAAGCCCACGGACGACAGCGTGCCCCGGGGCAACGTGGGCGACTGCCCCCCCCTTCTCCCACGGTACGCGTGCCGGGTGTCAATCACAGGTGAGGGCAGCCCTCAGAGCCCTGGCCCCTGCCACCCCGGGAGGGGGGGGTACCTCGGGGATCACGTACTGGCCGGCCATGAGCAGGGCCCCCAGCAGGTTCTCGCGGCCGTCGCTCCACAGGGCGTGGATGGGCACCTGGGGGGCGCACGGAGCTAAGGCCGCGGCTCGGGGCAGAGGGGCGGGCAGCTCAGGCTGGGGGAGCGGGGTCTGCGGGCCCTGCCCCCCGAGAACTGCCCCTGCTGATGCTACCGGCCCAGCCCGGCCCCTCCCCTCGGCTGCCCCCGCCGCTCCCCACACGGGAGGGTTCCGCCTGGCTTCCTGCCACCCACAGGGACCACACCACTGCCAGCCAGGCCGGGGGTCCCGAGGGCACCCCGCTCTGCATGACACCCGGCACGTGTACCGTGGGAGAAGGAGGGGAGGGACAGTCGCCCACGTTGCCCCGGGGCCTGACAGCGCAGAGCGGGCCCTGGGCCGCGGGAAGGCGGTCACCTGGGCGCCCGTGAGCACCACCGTCTTCTGCAGGTTCTCCAGCGCGAAGGCGAGCGCGGCGGCGGCGAAGGCCATGGTGTCGGTGCCGTGGATGACCACGAAGCCGTGGAACCGCTCGTAGTGTGTCTGCGGGAGGCGGCCGCTCACCAGGCGCCCCCCGCGCTTCCCCCGGGAGCGGAGCCTTCCCCTCCACCAACACGCAGGCCCCGCTCAGAGCGGCGCGGGGCGGGCGCCGGGACCCTGACATGGAGGCCGGGCTGGGCAGGCTGGAGTCCGGCCCGCTCTCCCCGCCCCGGGGCGGCTCCCTCCCTGACTCCTGGTGTGAGCCCACCGTGATGGGGTGGTGGACGTCCCCCGAGGACCAGCAGGGCCCCCTCGGCTCCCCGGTAGTGCCCTCCGCGGGGAGGCCCAGGCAGGACTCCCGAGAACACCGGTCAGTGGGGACCCGCCAGAACCCAGCCCCGAGAGCCCGGTGCTGAGTGACATGCCCGGCAGAGGAGGGTGGGGAGCCAGCCCGGAGCCTGCTGTCCGGCGGGTGGGCCGGACATGGGCACAGCGATGGGCGGAGGCACAGGCAGCACTGGGAGGGCAGGGGAGGTGGGCAGCGGGCAGGTGCTGGCGGGCAAGGGGGAGGGTCCTTCCAGGCACCGCCCTGCTGCCAGCTCTCAGGAGTGAGGGCGGCTGCGGGCACAGCCTCCGCCACCACCTCCTGGAGGGCCGCCGAGACTGAGCTTCGGAGCGGCTGCGAGGGACAAGGGGACCAGGATGGAAAGACCAGCAGCCGGAGGGATGGCAGAGCTGTGCCACAGGCCGGGCTGGGGCGCCATCTGCTGGCCACACAGGGCGCGGCCGCAGGCAGGTGACCCGGCTCCAAAGGCCCTGCAGCCAGGACAGTGCTCCCGGGACAAGGGCCGCAGAATGCCCACTGGTCGCCGGTGGCCCCGAAGGGGCGGAAGGGCCAGGCCCAGGGCCACACCTTGTCCCAGGTGCTCACGGTGAAGGGGGGCACGAGACAAGCCGTGGCTGGGGGCCAGGCTCTTGGCTGCCCGGGAAGGGGAGCCTGTGTGATGAACCCCTGGGGGCCGGTGAGAAGGCCGGAGGATGGGAGGGCCCCCCGGGAGCCAGGCCCAGGATCGGGCCGGATGGGGTGGGGGGCGGGGAACAGAGAGGACGGCTGGTGGAGGGTGCCCTGGCCTCAGGAAAGGCGTGCCGTGAGCCCAGACACCCCTCGGGGTCCTGCACCCTTTTATGGCCCTGCCTCGCGGGCGGGCGGGCGGGCGGGCAAGGGGCGGACAGCGGGGTAAGGGCCAGGTGTGAGCTGGTCAGTCTGCGGGCAGGCATCACACACCGACCCAGGTTCCCACTGGGACAAACCAAGCGCATGAACAAACCAGGACCGCTGTCCGTCACCGGAAAGAGCCACCCTCCCCTTGCACGGAGTGGGGGCGGGGCAGGATGAGGTGGGCAAGGGCCTCAGAGGCCCTGCTGCTGGGATGTGACCCCAGGGCCTGGCACTTTCCTGAAGCCACAGACCCACCGCAGACCCAGAGCGAGTGGGTGGGCTGGCCTCGCCCCCCCAATAGCCCTACCTGACTGCAGCCCCGCCAGCAGCCCCGGCCCCGCCCACATCCTGCAGCCCCGCCCACTCCCATAGCCCTGCTCAGCATGCACAGCCCCGCCCACACGCTGCAGCCCCGCCCACTCCCATAGCCCTGCTCAGTATGCACAGCCCCGCCCACACGCTACAGCCCCGCCCACTCCCACAGCCCTGCTCAGTATGCACAGCCCCGCCCACACGCTACAGCCCCGCCCACTCCCACAGCCCTGCTCATCATGCACAGCCCCGCCCACACCCCCTGCTACCTCAATGGTCTGGGCAATCTGCACCCACTCGGTGATGGTCATGTCACTGGAGTCGAAGAGGGGCTGGCACTCCAGCACCGTGTAGACGATCCTCTGGTCGGGACTGGCGGGCCTGCGGGGGCAGAAGGCCGGTGCCCACCTGACTCCTGCCTTGGCCACCCCGTTCCCCTCCGGGCCGGCAGGGCCTCTGCACCAGGGCCGGTGTCTGCGCATCCACAAACTCGGAGCGGAGGACAGGCCCAGCCTCCCTTCGCCGGACTTCCCAGGAGCAGGGACCGTGGGTGCTGAGAGGGGCCGAGGACGGCCAGGAAGAGCTGCAGCAGGCACAGCCCCCTCCCCCCCCCCCCGAGGGATGAGCCAGGCCCGCCTGGGAGGAAGGTCAGCGACCGGGAGGGCGACTCCCCACGCGCCTGCCAGCCGGGAAGGGCACCAGGCAGCCTGGGCCGAGAGCCGGGGCCTTCGCACGGGGAGGAGGGGCCCGCGGGCCACCCCAGCGGGTGGGGGTCCGAGGCGCTCTCCAAAGGGGACTTTGGTCCGTTCCAAGCCGTGGAAGAGGACGTGAGTGACGGCCTCCTGCAAATGAATGGCTGGAGGGAGGCCCTGAGAGACGCAGCTTCCGGATGGCCCTCCCCCGGGACAGCGAGGGAGCCCACACTCACGGCAGCACCAGGGTGTCCTCGGGGAGGCCGCGGGCCCGGGCATGCTCCTCGTCGTGGAACATGGGCAGTGTCCTTAGGACGGCGGCCAGGCCCCGCCCCGGGACCAGCACTGCAGGCGGGGGAGGGGGGGGTCAGGGGCCGGCAGCCACCACCAGCTCTGCAAACACGGCCCCTCCGTCTGTGCTGGGCACCTGCTGCCCCGGGCTGGGGGTCAGGCCTGGGCAGGGGTGTGGGCAGGGAGCGGGCTTGGCCCAGGTGAGCTCGGGCCTCGGGGAAGTCGGAGGCCAGGTGGACAGGCCTGCAGCTGCCCGGGCCCCGTCTCCAGGGGAGCCCACCCGAGGCTCCCGGGGCCGTGGCCCTCTGTGGCCTCTTTCTCAGATGCCACTCCCCTGCCCCCACTCCGCAGAGCACCCCAGACACGCTCCTCAGCCCCAGCCCTCTGCCAGCCTGTCAGGGGCTTCCCCCCAGCTCAGGGCACTGCCTCCAGGAAGCCCTCCATGATGCCAGGCCCCGCTGCCTTTCCCACATGCCCTCCACGGCCTCTGCTCCCTTGCTGGGCTGTGTGCCACCCCTCCAGGGTCCAGCCCAGGCCTTCGCCTGCAGCGGCCGTGCCCCAGAAACATGCTTCTACCGAGGCCCTGGCAGAGAGGGCGCCGGGTTCTAGGCAAACCCTAAAATAGGGGGGGTGGGGGCGTCCAGCCCTGCCCCGACATAAGGGGTGAGTTAATTAAATGCTTGACCATGTGGAGCGGGCTCATTTATAAGTGGGTCATTTTGTATGGCCCGAGGGTGACGTTATAAATATCCAACGGCCCTGCCCTAAGCGGTCACAGCGTGCCTCCCTCCTGGAAAAGACTCCTCAGCGCAGGCCTCCGCCCCACGCCGCGCCCTCAGGCACAGCCACTCCTCGCGGAGGTTCTGTGGGCGTCTCCCCTGTGCTTGGCTGCACTGGGCACCCGGACTCAGCAGCAAGGACAACAAGGTCCCCACCACCCCCATCGGCTGGAACAGGGCAGCACGTTCAGGGCCAAGGTCAGTGGTCACTCCCGGTGACGGGCCGGGTGTATCAGTCCCCGCGGCTGTGTAACAAACGGCCCGAGCCGGGCTGCTCCAAACAGCTCGGAGGTGCTGGGGGCCGCGTCCCGGCTCCCTCGGTTGTCAGAATCCGGGCCCATGTGTGGACCAGTGTCCCGGGGGCCTCTGACCCGCCATCCTCGGCTTCTCCGGCTCCCAGCGCCCAGGCCGGGCCCCTGGCTCTGCCTTCAACGCCGGTTCGAGCCCTCCTCACGCTTCGAACCTCTCTGACCTCCTCTGCTCCTCTTTCCCCTTAAGGAGCCCGAAAGCCCGCTCACCTGTCCCCGAGGGTCCTTCTTCGGGGCTCGGGGCCAGTCCAGGCCCTCCCTCGGGGCCAGCAGCTGAGCTCGGGCCCCCACCCCCAGCCGCCGCCCCAGGCCCTCTGCAGCCTGAATGGCCCTCCTGCCCACGGCTCTGGCCCCTCTGCTCTGCCCTCGCCCGCCGGGGGCACCAGTTTCCGTCCTGTTATGTGTCCCCACAGCTTGGCCTTCGGACCAGGGCAGTACGCTCTCTGGTCTCCGCCGTCTGGAAGGCGCACTGACCGGGTGCAGCGGGCGGCCAGGCACGTAGGCCGCGGTTCCAGCCCGCTTGGTCCGGCCGCGCCAGCTCCCAGGCCCTGGGTCCGGGCCCAGCCCACGGGCCTCCTCTCCACCTTCGCTGCTCGTTCGCGCTGGGAACAAAGGGCCTCGCTCCCTCCACTTCCTGTTTCCCATAAACGGCGCCGTTTGAGCCGCGACAGGTCCTAGGCGGACAACGGACCCTTTTCCTTAGAAAAACGTCTACACGGAAAACAAGCTGTGTGCTGGGAGAGCGCTCCTATCGGTGTAGCACCTGGCCATTGGGGCTCCCTCAGTGAGCCCGGTGAGCGATGACCTATGAACCAGGAGGTCACGGTTCCATTCCCGTCAGGGCGCGGGCCCAGGTTGCAGGCTCCATCCCCAGTGTGGGTGTGCAGGAGGCAGCCCATCAGTGATGTTTCTCTCTATCCGTCTCCTTTCCTCTCTCTAAAACTCAATAAAAACAGACACATTTCTTAAAGATCCCCCAATAAGACCCAAGGGCAGCGGTCATGTGACCAGCCCACCTGCTGGGAAAGAGCCGTCCCTGCAGGGGCTGCACCCTAAGCCCTCCTCTCCTTGCCTCACTCCTCCCTCACTGCCCCCCTCGCTGCCCCCCTCGCTGCCCCCTCGCTGCCCCCTCGCTGCCCTGACCTTGGCACGGCCTGGCCGCGCCGTGTGCCCTGGCGGCTGCTGTTTACCAGCAGGCGCAGAAGTGCCCTGGACGGTGACGATCCAGACAGCTTTGCTGAGGCCGGGCCACCTCCCTCCCGACCTCCCGGGGGCAGAGGCGCGTCAGCAGCGCGGCCAGTTAATCATTGACCCCGCACCGCCCTGAGGAAACGCCGGGCGGGGGCCTGCGGTGCCGAGTTCACCGCCCCCCACCCCCGGGCTCATGGAGGCCAGGGCTCCCCCAGGCCCCGGCCGGCTCTGCTCTGGCACGAAAAGGTCCACGCCACCCGTGTCCGAGGACTGCCGGACCCCGCAGCGCAGGGAGGGCCTCCGATGGCCCTCAGGGTCAGGGGCACCGGGACCCGGGCTGCTCCTCTCCTGGGGGGGCAGCAGGGACAGGCTCCCCGGGACACACCGCCTCCTGAGGGGAGGGTCTGGCAGCGGCGGGAGGCACGGGAGGGGGCGGGGGGGGGGAGGGCAGGAAGACAGGTGCCGGGTGGCGGGCTCCTTCTGGGGCAGAGCCCTCAGCTCAGGGCAAAGACGCGGCCACGGTCCCAGCGGGCCAGGCTGGGTGCTGCTCCGAGACCCAGGGCTCGGAGGGCGGCGTCCCGCTGGCGGGCAGGCTGGGTGCTGAGCCCGGAGGGGACCCAGGGCTCGGAGGGCGGCGTCCCGCTGGCGGGCAGGCTGGGTGCTGAGCCCGAAGGGGACCCAGGGCTCAGAGGGCGGCGTCCCGCTGGCGGGCAGGCTGGCCGCTGAGCCCGGAGGGACACAGGGTGGGCGGCCCCAGAGGAGCGGGCAAGCCAGCCCTCGAGAAAGCAGCGGCCTCTCTCCCCAGCCCTGCAACGCCCCCCCCCAGGTCCAGCCCCCCAGACACAGGCTGGGCCGGCAGTCAGGTGGTCCTCTGGGACCGGCCCCCGCCTGGGGGCTGCTGGTTTGAGGTCCAGGCGGAGGGACCGCAGCCCTTGGTGGGAGTGCGGCGGGACCAGCAGCGAACTGTCCAGATCGGGGATACGGAGGCACAGCAGCCGACAGCGGCTCCTGGCAGCCCGGGGGAGCCGCCGGCCGGGATGAGGACCACCCTGTCCCAGCGCCCGAGCCCCTCCGACAGGGCCCAGCCACCGGGCGCCTTGAGGGTGTCTGTGAAGTGACCATCACGTGTGGCGGATGGACTAGCAGGGGCCGAGGCCCCAGAAGCACTGCGGGAGGGCCTGAGCGGCTGCCTCAGTGGGCAGCGTTGGGAAGGAGGGAGGAAGGGACAGGAAGTGGTCCAAGCACCAGCAAGGGCAAAGGAGGATGTTGGGTCAGGGGAGGGGGAGGGGAGGGGAGAGAGAAGGGGGAAGGAGAGGGGGAGGGGGGAGTGGGGAGCTGAGTTGGTTGTGAGGCAGGGCGAGGCCAGGCTGCAGGCAGTGGCCAGGCCGGGAGCGGGTCCGGGGAGGACGCCAGGGCCAGGTGTGGGGCCCCCCAGGTGTGACCGGCACGTGGGCGCGCGGAGGGGCGGCCGGGCGGAGGGAGGAGGAAGGTGGCAGAGGACAGTGCGTGGGAAACGGGGCTCCTGAGGGACAGGTCACCTGTGGACAGCCGAGGAGGGGAAAGGGGTTCGAGGATGAGGCTGAGGGCTTGTCCTGCCGGCCCGGGGAGGGGCACCCACGGGTCAGTCACGGCGCCCAGAGGAGCCTCTGCAGCTGACCCCGAGCCGGACGGCCGATGCTCTTCCCCGGGGGCTCCCCGACTCCACTGGGTCCCTCCCCGAAGGCAGCACCCGGCCAGCAGCCTTCCGACTGGGAGCCCTGGCGGCCCTGGCCCCACACAGAGCGTGCACTCCTGCCGACTCCGGCCAGGCAACGCCACAGGCAGACACACAGCCCCCCGCGCCCTGCACGCTGCCCTCCCCAAAGGGGTCAGACAGTCCCCCCGCCCTGCACGCTGCCCTCCCCAAAGGGGTCAGACAGTCCCCCCGCCCTGCACGCCGCCCTCCCCAAAGGGGTCAGACAGCCCCCCGCGCCCTGCACGCTGCCCTCCCCAAAGGGGTCAGACAGTCCCCCCGCCCTGCACGCCGCCCTCCCCAAAGGGGTCAGACAGCCCCCCGCGCCCTGCACGCTGCCCTCCCCAAAGGGGTCAGACAGCCCCCCGCGCCCTGCACGCCGCCCTCCCCAAAGGGGTCAGACAGCCCCCCGCGCCCTGCACGCTGCCCTCCCCAAAGGGGTCAGAGCCCTCCGGCGCCAGGAGCCCAGGGCAGCAGGGATGGCTGGGGCTCATCACAGCGCTCAGCGGCCCTAGTGCGGCGCCTCGCAGCCCCGCAGCCCTGCCCGCGCTGGTTGGCCCGGAAGGGGCACGGGCGCCCGGCCCACCCCCACCCCCCACCCCCACCCCGAGGCCGGGCAGTCGCCGCGGGACGCGCTGGCCGCTGACGCTCCCTGCCCTCCAGGGGCGGGCACCCGGGCCGGAGCGGGCTCGATCGGCGGCTGGGACCCCGGGAAGGCGGGGCGCGAGGACCACCCCGTCCCGCCGACCGGAGGACCCCTCCCGGCCGCCCGCCGACTCACCGCCGCGCTGGCTCCGCATCCCGATGGTGCCCCCCGTGTAGATGGCCAGGAGCCGCCGCTCGGGGCCCGCCGCGCGCGCCATGCTGGCGGGGCAGCCGGTGAAGGGGCAGAGCGGCTGCGGGCGCAGGAGACGGTGCGGGGAGCCCGGACTCGGGGGCTGTGGTGCCGGCGGGAGCCGGGACTGAGGAGCGCCCAGGGCACCCGGGATGGTGGGGCTCGCTGGGGGGCGGGGCCTGCTTGGGGGCGGGGCCTGGCGGGTAGGGCGGGGCCTGTTGGGCGGGGCGGGGCCTGTTGGGCGGGGCGGGGCCTGAGCGCACGGCGACCCCAGGGTCCAGGGCCTGTGACAGGGGCGTAGGCTCATGCCCCGCAGACAGTGGTATCAGCAGCCGCAGGGACCCCGGTGCCCAGCAGGGCCGGCGCTGTTGACCGCCGTCGAGGTCCACCCCACGGGGTGGCCGGGCGTGGGCAGAGACCCCAGCCCGCCCCTTGCACCCCGTCCAGAAGGCCCGAGGGGACCAGGGACCTCAGGGCAGAGCCGGGAAGAAAGGAGCGGGCGCAGGCTCCCAGGACGGATGTGGAGCTGCCTGGCTCCCGCACAGCCCCCAGGCCGCCCACGCCCTCTGGGAAGAGCCGGGGTTTTGGTTCCATGGAAGTTACTCTGATCCTGGTCATAAAGTCAGTCCCTTCCACATCACGGGACCTAATGCTGCCCGGAGGGCGGGGTGGAGGTCTGTATTAGTTTGGGGGAGGGGGTCTGTATTAGTTTGCTGGGGGGTATTAGTTTGGGGGCTCTGTATTAGTTTCCTGGGGGGTCTGTATTAGTTTGCTGGGGATGTCTGTATTAGTTTGTGGGGTCTGTATTAGTTTGGGGGGTCTGTATTAGTTTGCTGGGAGGGGGTCTGTATTAGTTTGCTGGGGATGTCTGTATTAGTTTGCTGGGGGGTCTGTATTAGTTTGGGGGTGTGGACGAAAGGAGCCACATGCTAACCTGACAAGCTCAGGAGAGGCCTGTGTGGCAGTCTTGCAAACTCAGAGGCCTAAAGTCACCACAAAAGCTGGTCTGAAAATTAAATATTTAACTACAAACAGGTTATGGTGGGTAGTCATGTCCTAGGACAAGTATTTTCCCTACAAAGATCAACTTAGATCTTTACTGAGCCATTTGCCTTTTTGCCTCTAAGGTAACATACCTGAGAGACTTCTGGGGAACTTGTAACTTCCTTTTTACCCCAGACCCCTCAGGGCACCAGGACATTCCCTCATTGTGGTTGTTATCAAGTTAATTGTCAGCTGTTACTTACGTTAAAGTATCCTGTATCCATCTCTGTAAGAGAAGCACCTGTCCATCATTTCACTTTCACCCTATCCCAGAGGTCTCCCCGCTTTGCTTTGTCCCACCTCCCTAATCCATCACCAATGAATTTCATGTAACTCCCCTCCGTCCCTTTCCTTTGATGGCAATGTATAAACACAGATGTAACCCGCCATTCTCCCGAGCATTATCTCAATTCGTTGAGGTTCTGCTTCCCGGCATATGTCGACAGTTTGGCTAAAATAAACTCACAAAAATTCTTTACAGGTTTCAATGGTTTTTTTACGTTAACAGGGGGTCTGTATGAGTTTTCTGGGGGGTCTGTATTAGTTTCCTGGGGGATGTGTATTAGTTGGCTGGGGGTCTGAATTAGTTGGCTGGGGTGTCTGTATTAGTTTGCTGGGGGTCTGTATTAGTTTGCTGGGCGTCTGTATTAGTTTGGGGGTCTGTATTAGTTTCCGGGGGGGGGGTCTGTATTAGTTTGCTGGGGGCTCTGTATTAGTTTCCTGGGGGGGGTCTGTATTAGTTTGCTGGGGATGTCTGTATTAGTTTGTGGGGTCTGTATTAGTTTGCTGGGGGGTCTGTATTAGTTTGGGGGGTCTGTATTAGTTTGGCGGAGAGGTCTGTATTAGTTTGCTGGGGGCTCTGTATTAGTTTCCTGGGGGGGTCTGTATTAGTTTGTGGGGTCTGTATTAGTTTGCTGGGAAGGGGTCTGTATTAGTTTGCTGGGGGCTCTGTATTAGTTTCCTGGGGAGGTCTGTATTAGTTTGCTGGGGATGTCTGTATTAGTTTGTGGGGTCTGTATTAGTTTGCTGGGGATGTCTGTATTAGTTTGTGGGGTCTGTATTAGTTTGCTGGGGGGTCTGTATTAGTTTGGGGGAGGGGTCTGTATTAGTTTGCTGGGGGCTCTGTATTAGTTTCCTGGGGGGGTCTGTATTAGTTTGCTGGGGATGTCTGTATTAGTTTGTGGGGTCTGTATTAGTTTGCTGGGGGGTCTGTATTAGTTTGTGGGGTTGTATTAGTTTGCTGGGAGGGGGTCTGTATTAGTTTGCTGGGGGGTCTGTATTAGTTTCCTGGGGGGTCTGTATTAGTTTGCTGGGGATGTCTGTATTAGTTTCCTGGGGGGTCTGTATTAGTTTGCTGGGGATGTCTGTATTAGTTTGTGGGGTCTGTATTAGTTTGCTGGGAGGGAGTCTGTATTAGTTTGCTGGGGGGTCTGTATTAGTTTGGGGGTGTGGACGAAAGGAGCCACATGCTAACCTGACAAGCTCAGGGGAGGCCTGCGTGACAGTCTTGCAAACTCAGAGGCCTAAAGTCACCACAAAAGCTGGTCTGAAAATTAAATATTTAACTACAAACAGGTTATGGTGGGTAGTCATGTCCTAGGACAAGTATTTTCCCTACAAAGATCAACTTAGATCTTTACTGAGCCATTTGCCTTTTTACCTCTAAGGTAACATACCTGTGAGACTTCTGGGGAACTTGTAACTTCCTTTTTACCCCGGACCCCTCAGGGCACCAGGACATTCCCTCATTGTGGTTGTTATCAAGTTAATTGTCAACTGTTAATTATGTTAAAGCATCCTGTATCCATCTCTGTAAGAGAAGCACCTGTTCATCATTTCACTTTCACCCTATCCCAGAGGTCTCCCCGCTTTGCTTTATCCCACCTCCCTAATCCATCAGCAATGAATCTCATGTAACTCCCCTCCGTCCCTCCTTTGATGGCAATGTATAAACACAGGTGTAACCCGCCATTCTTCGGAGCATTATCTCAATTCATTGAGGTTCTGCTTCCCGGCATATGTCGACAGTTTGGCTCAAATAAATTCACAAAAAGTCTTTACAGGTTTCAATGGTTTTTTTTTTCGTTAATAGGGGGTCTGTATTAGTTTTCTGGGGGGTCTGTATTAGTTGGATGGGGGGTATTAGTTTGGGGGGTCTGTATTAGTTGGCTGGGGGGTCTGTATTAGTTGGCTGGGGGGTCTGTATTAGTTTGCTGGGGGATCTGTATTAGTTTGCTAGGGGGTCTGTATTAGTTTTCTGGGGCGTCTGTATTAGTTTGCCGGGGGTGTGTGTATTAGTTTGCTGGGGGGTCTGTATTAGTTTGGGGGGTCCGTATTAGTTTGGGGGATCTGTATTAGTTGGGGGGGTCTGTATTAGTTTGCTGTGGGGGGTGTATTAGTTTGCCGGGGGGGTCTGTATTAGTTTGGGGTGGGAGCAGGGCGGGGAGGTGGGGGGCCCTCTTTATGGGGAGTTTCAGGCAGCGCACTGCGTGTCCTGGAGACTCTCAGCAATGTCGGGAACCACGTCGGGAACCACGTCGGAACACCTGCCAACGGTTACGATGGAAAACGCTGTGTTTTCAACTCAGTAAAACGAGTCGGACAGACAGACCAGGAAAGCGTGTTCACGAACAGGTCTGGCCGAGGACCCGTCTCCTGAAGGAACAGCGAACTCCCGCAGCTCCACCCTGGGGGGTTCCGGCAGAAAGAACGGGAGCAGGAGCCCTCCCTGCGCGTCCTCAGGGCCCTCTGCTGCGAGGCCTGGCGTGGCACCCCTGGAGGCAGGAGGCCGGTCCAGCGTCGGGGGGCAGCGCGGGAAGGCGGGCAGGGCTCCAGCTGGCGGGGTGCACGCATTCCGGGGCCTCTGTGTTAAGTGAATGCACCGGCTGGTGACCAGAAAGCCCACCTCGGGCGTCGCCGTCCGCCCAGGAGGCTGCTCCCAGCAGCTTTGCTCACAAGGGCCCATCAGCCGGAGAGCAATGAGGCTCACAACCCAGGAAGGAGAGCGAGCTGCAGACTCCAGTCCACGAACGCGGACGCCAAGCAGGCGAGGCCAGTGACGTGGGCGCGTGGGCGGAACTGCTGTGGTGACGGGTCACCCCGAGACGGCTGCACGGTGTGGGGTCACCGGCATCCGCCGAACCAGGCCTCAGACCTGCACGTGAATTCCACCTAAAACAACGCGAAGGGACGAGCCTCGGTCCGGGGCAGAGCCACGTGGACAGGGAGGGCAGGGAGAGCGCCGTCCTCTGGTTTATGTCAGACCACGTTCCTCTGGAACAAACCCAGCCAGCCGGTCGCACCGCGCCGGACGATGCTCCCAGTGGCTGATGAAAATGCTCGGCCACCGTGCAAGTCCTGCTCGGCTGAAACTCCTCCTCGACGGCCGACCTTGTTTCCCGTACGAGGTGTCCCCACTGTCAACGGTTTGCCAGCTCGCGGGGGAGCTCCCAGGCCTGCAGCGAGCGGCCCTGCGGGGCCGAGGTGGCAGGTGGCAGTGCCCCCGTCCTGACGCCCCAATTCATGAGGAAACAGCGCCCCCTGCCCTGGAACTGGTAGCTGAAACCCAAGTATGAGCAGCTCACTCTGAATGGCGACTGAAGCAAGAAGACAGTACGTGAGGCTGACAGGCAGTTTCTAACCCCAGGTCTCCAAAGGCAACCCGTTTAAGGCTCCTCCTTGTGCCCTGGCCGGTGTGCTCAGTGGTTAGAGCGCTGGCCTGTGAATTGAAGGATCACGGTTTCGATTCTGGGTTGTAGGTTCGATCCCCAGCCCTCAGGGCACGTGCCCTGACCTCCTTCCTAGGTCCACCCTCACCACTGAGCCACGCTGGCGGCGAGGCCTCTTTTTAAAAGGCAGCTCTAAGAACAGCCCTGCACCCGTGGCCACGAGGGCTCAGCTGGCTCTTGCCCAGCAGTGGGTTCTGTCAGGGCACAGGCCCGGGTGGCCGGCTCCATCCCCGGTGTGGGCGTGGCAGGAGGTGGCCGATCCATGTTTCTCATCATTGATGTTTCTCTCTCCTCCTCTCCCTTACACTCTCTGAAATAATAAAAACATTTTAAAAAATAAGCCTATATTCTTTTACCGCTTTTATAACTTTGAATTTTTTTAGGATAAAATACATTTCAGTCTCCTGATTTAAAAATGTCAGAAACAGAGACTGAGTCTAATGCTTTTATTGTCCTAACAGATGCAGTTGCCAGGTAATCTCTGATTTCCAAATGGGAGCTAAGAATTGTAACTGAAATGAAAACCTAAATTACACAAAACTCTAGTTCCTTTTACTGACATCAGACATTCTCCCTCACGGACAAGAACTGGAGCCACAGGGTGTGGGGCCGCAGCTGCGGCACGTGGAGGCGGGGCAGGGAGTCGGCGGGGGGGGGGGGGGGCCAGACACGCGAGCACGGCTGCTGAGCTCCCTCCGGGACAGACGAGGCTTCCAGAGCCCCCGCCTCGCAGCTTCTGTTTCCAGGAAAGACAGGCGGGTCCTGCCCTCCCGCAGGCGGAGACTGCTGTCCGGCCCGCCACGGCGGGAAAGGCGCGGGCCGAGCTCAGACACCGGCAGAGGCGGCCGCCGGCCCCGGGCGCCCGCCGCGCTAGGAGCTGAGCACGATCAGCCGGTGCAGCTGGTACAGGAAGGGGCTCTTGCCCCGGCCGCCCTCCCGCTCCGCCTGCTCCATGACCAGCTTCGGGTCCACCTGCGGCACAAAAGCACACGTCAGGCGTGGCACTGGGCACAGAGGAAAGCCAAGTGAAGGAGGAAAGCACGCACACGCACAGGCACAGGCACAGGCACACGCACAGGCACACGCACAGGCACATGCACACACACACGCACAGGCTCATGCACACGCACAGGCACACGCACAGGCACACGCACACACACGCACGCACACGCACAGGCGTGGAGGCAGCGGAAAGGCGTTTCCAAGCAGTGTTTCCAGGTCACCTCTCCAAGCACAGCCCCGCTGAGTCACCTGCCTTCAACCCACCCGAACGGCACGGAGTCCTCCCTCGGGCTCCCCCCACGCTCCTGTGTGGGCGTGACGTGACGTGACGTGACTTCACTATAAGCGTACAAAGCAGCACGTTTCCTAAAGCGCTGATCAACCTCACAATGAAGTTCTGCTCTGAGCTTCACTCCCGGGAAACGGCGGGGGCCGCTGGGCCCCGCACAGACCGTCCCCGCACAGCCCTTCCCCGCCCGGCCCTTCCCCCCACGGCCCGTCCCCCCACAGCCCGTCCCCCCACGGCCCGTCCCCCCACGGCCCGTCCCCCCACGGCCCGTCCCCCCACGGCCCGTCCCCCCACAGCCCTTCCCCGCCCGGCCCGTCCCCGCAGAACAGGCTCGGGACGGCCCTGAGGCTCTGACGACGAAGCCGGTCAAGGGCACACGGAGCGAGGGCACGTGGCCGCGGGGAGGGCCTCCGCACGGACTGGCTGAGGGGGGGGGCCTCGTCAGCGGCCTTCACCAGGACAGCCAGCTCTGAGTTAAAGCGTAGACCCCTCCTGGGCCCTTTTCCTCGACCCCACATCGCACCCCGTTCTCCACCCTCCCGGGGGAGGGCCCCGCCCCGCCCAGACCATGATGCTAAGGGCTGAGCTGGGCCCAGGTTCCCTGCCGAGGCTCAGACCCAATGCGATGAGGCCAGGAGGTGACCAGGGTTGGACGAAGGGGTGCGGGTGGGACCCCAGAGCTCCCCACCACACAGCTCGAGGGTGGCTGTGCACGGGCGGGAACAGGGTCTGCTCGCGCCAGCTCCTTCCCAGCCTCCGGCCTCTGAGACGGTGAGTGAACGGCTGCTGGTTGGCCCGCCCCGGGAGGTGGCTGTGACAACGCCCCGACACTCAGGCTTCCTGCTCCACCCACAGCCCCAGGGCAGGACCAGGCCGAGTGTCTGGTCCAGAAACGGGGGTCTGCGCGGCCTCCATAGCTAGCCGCCTGCTCTCGGGCCGCCGCCACTCACCTGGTTCCACTCGTACGGCTTCTCAGGCCACTTAGGGGCCGTTCTCGCTCTCGGCTTCAGCTGACAGAACAAACTAGAAGTTGCAAAAGAGAATCAGTCATCCACTGCGCTTTTCCTGAAGAGTCCACCCCACACCTTCCCGCGGAATCGCTGAGACCACGCACGCAGAGCAGGCTCAGGGCGCCGCAGGCCCCATGCGCCCACGCACCCCACCGTGCAGGCGGCCGGAGCCAGGCCTGCAGGCCCCGCCCCCACGCCTCTGCCCGAGCACGGCGACCAGCGGGGACGCCCCACAGCACGACTCTGAGGGGCGCCGGCCAGGGCGGTTCTCTGCGCAGACGGCCCTGCGCACCTCACAGGCTCCCTTTTTTTAAAAAAAAATATATTTTATTGATTTTTTACAGAGAGGAAGGGACAGGGATAGAGAGCTAGAAACATCTGTGAGAGAGAAACATCAATCAGCTGCCTCTTGCACACCTCCTACTGGGGATGTGCCCGCAACCAAGGTACATGCCCTTGACCGGAATCGAACCTGGGACCCTTGAGTCCGCAGGCCGACGCTCTATCCACTGAGCCAAACTGGTTTCGGCCTCACAGGCTGCCTTACCTGCGACGTGTGAGTATTTTCGTGAGGAGCAGGGAGGAGAGAGAACCACACCAGCCTCTCTCCCAGCTGCTCCCAGCTCTGCTCGCCCCTGTCACAGGCCCACAACTAGGACTCCCACCCAACGCGGGACACACGCCTCCTGCTCACCCAGCTCAGGGCGCTGTCTCGGGCGGAGGGACCTGCCACCAGCCCCGGTCTGGCTGGGTTTGGCAGTGGGGTCCAGGCAGTGGGGAGACGGGGTTCAGGATGTTTGTCCCTGATCTCCTTCCTGGGGGAGGCTCACAGGCCGAGCTCAGCCTGCAGGCCCTGCCCCTAAGAAACCCACAGCCACTGCACTTGGAAAGGGTCCCTCGGTTCCATTTTCCTCAGATCACCCTACATGAGGGTGCCCCCCAGCTCCTGCCCGGGGCCTATGACACAGTCAGGCGGCTGCTCCCCGGTGAGCTGGTGGCGAGCCGGGACCTCTAGATGCCGCCTCAGCCCTGGAGCGTCAGTCACCGCCCGACCAGCCTATCCCGCCCCAAACTCCTGGGAGGGCGCAGAGGGCTGGAGGCTGCGGAGGCGAGCGCACCACTCACCCCAGGAGCTTCTGGCGGACGCTGTCCTGCAGCTGCGAGACCCTCTCTGGGCCCAGGTGCCTGGCCCCGTTGGGCCCGTCGCACACCAGCTTGTTGATGGCGGCCCTGAGGATGTTGATCTGCAGAGAAAGAGGCGGGGCACTCGGTGGCCCTGGGGCAGCTGACTCACTGCAGCTCCCGCTCAGCACGGCCCTGCCCAGAGCCATGACCCCCCCCCCCCCCCCGCCCCCGTCTCCCAGCAAATTCAGACACAAGTCACTTCCGCTGCCACTGCCGTCACTTAAGAAACTAGCGAAAATCAGCAAGGAAGGTTCCACTGAGCACAAGGCACTCCCTGAGCCTGGAGCCCCCGGGGCTGTGAGCACACGCTCTGCTCCTGGGTCGCAGACCCTCCTCCTGCTCCGCGTGTGACGTCTGCGGGGAACTGTGTGGAGCGGCTGTGCGGGAGCCCCGGCGGGAGGCTAGCAGGTCATGAGCATGGAACGCTACGGCGTGCGCGGGGCCTGGCTGCCTCCACCTCCTCAGGAGAGCTGTCCCTCCCGTCCCCACAGCCCTGAGCGAGCCCCGCTGCGCACTGCCGGGCGTCCGAGCAGAACAGGAGCGCAGACCACTGCCCGGCGGGACACGCCAGGAGGCAGCCTCACCTCGACCACGTCCTCCACGCTGAACCGCACGTCGAAGGCCAGCTCCATGTCGTGCTCGGGCAGGATGGGCGCCCCGCTGGCTGGGCTCCACCCCAGGCCGCAGAGGGCTCCGGTGTAGCTCTTCCCGTCCGGGTCCACCCTAAGCGGCGAGGCGCGGGGTTGGCGCTGCGTCCGCGAGGACGGCGCTGACCCCGAGATCACGGGTCCTGCCAGCCCAGGCGCACCACGCGCGTCTGGTGCCGGCTCTCTTGCGTGTCCACGCCACAAGCGGGGGAGTGCACAGTCATCAACGACACGGTAGCCGACCACCGCCTAGCGCCCCACTTCTCCCCTTCGGCAGGTGAGGCGCCTGTGTCTGCCACTGCCGCTGCCCGCCGCCCCCGCGGCCCCCCACGCGCCTCCTCGGCGAGGCTGCGGAGAAGGGGCGCCCGAGTGGCACTGCCTGGGCTCCTGCTGACAACTGGCTGCTAGACGTCAAGCCACGAACCCAGCGCAGCCATCACAGCGTCAGAGCCACGTGCCGGCTCCACCCGTCTCCTCTGCCCGTTGCACTCGCACTCCTGGGGAGGCCGCGTGGACCTGCCTGAGCCCCAGCCGCCCTCAGCCAAGTCCAGGCACAGGACACCCATGGTCTCCGAGGCTCCCGGCCCGCCAGCACAGGGCGCCCGCCGGCACACGGTGCCCACAAGGACAGGGCGCCCGCCGGCACACGGTGCCCACAAGGACAGGGCGCCCGCCGGCACACGGTGCCCACAAGGACAGGGCGCCCGCCGGCACACGGTGCCCACAAGGACAGGGCGCCCGCCGGCAGCAGGTGCGTGGCGGCCCGTCTGCGGCAACCACCTTCTCCCGACCCGGTTGGTTCTCACCGAGGCCTGCGGTACCTGAGCTCCATCACCGGGGCGAACAGCATGCTGAGCAGGGCGGGCAGCCCGGGGATGTGCGGCAGCAGGGACGTCTCCCTCAGCAGCATGGTGGACCCTGTGGACAGGCGTGCGGGACCCTGTGCAGAAGCCCCGCTGCTGCCCTGGCCCCGCAGTCACACCCGCAGCCACGGCCCCGGGGCCGGCCCCACACCCTGCACACAGACGCCTGGTCCCAGGCTCAGCCGCAGCCGTGGCGGGACCTCTGCTCGGGCCTTCTCCCCGTCCTCCTCGCCAGGCGGTGGGCCTGCAGGGCCGCGACTTGGACGGCTCCCCTCTGCAGCGCAGGCCGTGAAGCGTGAGGGGGCAGCTGCTCTGGGGCAGGAGAGGCCGCGGCTCCCCTCTCAGACCGGCCTCCGGAGCAGCCCAGACCACACGCGGCACTAGCCCCAGGACGGGGCCTGCGGAGGGGAGAGGAGCCGGAGGGCCAGCCGCACTCACCCGTCGCGTTGACGGAAAGCGAGGCCGCCACCAGCACCCGCTGGTGCAGGTCCTCGGGGGCGTCGCTGATGGCCACCGAGTTGATGCTCTCCTTCTCGATCCAAACGCGCCTGGAGGAGGGCACAGGCGCTGTGGGTCCCGCCTGGGCGTGTGGATGCCCACCCGGACGGGTCCCCGGCGCAGAGGCAGGGAGCCCCCCTCCCCTGCACCACTGCCCCTCTCCCTCCCACCCCCACCTCAGGGATCGCACCCACTCCCTGGCTTCAAGCATCACCCATGTGCTGACAGCGCCCCAATCTCCACTCCCCCCCCCGACTCCGTCTTTCCTCCGCCCCAGGCAGGCCACCCAGGGAGGGACGTGCAGAGGAAACTCCCGGTTAGCGTCCCTCCCACGTCACCCTGCGGACGCCACCCCACACGCCCGGGAGAGCGGAGAGCAGAGAGCGGTGGGCTCTGGGCCTGGCCCCACGGGGGACAGCGGCTGGCCTGCGTGCTCCCTCCCGGGACCTTCGGCCCGAAACGCAGCGCACCCCGGAGCGCCCGCCGCAGGTCCCCGGCCGCTGTGGGGCCCAAGGTGCTCAGCCAGCGGCCTGGGCGGAGCTCTCACCTCTAACCCGACCCCGGACCCTGTGCTGCTGGTCCCGGGCTGAGGAGCCAGGCTTCCCTGGCAGCCAGTGCCCGCAGGAAAGGCACCTCGCACCAGCTCTGCAGCCCCTCTGCTCCCCCCCCGACTCCCCCTCCACTGAGTGCACTCTCTCCAGGGAGGCTCACCCCTGCGCTGGACCGTCCCGCCTGGCCCCCCTCGCCCACCACACACCATGGCCGCCTGCACCCTTGAGGCCTCAAGGTCTCGGGAAAACCTCCCTGTGTGGGGGCCCTCCCGATGCCTCCTTAATGCTGTGGCCCCCAGACCCTCTTCACCTGCCACGTAATGACCACTTTCTCCTGCGTACCCCACACTGGACCCGTAATTTTTGGGAGGTCACTGACTGCACTGTTCACTACTGACCCCCCCAAAACTGTGCAGTTCTCAGAACCTGGGGGCAGTCCCAGGTTTGCTGAATAACAACGATAATAAGGACAGAAAAAACAAAGTCTTTGATGGAAAATACTCAAAAACATCTTACACAGAATGGCTTTCAGATCAGAGGGAGGGAGGGAGGGAGGGAGGGAGGGAGGGAGGGAGGGAGGGAGGGAGGGAGGGAGGGGGAGGAAGGGGGAGGGAGGGGGAGGGAGAGAGAGGGAGGGAGGGAAAGGCTGGGACAGTTAGAAAAGGTAATAGGCGCTCACACGTTAGGGTACAGGGAGCCATTTCCAACGAGCTCTGTACACGTGGGAGCAAGAGTGAACGGCCACGGGAACGAGCGAACCGTACCTGAACTTGGATATTCTGGTCAAACTGTGGCACTTCAGCTCATAGGGGTTAAAAGGCCCGTGAAGTACTGCCTGTGCACACAACACACATGTTACGAGGAAGCAAGATACCCGCCTTCACGTGCATTTGAAACCCAAAAGTCAGCTCTATTTTTAAAAAGAAGATGTGCCTGCCGGCGTGGCTCCGTGGCTGAGCATCGGCCTGTGAACCTGGAGGTCACGTTCCATTCCCGGTGAGGGCTCAGGCCCGGGCTGCGGGGCAACCCATCAGTGGTTCTCCCTCACCTTGATGTTCTGTCTCCCCCTCCTGTCCTCTCTGAGAGCAACAGAAAGCTTTTAAAGCAGCCACGTCCTCGAGATCGGCGGGAACAGTCCCGGCAGGATCCCAGATGAAACCGCTCCTCCCTCGCCGCGCACACTGCAGAGCCTCTGCCCAAGGCCACGCGAGCACTCCAGCCCGGGGGGGGGGGGGGGGGGGGGGGAGGGCGTCCTCTCCCGCAGCGCCCAGCGCAGGGCGGTGCAGGCAGCACGGAGAGGCGGAGCCCTGGCGGGACAGGGGGGGACGCCACAGCCGGTGCCCTCTCCCCACAGGCAGGCCACAGGAGCCCGGCGTGCGCCGTTTCCTCCCCGATAACAAGCCCGCTCCCCTTCGGAAAGGCTGGTCTGAAAAGGGACTAGCCCTGCGGGTGTGGCTCAGTGGCTGAGAGTGTCAGCCCGCACAGCGAAGGGTCTTGGGTTCGATTCCCAGTCAAGGGTACGAGCGTGGGTTGTGGTTCGCTCCCCACCCCCAGTCTGTGTGTGAGTGGGAGACCACCAGTGTGTCTTTTTCACATCAATGTTACTCTCTCTCCATCTCCCTCCCTCCCTCCCACTCTCTCTGAAAAGCAATGGAACAAATACCCTCAGATGAAGATTAACAAAAACCTACCTACGTAAAAAGCCAGCGACCAGAACGCCGTAATGACCACAACGGCTGGTCGCTATGACGCCCACTGCAGCCAGCGAACTGGCCCGATTGGGGCGTGGGGCCAGCCAGCCAACCTCCTGTGGCCCCTGCCCCCAGCCAGCCCCACCCAGATCGGCCCAGAGCCCCTGCCCCCACCAGCTCCACCCCCAATTGGCCCTCCCACTTTGATCAGGGGTGGGACCCACTGCCCAGCCCTGATCAGGCCCCGATCAGGGAGGTCCCGGCCGGCCAACCTCCCACTGTCTCCTCCCGACAGGCCTGGCCCCAATCCGCCTCGAATGGGGACGGGACGGCCGGACCCCACCAGTGCATGAATTTGTGCACTGGGCCTCTAGTAAATAAGTAACACACATTGCTTATTTACTGTGTTTGAGAAAGACAAGTCCAAGCGTTCCCTACAGCAAACCCCAGGTTTCTCTTGGTAACAGGCTCCCCGGAGGAAGAGGCCGGGGAGCCAGGAGAATGGTCGTGCCCGCGCCCACCTGGGGTTGGCAGCGCGAGTGAGGTTGGGAGGTACCTTGTGGTTTGGGGGCCCCAGCTTGTTGGAGGAAAAGCTGTCCAGCAAGACCCGGATCAGGTGCTTCTCACTGTCCTTCACAGGGGACGGCACACACATGTCAGTCACGTGTTCTGATTTGGAAAAGAGACCCTTGAGAGCTTCGTGGCTTTGCTGAACAAAATGAGAAAAGCTCGTTTTACTACAAGGAAAGTCTGTATGAAAAGCCCTTGATTCCAAACTAACCCAAGTGTTTCTTAGGCGTGACCTTCCCAGCTGACCTCCGGGGACTGAGGTGTCCGGAGGTGACTCTACCAAAGACACTGTCAACCAGACACGAGCAGCGGGCCGGGCTTCCCGAGGGCTCGGCCCACACCTTCACAGCCTTTCCGCCACCGGCGCTGGGGAGCGAGGGGTGTGGCGAGCGAGAAGCTGGCAGAGCGCTTTCTGCACACGCGGTGCTGGTGGCCGGGGATGTCACCAGGACCGTGTGTCCCAGATGGGACCCACAAGGGGCAGCTCTGGCTCACAGCCCCGCCCCCCCGCCTCTCCGCAGGATGACAGGATGAACCCCCGCCTGCAACAGCAGCCTCGGAAGCGCCCTCTCCACCCGCAGACCCAGAGAAGCCGCTGCAAAGGGTTGTGACATTTTAAATGCCTGAATGATGGGAAACCAACCACCACCAGCAGCCACCACAGTCTGAGAAACCTAGCAGACCCAAGAGGGCAGCTCAGGTCCTAACAGGACTCACACCCGCGCCCCGCCCCCTCCCGCGGCCCCGCCCCAGGGCCCGGGCGCACCCGGGACTCATAGCACTCCTCGGCCAGCTCGGCGTGGCCCTCCTCGATGAGCACATCCCTGACGTTGACGAAGTCCTGCAGCCCCGACGACAGGTACAGGTCCACGTGCAGGACGCTGTGCACCACGGAGAAGACCTTGACGAGCAGCGCGCGGCCGCTGACCAGGGCGGCGAAGCGCCGGCTGGCCTCTCCGCTCCAGTGCTCGCCGCACACCAGGGACCTCGCCGACGGGCGCAGCCTGCAGACCTTGAACTCCAGCGCCTGCGGGCGAGGGCAGGGCTGGCCAGGTCTGAGCCAGCCACCCCAAGGGTCTGCCCTGTGATTCACGGCGCTCTCGTAAACCCACTCTAGCCCGGCCCGTGTGGCTCAGTGGTTGAGCTGGTCCCATAAACCAGGAAGTCACTAGCTCTGTTCCGGGTCAGGGCATCGGCCCAGATTTCCGGCTGGTCCCCAGTGGGGGGCGTGCCGGAGGCAGCCGATCGATGATTCTCTCTCACATGGATGTGTCTACCTCTCTCTCCCTCTCCCTTCCGCTCCGTAACCAATAAAAAAGCACCGAGCTGAGTGAGGCTCCAGGGGAGAGGCCTGGTTCGCTCCTCAGCAGCAATGCAGGTGCAGGAGGCCTGCCTCATCCTGACAGACAGCCGGTCCATCTGTCTCCGGCCACCGGAAGTCTCCCTGGTTTCAATATGACCAGAAACCTTGTAGCAAGTATGAAACCATCCATGTATTTTAACTCACTCCCAAACAATACTGGCAAAAACGCCCACAGCGATCCACTTGCAGGAAAAAGCAGAGGCTCGATCCGGCTGGTGTGACAGAACAAGCCCCTCCCGCTCCAGCTCGGCCGCCTCCCGGCCCCACGGCACGGAGCCCGCCCACCTGGAACGGAAGTTCGAGAAGCTGGCTGGGAATCTCCATTAACAGGTCCAGGTCCACGTGGCACTTGTTGCCGTAGTCCACGAAAAACACCTGCAGGGTAAAGGGCGCCGTCAGCGCGAGGCCAGCGCGGCGTCCCTCCCGTGTCCACTGTGGGCCAGGGCCGTGCAGCCTCCCCTCTGCTCCACACGTCCCTGGGGGAGAGCTCTCTCCTGTCGGACCCCTCATCTGACGCTTATGACTTCCTATTGCATTTCCACTCCGGTGAGGACTCTGCCTGAACTGCCCGGGGACCCCCCGAGTGAGCGGCAGCTGACGCACCTCGGCAGAATTCCCCGACACGTACAGGATCTGCGCCCTGAAGTAGCTCCGCTCCTCCGCGTCGGCAAAAGGCGCCAGGCAGACCAGGTCCGGGTGCGGGTGGACGGCCAAGGGCGCCAGCTTCAGGCGCTTTATCTCCGCCATCAGCTTCTTCAGAGTCGCGGCGTTCTTCTCGTCGATCCTGTACCCCCAGAAGTGCCCCACCTCCACCACCTGCAGGAGGAGGGCGCCGTGAGGCCTCAGGCCCCTGCGGGGCTCCAGCTCCGGCCACACGCCCGGCAGGGGGCCGCGGCTCCTAGCAGCGCCCAGGAAAGGGCTTCCGGCAGCCACGGTGAGGCCCGGCGCCTCCCACCCCCACAGCAGGAGCAGGAGGCCCGGCGGGCGGCCCTCCCCCTGCGGCCGCCGCTGCCCTGGAGCCAGGTGTCCCGCGGCTGCCCAGCGGCGTGGCTGCCACGCACCAGGAGGCGCGCCTGCACTCCAACCGACACTTTAGCTCACCGGCCCTCAGGATAACCGTGCCGAGGCTAACTGTGCTGCCATAAACGGACATAAATATACAGGCATGTACTCTTATCCAATTAACGTTTTTACGTGTATCTTGTGGCTAAAACGGGCTTTTAGTGTTTAAACATAACTAACATTTAAAATTCCACTTTGAGTGGAGAATGAACACTGGTGTTTCACCCTGTGTGCTGGCCACATTTCGGCTGACGCCCCCTCCCTAGGGGACTGAGGTGTGTGAGGACCATGCGTGCACACTCGTGGCAACGCTGACGCAGGCGCGAAAGCTCGCGGGCCTACCTCCGTGACGTCGACCGTGAGGAAGAGGTCTGGCACCAGCCGGGACCTGCCCGTCGTGTTGAATGACACCTGGACGGGGTCCACCGTCTGCTTTTGGAAGTCCACGTTCACCCTGCACGTGGTTTTGAAAAAGGAGTCACAGTACAGCGTGACAGGGAAAAGGCATGCGCGTGGGACGTCACCGCCTCTGCGGGACAAGAACGTGCTCGGCAAACACCCGCCGAGACGGGCTTGGTCCCCTCAGCTCGAGTGCTGCTTCCTGAACGGCCACACGCCCGCCAGGGACACAGCCCACGGCCCGGGGCTCACAGTGAGCGCCAGGGCTGCGTGTCCCCGGGGTTCGGAGGTGAGTGGCCTGGGCCTCCCGAACTCGGCAGGCGGCCAGCGGGCAGGTCCCGGGAGACCAGGAGGGCCTCGCCCTCCAAGCGGAAGAGCGCCCGCACGCTGCCGAGTGACACGCAGCTTCGCTGGGAATGACACTGGCCTTCCCGATGCCCCGCTTCGCCGTAAGATGAAGAACTGTAGCAGGTCCTGTCCAACCCTCCCCAGTCCAGGCCCCCTTACTCAGAGCAGCTGAGGCCAAGTCACCCCAGATGTCCAGACCCACCACACCCCACGCCTGGACCCGGCCGCCCACGATGGCGCTCAGCACGCACCGCCCTCACCAGCTCGAGCTCCTGTGGAGGGACACGTCCGCGGAGGAGAGGAGAGCAGAGGAGGCCCACCGCGTGCTGCCGCACAGAGGGCAGTGGTCCCAGAGAAGGAAGCTCAGGTGCTCGACGGCCGCTGCCCAGCAGCCAGGGCCACAGGCGGCACCAGAGCCAGGGCAGCCCCGCCCTCCGGGGGCACAGGGAAGCCCGCTCACCAGCGAAGGGCTGTCTTGTGCGGGCAAGCAGCCGGGGCTCCGATGCCCTCCGCCCGCCCACCGTCCGCTGAGAACGGAGCGCAGTGCGCTTTGCTCACCGAGGAGATGGACGGCGAGGAGGAAGAAGGGCCCGGGGGGGGGGGGTTCAGTCTAAACTAGCCAGGGGGGATGCGCCCCGCCACCCCGCAGCCGCACACAGCATTGCGGCCCGCTTCACAGCAGTGCGCTTAGTGGGAGCGCAAGCAAGGTGAGTCGTTTGTTAGCCCACAGGAGACTTGGAAGCAAGAGGGAAACGCCCGGTTACAGAATGGGAGGGACCTGGACAGACGCCTGCAAAGCCCACAGCGCACGAGAAGGCGCTCCACGCCAGCAAACCTCCATGAGCGGCCACGTCACCTCGTGGCAGCAGCAACGTGACCCTAGCCGAGCGCTGGGCGGGCGGGGCTGAGGGACCCTGCGCACTGGGGGGCTGCACGGGGGCAGCTGCTGGAGACCAGTCTGAGCCCCCGGCGGGCAGCCGGCAGGCCCTCTTCTGTGCCTTTAGCCAAGGCCAGGGAAACACTGACTCGCCACAAGCCCTGCCCCTTGTTCCCAGCAGCCAGGCACGGGGACGACGCGTGCCCGCTGGTGGGTGAGTGGGTACAGAGGGGGTGGCATGTTACGCAGCCATAAAACACAAGGAAATCTTATCACTTGAAACAATGCGGATGGACCTTGAAGGCGTGACCCTAAGGGAAATCTGAAACAAAAACAAAGACCACACACACAAAACTCTCAGGCCCGACAGGCCTGGCTCAGGGACTGAACGTCGACCTATGAACCAGAAGGTCACAGTTCGATTCCCGGTCAGGGCACATGCCCGGGTGCGGGCTTGATCCCCCATGAGGGGCGTGCAGGAGGCAGCCGATCAATGTTTCTCTCATCATTGATGTTTCTATCTCACTCTCACTCTCCCTCTCCCTCTCCCTCCCTCTCTGAAATCAATAAAAACATATTTTAAAAAATAAAAGAAAACAAAGCTCAGACTTGTGGTTGTGGGAGTCGGGGGCGGGGGGGGGGGGGATTGGAGGAAGGTGCTCAGAGGACAGGAAGGTCCAGCTCAGACCCTAGGTCCCAGGCTCGTGTGCCCTCGAGGTGCCAGCACCACACTGCCCCCAGGGACAGGACAGGTGTTAGGAGTGACCCGGTTCTCGCCACAAGGGGACTGTTTCTGCTTTCTCTGGAGCTGTCTGGGAGGCGGGGTCAGTGACTCGCGTGTGGTGGTCGCTCCACACCCATGTGAACCGCACCAGCACGCTTAAGCCCGGAACGTGCTCCGTGCAGCGGGGGAGTATGGAAACCCCGAGGCTCCGAGGCGAGGGATGTGCCCAGCACACAGCCAGGAGTGAGGGGCCGGTGTCCCCGGTGCTGCCGGGCAGCGTGGGGGGCCGTGTACGAAAACTGGGGCACGTGGAGGCGCGGGCAGAGCCTGGCCCTCCCTGCAGTACCTGGTGCTCCGGAGCCTGGACACGGCGCCCCCCTGCACCCGGCCCTCGATCTCCTCCGCCGAGTGCACGCTGAGCTCCAGGGCCACCTTGAGCTGGGACATCTTCACCGCCATGTACACCGCAGGCAGGACCTTGAACTTCTCGGTCGGGTTCCGGGAAAACTCCACGAAGGCTCTGCTCCGCAAGGCAATTAAAGTCACGTCACCACCCTGGCCGGCCTGGCTCCGTGGACAGAGCGTCGGCCCGCAGACGAAGGGTCCCGGGTTCGATTCGTCAGGGGCACATACCTCGGTTGCAGGCTCCCAGCCCTGGTCGGGGGCCTGCAGGAGGCAACAACCGATGTGTCTCTCTCCCATCGATGTCTCTCTCGGTCTCTCCCTCTCCCTCCCACTCTCTCTAAAGTCAATGGAAAAAATATCCTCGGGTGAGGACTAAAAAAATAAATAAGTACAAGTGAAGTTGCCCGGCACCTGGGGAAGCAGCTGAGTGCATCAGCGTCTCTCGAGGTGAGAGGCTCAGTCACAGCAGCGACTCCCCCCTCCCCGAGAAGCGGCCACGACAGTGACATGTCACTTCACTGACATCGGGGTCCGCCTACAGAAGATGCAGACGGAATTCTCGGTCAAGAGATGTTGGTGAACAGAACGGCAGGTTTGGGCTATTTTATTGTAAAACAAACCGCAGAAAGAGGAAACCACACACGCACGAGGGGTGTCGGTGGTCTCCCTCCAGACCCAAGTGATCGCCCAGCAGAGTGGCAGCTGGCCCTCCCCGCCCACCTGGGGGCCAGGCTGCAGGGCACCTGCCCGACACGTCCCTCCAAGTACATGGGCTCGTGAATGTCGAATGCCCAGGTCAACACATTCCCCCACGTCTGCCACGGAGGAGGGACGCCGTGCTGGAGGGCAGTGCGCCAAGGACAGGCAGCCCCGTGGGCCCTCCGGGGAGTGGGGGGCCTGCTCCAGCCCTCCGCGGGGAGCCTCTGGGACTTCCCCTCACTGTCCCCCCCTCCTGAAAGGTGCTGACCACGTGCCTCTCCCTCCACCCACACGAAGGCCCATGTCCATGCCACGCAGTGCCAGCCTGGCCCTGTGCCCATGGAGACCACTGATGGCTCCTCCATCGCTGCGGTGGTGACAGGAACCCACACTCACTTGGCGCCGTCGAACACGATGGACTTGACCTGGCCGCACTGCCGGAAGAGGGACTGCAGCTGCTTGTGGTAGAGGAAGCCGTAGGGCGGCGTGTGCTTCAGCTGCAAACACACGGGGGCCCCTCAGAGCTCCCGTCCTGCTACTCCGCTGCCCCGACGCAGGCTCCACGCCGGCGCACTCAGCACTCGCCACTGAACGGCCACTAAGCTCAGCGGGGAGGCCGCTACAGAGGCTAACTCGCCTCCAACAGTCCGGACGCCGCACGGGGAGCTGAGGTCGCTCGGCGTGGCCAGAGCCAGCCTGCAGCCCGGTCCCAACCCAGCGGCTGCAGGCTCTGCCCGGGGCGCCCCCCGCTGCCTGGCTGCGACCAGGTCCCGTGTTCCACGGCCCTCCCCCGCTCCACGCGAGGCGCGGGTCTGAGCGCACGCCCTGCCCCGTGGGGTGTCCAGAGGCAGGTCAGGGTGCCCCTCGGACTCAGCACGCACAGCACCAAGAGCGGGGATGACGAATCCCACTCAGGGGCCCCCCAGGCAGCGCCAAGGAGACACGGGTGCTCACGACGTGCGCAGCAGGAAGGTAGCTGGGGCTCCAGCAGGCATGGGGGGCAGGAGGCCGCCCACCCCTGGCGCCCAGGTGGGGGACCACAGGAAGGGCTGTGGGGAAGCGGCTGGAGGCCCGGCCCACCAACGGCCAGTGACTGCCCCTGCGGGATGACCTCCCGCCCAGGCGCTCGCCGCCTCGCTGAGCACCGGCTCCGTCCACATCCTCCCTTCTGCCCACGTCCTCCCGACGAGTGGCGACGCCAGTGTCACCAGGAAGAGCGGGAAAGCCGCGTGCGCCGCACACCAGGCTGCACGTGCCCACGGCCCGTCAGGTGCAGGCGGCAGCAGAACCACCAGGCCCAGAAGGCCCGTTCCCACGCTGTCACCCTGCGCTCCCCGGGCTCAGCCGGCAGGTGTCCCCACAGGCTGGCCTGACGGTCAGTGTCACCCGAACCCCCGAGGTCAACACTGCTTCCGGCCACGCCTCCTAGCTCAGACACGTGCAGGGCCTCAAGCACGAGTGGCACAGACCGCAGCGCGGGCGGCCACCCAGGAGCTCGCTTCATGTGGAACAGCCGAGGGTGAACGAAATGCGCCGTCACTCACGGAGCAGGCCCCCCCGCCCCACAACGGCCCGGCCACACTGGCCGGCACACGCTTCCCGGGGCTGTGAGGCCAGGTCCGCACGAGCAGGACGCCCACGGAGGACTCAGGCCGACTCCCGGGACCGAGAGGCTGGGCCAGCCGTGCTGGGAGCCCTGGGGCCTCCGTGGCCGCTCTCCCCGGGAAGGCCTGCCCCACCTACCACGACGGTGGTCTTGGGGTCCTTGCCGGCCAGCTCCCGCACCGCCATCTCCTCGTCGGGCTGCCCGAAGGTGAAGTAGTTGGGATAGAAAGCACCGGCCAGCACCACCTGGGGGAGAAACGTACTCCCGTGCAGCCCCAGCCGCAGCTTACAGCGTCTCCTCTTCCCAGAACGCAACGCTGATAACGTGAGGGGAGCTTTATAAAAACCAGACCCCTGCTCAGGCAGGGAGCCACGGTTCTGGTCACTTCACCATGACAGACGCGCACGAGGCCGACCTGCCTCCTAGGAGCTAGAGCACTTCTGACGGAGGGTCAGAAGGCGGGGAGCAGAAAGGGGGGTGGCGGGGGAGCAGGCAGACGCCCCCTCCAGGCACCTCAGGGCTGGCTGGGCTCGGCTCCCGCAGCCACACTGGGGTCAGAGCAGCAGCCCAGCAGGTCCCGTGGAAAGCACTCTGCGAGGCCCCCTCAGCGACCACACCCCCCTTCCAGCGCCGCCCAAGCTGACACCCAGGCGCACAGATGCCCTCCGGGCCCCACGCAAGGGCTATGCCACCTTCCGGGACAATCCGTCCCCCAGTCAGACCGCGGTAAGTTCCTTCCCACCCGCTCGTCAGACCGCGGCTCAGAGCTGCAAGGCCGTGTCAGTGTGAGGGCTGCACACGCCGATGACGCTCGAAGCGGCGTCTTCTCCGGGACGCTCCAGCGCAGGCTCAGTCCTGGCAGTGAGTGTGCTGCCCACACACCCTGGCAGGCAGAGCGGCCGAGTCATCAGCCCAGGGCACGAGGACCCGGCTGTGGGCGCAGCCCCTGCGTCAGGAAGGGAGGGCTGGCAGCGGGCGGCGGGCGGCCACGCACCTGCAGGATGAACCGCTGCTTGTGCGTGTACTCCTGGTCCAGGGCCGGCCGCCGGGGGCCCGCATTCATGTTGAACTGCGAGATCCTGCTCTTCAGCTCCTCGTACAGCTCCGCCACCTGCACGGACAGCGACACGGCCTGGGGCACGCGTGCAGAGCAGGGACTCCGCGGGCCCGGGAGCACCCGTCCACCGGAGGCGCGGCTGTCGCAGGTCTCCCGAGAGCTGACTAACCAGGAACAGGGATGCTCAGCACGGCACGGACAGGAAGTGCCGGACACTCACTTCCGACACATCGTGATCCCCAGGCCACGCACATACCAGCGAAACCACCGCAAACGTACAACCACCAGCACCAGGAGGTTTCGAAAGAGCAAATGCCCGTGACCAGCCCTCGGCTTTAATTCATCGGAGCACAAAACCTCCGCGTGACTGGCTGCTCCTGTGACCGGAAACAAGCGGAGTGGCCAACAGTCGCTCTGAACAGCCTCTTGCCGCAGGAACGGTGTGCGCAGCGGCCCGCACGAGCACATGCTCCCGGCGCCTCTGCGCTCATCGTAAACAAGTTCCCGCCGAGCTGCCTCAGTAAGTCACAGAAAGCAAACACCACACAAACCACACGCCAGAGACACAACTGAAAGGACCTGGACAGACAGACAGACAGACAGAGCCGCAGGGAGGGAGGGAAGCAAGCCTGGGCAGCAGGAAGGCCACACCCAGCGCACGCAGCACGTGCGTCCCCAGGTTCCTGAACGCCTTCCTCCAGGCTGCAGTCACGTGCAACCTCTCTAATCAAAACTCAGTTTAAAATTAAGCAAGTCACTCACTCACTCGGGCAAAAGCAATGAACTCAGAAGCCAGCAACGAAACAGAAGATCTAACCCACTTCCGCCCCCTGGAAACCCAGCACTCTCCTAAAGCCCCTGCATCCCAAGACCAGGGACCCGCCCTCCCAGGCCGGGGCGGCCCAGCCGCAGGGCACTCCTGGTGCTAAGGAGTTCACCACTCAGCTGGGAAGGCAACAGCAAGCAGAGACATGGGCACTGCATTAACAAGAAAGCAAAAATTAACCCATTAAAGCCCTCCCCTTCCCCTCCCCCAAAACCCACCCAGTAAATTCAAACCGAGAGTGCGTCCTCCGAGCCCGGCTGCTGGTGCCCCAGTGGTCAGAGCCTCGCCAGGGCTGAGGGGGTCAGGTCTGTGTCCCCATCAAGGGCGTGTACCTGGGTTGCAGGTTCAATCCTGGCCCTGGTCCCCGGGGGGGGGGGGGGTGTCTCTCACGTGGTGGATCTCTCTCTCTCTCCCCTCTCCCTCCCTTCCTCCCACTCTTTCTAAAAAACAATGGAAAAAATACCCTCTAGCCAGGAGCAGCAAAACAGAAAGCACACAGAGTCTGCTCTCTGAAAACAATGAACAGGGACACAGGGCCTGTGCACTGGGCGGCACAGCCCCGGCTCAGCAGGCTCGGTGTCCACCGCGCACGTCCCAGACAGCCGGCTGCTCACGGACCGGAGCCCTCGGACGGTCTGCCTCCTGAGCGTCTGTGTAGCTGAGGCCTGGACACAGAGCTTCAGGCTGCATGACCTCTGTGCGTAGAGGACCCTGGGCCACGTGGTCACGGTGACCTTGGAGGGGCTGCTAAGTCGCTAAGACCAGCCACGCGGGCACCCACACCCACCAAGCCCACCTAGCCCCGCCGCGGTAAGACCCGGGCAGCAGGACTTGGCCTTGGTGAATACGTCACTGCAGGGAGAACCAATCGTGCCCCACGACTCCTGGGAGCCGCCGGGGCCTTGCGCCTGGTCCCTGCTGGCTCCTCCCGGGCCTGGGACCTGCACAGCCTCTATTCTGCATCCTGTAGCTGTAGGAACCCCCAGCCACACTCACAGCAAACAGCTGGTCTGAGCTCTGTCTTTCTAGCCAATCACTGAACCTGAGGGTGGCCATGGGGACCCTCCCCCTCTTCCTTTCCCCGCCCCCCCCACCAGCACACAATCTAATCAAGAAACAGAGAGGAGAGAAACCAAGATGGCGGCGTAGGTAAGTAAACACCTAAACTGCTGCCTCGCACAACAATTTCAAAACTACAACTAAAAGACAAAACGTCTATCACCCAGAACCACGGGAAAGCTGGCTGAGTGGAAGTTCTACAACTAGAAGGAAAGAGAAAAGAGCACTGAGACGTGCATAAGCGCTGAAAAGCTGAGGTACAGAGGCGCGCGAAGCGGGCTGATGGCGGGCGATTGGATGTGCTGCTTTTTTTCAACCCGAAAGGAGACAAGCTCCCAATTACTCTGAACTCCAGTTTCTGGGGAGACGCAGGGGACCCAAACTCCTATGGGGAGAGGCTGGACTGTCGGCCATCAGGTCGGAAAGTGAGGGCGGCTTTCTTGCAGAAGTGCGCCCATCAATCATTATTTAGTGCGCTGGGGCGCGGGACGCAGGGACTTGGAAACGCGGAGACACAGAGACGGCCGACTGGCAGCCATCGCTGTTTGCCACGCCCTAGCTGAGTGATCCCTGAGATCCCGCCCCGCACAATCTACAAATACACCCAAGCTCTGCGCAGCGGCTTTTGCATATAAATGGCCTGCCCTATCGCAGCTTAACCAAACTAACTGCAGCTCCGGCCAGACAGCTCCAAAACCTCCAAACCCCAAGCAAAGAGGAGAAAACTATAGTTCTTGCTGTAGCTCCTGCTGGGTGGCCTCAGACAGTAGCTGACCTGCACCCCATTGGAGATCCAGAAGCTAGCGTATCTAGTGGTCAGTGTGAGACGACACCAATATCAACTACTCTCATAAGGGACACATTCAAGAGGCAGACTCAGTGAGCACCAAAGCCCCATAAGCATGTCTCCAGCACAGCAGTTCTTCCGTTATAGACACAGCGGGTCCTCACAGCCAATTGGCCTGGAGGTCAATTCCTCCCAGTGACACCAACAACAGTCAAGACTTAACTACAACAAGGCGGGATACACAGTCCACAAAGGGGTGCACCAAGAGTGTCCACCTCAGGTAAATGGGAGGCTGACCCATTGGGCCATATAGGACACCTAGCACACAAAGCCACCCTACTAACTCAGGGAAGCAGCGAAAATGAGGAGACAGGGAAACAGATCACAAACGAAAGAAATGGAGGAAAACAAACAACTGGATATAGAGTTCAAAACCACGGTTATAAGGTTTTAAGAATTTCCTAGAAAAGGCCGATAAATTTAACGAGACCCTTGAGGATATGAAAAGGGATCAACTAGAAATTAAACATACACTGACTGAAATAAAGAATAATATACAGAGACCCAACAGTAGACTAGAGGAACGCAAGAATCAAGTCAAAGACTTGAAATACAAAGTAGCAAAAAACACTCAGCGGGAAAAGCAAAAAGAAAAAAGAATCCAAAAAGTTGAAGATAGTGTAAGAAGCCTCTGGGACAACTTCAAGCGTACCAACATCAGAATTATGGGGGTGCCAGAAGAAGAGAGAGAGCAAGATACTGAAAACCTATTTGAAGAAATAATGACAGAAAACTTCCCTCACCTGGTGAAAGAAATAGACTTATAAGTCCAGGAAGCACACAGAACCCCAAACAAAAGGAATCCAAAGAGGACCACACCAAGACACATCATAATTAAAATGCCAAGGGCAAAAGACAAAGAGAGAATATTAAAAGCAGCAAGAGAAAAACAGTTAATTACCTACAAGGGAGCACCCATACAATTGTCAGCTGATTTCGCAACAGAAACTATGCAGGCCAGACGGGAGTGGCAAGAAATATTCAAAGTGATGAATAGCAAGAACCTACAACCAAGATTACTCTACCCAGCAAAGCTATCACTCAGAATTGAAGGTCAGATAAAGAGCTTCACGGATAAGAAAAAGCTAAAGGAGTTCATCACCACCAAACCAGTATTATATGAAATGCTGAAAGGTATTCTTTAAGAAGAGGAAGAAGAAGAAAAAAAGTAAAGATAAAAGTTATGAACAACAAATACGTATCTATCAACAAGTGAATCTAAAAATCAAGTGAATTAAAAATCTGAGGAACAGAATAAACTGGTGAATATAATAGAATCAGGGGCATAGAAAGGGAGTGGACTGATAATTCTCAGGGGGAAAGGGGTGTAGGGGGTACAGGAAGAGACTGGACAAAAATCGTACACCTATGGATGAGGACAGTACACCTATGGATGGGGAAGGTAAGGGCAGAGGGTGGAGTGGGAGCTGGGTGGAGGGGAGCTATGGGGGAGGGGGAAGAGAACAATTGTAATAATCTGAATAAAGATTTATTAAATTTAAAAGAAAAAAAGAAACAGAGAGGACACAGGGACCCAACACCCGGAATGAGACAGAGGGGCCACTCCTCTGAGGACAGGACAAGGACAACTATACGTGCTGTGCTGTGTGTTAACGACCACACGAAGTAACTGCAGGTTACCCAAGTGTAGACCTTACCTTCTGTAAACACGTTGCTATGTAACACACACATGGACTCTCCTAAGGCTGGAAATAGGCTGTGCCTCTCGGGATACCCATTACTGCCCTGGGGATCCCCACTTACCTCTCTAATTCTCTTGATCTGGATGTAATTTAACCGTCCCCAGTCAAGTTCATCCTTTAAACACATAAAGCAGAGCCCTCGTGTTACTACAGCCAATCGGAGCTCATGTGGCTCCCGCAGCAGGTGAATAGGCAATAGCAGAAACCACCCACTGAGCCTGTGGAAGGAGCCTGAGCGGGTGCTGGGCACGTGGGAGCTGGGCGCGCGGGAGGACACACTGAGCTCGGCAGGTGGAAACACACACCTGCCCGCAGGCCTGAGCACGCGGCCCAGAACCAAACCTGGCCAGGAAGGGGCGGGCGCTGGCAGGCCGGGTTCTTCTAGGCCCGCTAAGAACAGCCAAGGACAGGCCTCGGGTTCTGAGTGGAGCCGGGTCCACGCGCATGCCCACTGGTACCGAGCACCCCAGGGAGAGGTCGGACACTCCGAGGGTCATTACTGCTCAGGCAGGACCGCCGGGCTGTGCGCGGCCTGCGTCAGCAGAGGGAGTGCAGTGGCCTGGCTCAGGCTCAGGCTCCGGCTCCGTGTCTCGCAGCGCCCCGGGGCCCCAGCACCCCGGGAGCCCCTACCTTTGGGTGCCGCAGCTCCCCTCTCTGCCGGCAGGACTGCCAGGTCTGAAAGGAAAGGAACCCCGAGTTTCAAAATGCTTCACTGACGACTCAAGTTGTCTTCTACACGTTCATTTTCAACCCAGTTGGACCAGAGAAAGTTTACAAGTTTTTCATCTATTTCAGAACATTGGACTCCCACCCCCATCCACTTCCTCCAACATTTTATTTTTTTAATATATTTTTATTGATTTCAGAGAGAGGGGAAGGGAGAGGGAGAGAGAGAGAGAAACATCAATGATGAGAGACAAGTTGATCAGCTGCCTCCTGCATGCCCCACACTGGGGATGGAGCCTGCAACCCAGGCATGTGTCCTGACGGGGAATCGAACCCTGACCTCCTGGTTCATAGGTCGAGGCTCCACCACTGAGCCACGCTGGCCGGGCCAGATAACTTACTTTAAATGCCTCCACCAGGGCGATGCAGTCGCTCTTACTATTGCCAGAGAAATACACCTTGTTCCTACAACGAACAACACGCAAGGTCACTGGTACCAGTAAAACCAAGCGGCTGTTCCAAACAGGAAGGTTGCCTACCTGTATCCGTCAAGGTGCTGCCTGAAGGGCATCGCAAAGAAGTTCTTCAAAGACAGCGCTGCCGCTGGAAGGGAACGCAGGCTGTCAGCGGCGGGCACGCGGGCCGGGCGGGCGGGCTGGGCGGGCGGGCCGCCCCTCACTCACCGATGACGAGGCACTCGTCCAGGCAGCCGAACACGTGGCCCAGCACGATGAGCTTGCCGAGCTGCGCGTTGACGGGCAGCTGGGCCAGCACTCGGCCCAGGAAGGTCAGCTCGCCGTCGTGCGGGTTCTCGTCCTCTCTCTGCCCGCTGACGGCCAGCGCGCCCACCTGGGGGACAGACGAGCGGGTGAGCCAGCCCTGACGGACACGTTTCCTCACGGCGGGAGGTCTGGTGGACAAAGGCTCTAAGCGGCACGGCGCCCGCCATGGGAGACGGTGCTGCCGGTACACGGACAGCTTGGCCTGGAGCCAGAGCACACCTGCTATTTCAGAGGGGGGCATGGCGCCCGCCTAACTCACCACGTGGCAGCGGGCTGCACTGCGCTGGCCACCCCCAGCAGAGCACGTGACCTGCGTGCAGAAGAGACTGCCTTCGCTCCCCAGGGTGTTCCACAGGAACCCCAGCAGGTGCTAAATGAAGGCGAACCGCCAGAGGCGCCGCCGGCTGGGAGGGCGGAGCCCCGACCAAGAACAGGAATGGGGTGCCTGGGCCCCAGGCCCAGGGTGCAAGCAGCAAGAGCACACTGAGGGGTGGAGTCAGAGCTTCCAGCCATGGGAGAGGGGGGGGGCAGCTGGAGCGGAGGGGCAGGGCCAGAGGGGTGCGCAGGCCCTGGAAACCAGCCGCTGCCCCACTAAGCGGCCGCAGCCCGCAGCCCGCAGCCCGCAGCCCGCAGCCCGCAGCCCGCAGCCCGGCCGCACAGCCTCCCGGGTGGACTCCCTCCGGCGGCAGTGACTGTAACGGCAGCATGAAGACAGAGTAAAAGCTAGTGGTCACCGCTCATCGCAGAGCTCCCGGCCCTGGGAGGCGATGGGCGCCGGGTGCGGGGAGGGAAGCGATGCGGTTTGCCCAGGAAGACAAGCAGCCAGGCTTACAGACACCGTCTGGGAGCGAGTCAGCGCTCCGTCCCTGCACGGGCTTTTCACAGCTGCCGGTCATTCCTGACGGAACGCCTAAGGCCGCCGCCCGCAGCCCGCTCCGCGGCGAGCAGCGCCTACCTCCTTCAGCAGCAGGATGGTGCGCTCGATGTCGCTAAGGCTCGGCGGGGACAGGGCCGTGGCCAGCAGAGCCCGGGGCTCCCCCATGTCCAGCAGCTTCACCTTCAGGATGGTGCTGCCTAAGGGACAACGCTGAGAGGACGCCGGCACTCAATGTGGTCCCGGAACCAAGTCCAGTCCTTCGGGGGGGGGGGTGGGCCGGGAAGGGGGAGGGAGGGAGGGAAAGGGGGAAAGACACAGAGAACGGAAGAGAGCGAGCAGGAAGGGGGGAGGGGGAGGGGAGCAGAGCACACCACCCGCCCGCGCTGCCTCACGATGAGGGTGGAGCCCGCAGGGCACCCCGCTCAACAGCGAGCGGCGACTGTGCTGCCCACAAGGAGCTTTACGGAACCCAAGTCACATCTCTTAGCGGCGGCCGCCAGCCGGTGGTCTGAGGTCCGAAAGGCTGGCGACCCCTGACTTGGATGTCCCGTAAAACTGTCTAAAGAAAGGGAACCGGCTGTCGGCCCCAGCGTGTTACCAACATCTCCGGGATGACGTTGTCAGGGATGGCGTTGTCCCAGAAATCCCTGTGCACCAGGCGGTAGCAGTAGCCTTTCGACACGCGCCCAGCACGGCCTGCACGGGAGACATTCAGAGGCCGCGTGCATCAGTCCCGTCAACGTCAGCAGACACTAAGGATGACCCCTGACCCCTGAGAGGACCCGTCTCTCTAGCAGACAGGCCAGCCGAACCCTGGGCGACCCTGCCGTGGGGAAGCGCTGGCCCCACCTGGGGACCCTGGTGTGAGGCCGTGTCCCTAAAGCAGCAGCCGTGCCCCCCCCCCCCCCGCCCGCACTGAAGCAGCACATTCCGGGCCACACCTCCTGCGCGCTAGGGAGCTACAGAGGCACCGAGCCAGCGGCGCGTGGCTCCCCAGAAAACGGCCTCGCCAAAGGGAGGCGCATGCGGGAGGCGGCCCTGGTCCTCCGTGTCCTGCCTCCTCCTCGAGGCGCTCCCCCGTTCCCCCCACAGCTGCTGGTAGTGAATGAGCGAGGCCACACGGAGCTCGGGACCAGGCGGGGGAGGGCACCACCGAGCAGCTGTACTGCTGAGGGTGTACCCCCAAACCGTAAACTCTCCCAAGCAGGGGGAGGGTGTGCAGCCTGCATCGATGCCCAGCCTTTAGACAGCAGGGGCAGCGGGCAGGTGCTCCTTCCCGGGGCGTGCAGCCCCACGGCGGGGAGTCTGCCCTGCCGCCTGGCCCCCCACCCTTCCCCTGTGGTTCCTGTCCCAGGAGGCTGGGTGGAGAGTCCAGACTCCACAACCCACCCCGCCTCATCTGCCAGCGACAGGACTTTCTCAGCAGAACACACAAGGTACCGGCAAAAAGCAAAACCAGAAACAACTCCTGGAACCCATCAGTGAGATCAGCGAAGCCACGGGACACGTGATGAGCAAGATCAGTGGCGCGTCGTACAGCACTGAGCGTGTGACCACCCAGCGCCGACGCGGCCACCAGACCCTCCCGGCACACGCAGCGCGGCGGGGCCGGGGCAGGGTCTGCACGAACAGGACACGGGCTGGCGGGGAGGTCAGCAACGACTAGGAATGCGGCGCCTCCGTGGACGTGCACACGATACTCTCAAACCCCCGTGGAAGGGCCACGTGCGAGAGCTGCACACCCGGGGGCGGGGGGGAGCCATCGGAGGAAGCGTTTGTGCTCGGACTCACTCACCGCAGGCGAGGCGGTGTCAGGAGGCGGGAAAGGCAGAACCGGCAGAGGCCCCGCCCCCGGGCCTGACCTCGCTCTAGAGGCCGTGCAGGTGCAGGCACACGGCCCGCATGGCGGAGTACCTGCCCACCACATCCTGACAAGAGCCTCTCCTCAGACGGCCCTCTCCGAGCTCCACGCAGAAACACCCGCGCTCCCGTCGGGAGGTGGCCCCGTGGGGCGGCGCTTCCCTGGGGAGATGCGGGTGGCCAGCGGGCGGCCAGTGAACCTCCTGACACGCGGCTGGACAGGAGGCTTTCCAAAGCGAGGAGGCGGTCAGTCCCAGCCTTTCACGACCACCTGACCTTTCCCGAGCCTCGGGCTGGGTCACGGCAGAGCCTGGCTGACATGGCCCAACCCCGGCCCCGGCCTCCCAGGGCAGCCTGCGGCCCTGCTCGCGGGGTGGCTCGGGCACAAGGAGGGACACCGGAGCCGCGCCTGCGCATGGCGGGCACCAGGAATGGAGCCTTCTCCACGGGGGACGAGCAGCTTTCCTCTTGGAGCGCCACCCCCCCTCCCCCAAAGGCTAAGCGCAGCGTCCCAGGCCACACCACGAGCAGGTCCCCGAGGAGTGTACGTCCCACAAACGTGGGCCCCGTGCAGCAGCTCAGGAAGGACGTGCCGGAAGATCAAGAGTCAGAGGAAGGTTCCCAAAAGCTGACCAAGCGAGCCCCTGGCTCCGGAGCTCTTCCCGCAAGTTCACAGGTTCTCTGCGAAACCACAGCGTCGGCCAACGGACCTGCCCGTCACGTGGGCACAGCCTGCACCAAACTCGACAGACTAGAGCAGTGACGGCAAACCTATGACATGCATGTCAACATTGACACGCGTAGCCATTTCTGATGACACAGGGCCGCTGAGGCGGATGAAACATTTGCTGCTCCTGAGGATGAAACATTTGCGAAATAATGTTCTTTCCTCAAAGTGACACACTACCCGAGTTATGCTCAGTTTTTTTGTGAAGTTTGACACACCAAGCTCAAAAGGTTGCCCATCACTGGACTAGAGGGTCCAGGGTTCGGCAGAGCCTGAGCTGGCCCCGTGACGGGAGGGCGGGCTGAGTGAGCGCGCAGGAAGCGCAGATCTGAGGGCGGGAGGCGTGCGGCCCAACTTACCTTTCCTCTGGTTACAGCTGGTCTTAGAGGCCCAGCTCAGGCGCAGGCTCTGGTAATTCGTGTCTTCGTCGCAAACCAGAGTTCTCGTCAAGCAGAAGTCTATGACTGCCACGCGAAGAAGGGTGTGAGCACGGGGCAGCGAGGGACTGCCGATCGCAGCGCACGAGGGCAGAGCCGGGGCCGGCCTGCAGGGGCAGGTCGCTCCTGCCTCCCAGGACCCGGGTCTTGGGGCAGAAAGGACAGGTCCCTGCAGCCCGACTGTCACAGGAGGAGCCCAGCTGGGGGCAGGGAGCTGCCGGCCTCTGGGCTGCAGTGTCCTCACCTGTGCCCAGGTGACCGCGCCCTGCACTCCTGGGGCAGACCCTCCCGTCCCGGCTACTGAGGGCGTCTCCGAGGCGGCACCGAGCCTGGGGCCTGGTCCTGTCCTCCCGGCCAGCCCCACCACACTCCTCCTCCTCCTTCCCTCCACTCAACACAGCGTCGCTCCCGGCCCACCTGTCCCGTGAGGACCTGCCCCCCACCCGTCCCTTCAGGGCCTCGCTCCTGCCCAAAGCGCAGCCTGCCCTCCCCGCCCTCGAGCGCCTGCGCCCTTGGCCTTCGCTCTACGTCTGCCCAGGCCCAGCCCTGCGCAGTGACAGCTGTCCCCACACCCACACGCCAAGTGGCCCGAGGCCAGCAGGTGCCGGTCCCTTCACCTCCTGGCCACCAGCTGTGCGGAGCCCACAGAGACCCCGTGCACTCCATCTTGTTTTACGGCTGCCCGCAAGCCTCTGGCCCCTCTCCCTCCTCCCTCACTGAGGCCGGGCCTCCGGGCCCGAGGATGCGGAGGCCGCCAGAGCTCCTCCAGGCCCCGCTGCCTGCCCAGGGGTACACCGCGCCCTCTACCTCAACCCTGTCCCTCAGAGAAACTGCTGGGCCTCCTGGCAGGGCGCGCGCACTCCTCTCATCTGCGCCTCCGCTCCCGCGACGCCCGCCAGGGGTGCTGTGGCCGGCCTCCCGCCCTCCTCCACCCTCAGTGTCTGCTGAGAACAAAGACCTGTTTCCTGCTCTCCCCCCACTCCCCTGTCCGTCTGTCCTGGCCGCACGCCTTCCTGCTGCTCCGTGGGCCGTCCTGGGCCAGAACCCCCTCTCGCCTTCTCAGAGGCCCCCACCGGGCGGGGGGCGGGAGCAGGCTCACCGTACTTGACGTCGGGCACGGTGACGGAGCTCTCCGCGATGTTGGTGGACAGAATGATCTGCGAACAGCAGGAAGGAGCCCAGCATTACCGTCCAGGAAATGGTCCAAGTCGACAAGACTCCAACTCAAACAGCGTTTACAAGCTTCGCCAACACTGGGCTCCGCTTTCTGAAAGGCACCATGTCCCTCCCTTCCCCACGGCACACTGACCCAGGGGCCTGGGCTGGGGAGGAGGCGCCAGTGTCGTGGGAGCCCATCAGCTGACCCCACTTGAACCCCAGCTCCGCTCCTGAAATGGAGATAATGGCACCACCCACTCAGGGCTGTGGGGCAGACCCTGCGAGTTAACGCGGGCGGAGCCAGGCCAGGGAGCCGCGTCCGCGTCGTGGTGCGGCGCCCTCTGCGGGACACCGCCTGCGGCCGGAGGCACCCCTGTGAGAGCGGCACCTGTCGCCCTAACTCGCCCTCCTGACCACGCTGCCACGGCCGTTACTGACGGGACCTCAAGTGATGCCGCGCAGGCTCGGGGCAGGGTGTGCTCATCACACCGCTGTAGGTGAGACCCACGCCGCCGGCCGTCCCGTTCTGAACCCTACGCCTCAGCGTAGCACCTGCTCCTCCCCCGGGGTCACTGTCAGGGCAAAGCCGCGCCCAGCGGCACCGGACAGATGAAGGGCTGCGCAGCAGTGGCCCTGGGCCGCCAGCGAGGTCCCGCTGCCCTGGAGGCTGACTGGGGCCAGGCCCCCCCACCAAGCAGCTCTGCGGGGACCACCCCTCGCTCAGGCACAGGCTGCGACGAAAGGAGCCAGGAGGGCGCTCACCGACGTCGCCCGAGCAGTGCCAGGGACACCGGGCAGTCTGCGCTCTGAGACATGACAGAGGAAATGACACCCTGGCAAACTGACCAAAAGCAGACGAGACGCGCAGGCCGGCTCACCAGGCACGCGTCTGTGGCTGAACTGCCTCAGCCCGACGCCCCAGCACAGGGTGCAGTGCCCTCCGCGGCCCCCCGCGCCCACCTTTCTGTAGCCGGGCACCGGGCTCAGGAACACGTTGTTCTGCTCCTCCAGAGTCACGCTCGAGTGCAGGGGGTACACCTGCAGCCTGGGGGACGGGACACGGCCATGAGCACAGGTGACAGGTCGCACACCAGTGGCTGACCGCGCACTGCGCTCGGTTCATCACTGAAGGCAGAAGCCGGGCAGTGCCTACGAGGATGAGCGGGATCGTTAACACACCTCTTCTGGATCATGTTGGTGAGGAGCTCGTGCATGTAGTTTATTTCGCTCAGACCTGGGGGAGCAAAGGGGAGGCAAAGACAAAGGTGTGTGTTTACTGCTGAAAACCGCCCTGAAGTGAAGAGCTCACCTCTGCAGAGGGCCCTCCCCACTCACTGCCTCTCCCTCTAGCCCTCCACCTAAGCGCGTAAGAGCCACAAGCGGAACGCACAACAGCACCGAGTCCAGACACTGGAAATAGAGATGAAAACACCTGGACCCCCTTCCCACCTCCCCCCGTAGCCCCCAGCAGTGCTGTATGCTTCTCTCCCCCACTCACTCCCTAATTTCCTACAACAAGCATGACAAATTTTACAGCCACAAAGTAGTGGTTTAAAAGTATTAAATGTTATCACTCTAAAATATTATTATTAAAATAGTGAAGAAGGCCTGGCCAGTGTTGCTCAGCGGTTGAGCATCACCCCAGGGACGAAGAGGTCACAGTTCAATTCCAAGTCGGGGCACATGCCTGGGTCATGGGCTCGACCCCCGGGGGGGGGGGGCGTGCAGGAGGCAGTCAATCACTGATTCTCTCTCATCCTTGCTGATTCTGTCTCTCTCTCCTTCTCCCTTCCTCTCTCTCTCAAATCTATTTTTAAAAACCTTTCAGAGGGAGAGAGACAGAGAACACCTCTCCTGGCGCGGCAGTCCTGGCCCGAAGGCTGGCACTCACCTGGCAGGAACACCAGCACACTGCCCCGCTCCCACGCGAGCTGGGCGCCCGTCCAGGCCTTGTTCCTGTTAAAAACGTGAGGTACGCACATTAACCACGCGAGGACAGCCATGCCGCTCCAGAACCCTCGCCGTCCTGCAGCGCCCGACGCCGACAGCCTCGCCCAACCACGCGTGGAACGTTCTCTACACGAGGAAATGCAAGGTCCCAAGGCCGCAGGCTCCCCTTATTCTCTCCTACAAACACTATCTGTCAGCGTTTCCTTGGAATTTAGTGGTAACCCACCCTCAAATCCAAAACCCTGGAGATGAACTCGATGCCCTGGCCAGGCAGCTCAGCTGGTTAGCGTGTCATTCCGATGCGCCCAAGTTACCGATTCGATCCCGGACAGGGCAGTACAAGAGCCAACCAATGAGTGCGTCACGATGTGGAACAACATCGGTGTTTCTCTTTCTCTCTCCCCCTCTTCCCCGCCTTCTCGCTCTAAAATCAATAAAGACACCTTTAAGATAAACTCTAAGGAGTCCTAACTGTCATTAGGAAGCCTTTTACAGGACAAGATCTCAAACCACCCCCTTGCCGCCCCCCACACAGCCCCCGTCACTGGATGACTGTGTGTGCAGTGAGAACCCTGCCCTGCAGACCTGGCAGCCCCTCCGTGCCAAGCCTGGGGCTTTAAAAAGATCAACAGCACTGAGCCCCGATCTGCAGCCGCGAAAACCCAGCTGGTGCCCAAAGCGAGGAAATGCCACGTGTCAAGGGACACGCAGCCAGCTCACAAAGGTCCCGCGGCCAAATTTTGGACAGTTGACCATCAAAAAAGAAAACTGGGATTAACTTAAATCAATCTAAGTCCCAAGAGAATGAGAAGACAAGGCACAGACTGAGCGGGAACATCCGCCAAGGCATTAAAGGGCTGTTCCCCGCAACGCACACAGAACTCTTCAACGCAGCCCTCGGAAACAAGCCACGCAATGAGAAATGGCCAAGGACCCGGACAGACGCCTCCTCGCCGAAGGTGCACAGGTGACAAGCACACGGGAAAAGACGCTCCGGCCACGTCGTCAGCATGGTGAGCTGGAGCCACCCACCCGCTGCACTGACAGGGCGGCACGGCCAGGGCACGGCACCGCCAGGGCTGAGGGGCAGGAGAGACGAGACGCTCGCTCCCTGCGGGTGGCAACACCCCCGGTGCGGCCACTGGGAGCGTCGGACAGGGCCCTACACAACCGCACACTCCACCACAGGACCGGCTGGGCTCCTGGCATTTGCCCAAAGAAGCCGAAAACTCAGGTCCGAACATAAACCTGCACTTGGATGCGACAGCAGCTCTGCTCACCATCACCCAAACGCGGAAGCCACCAAGCGCCCTCAGAAGCTGACGGACAAATGAGCGGTGCCCCGCAGACCGTGACGGTCACTCAGCAAGAACAGAAACGGATGCCCCGCCCGGAAGACGGGGGGAAGCCGACATGCACACGCCCAAGTGGGAGCAGCGGCCTGACGAGGCTGCACGCGCTAGGACTCCAACCAGACGGCATTCCGGAGAGGCGAGGCCGTGGTGCCAGCACGGTGCCCCATGGCCCTGGCCGGCGGCTCAGCTGACTGGGTCACCATCCCGCACACAAGGGTGTGGGTTCCCGTGCCCGGTCAGGGGCATACTGGGCTTCAGGGTCCCCATGTGGGGAAGCAATAGATGGGTGTCCCTCACACAGCAGTATTTCTCTCTCTCTCCTTCTCCTCTCTCTAAAATCAGTAAGCACATCCTCAAGGACAAATAAACAAAATAAAAGAGGCAATGGTTGCCAGGGGTTACGGGGCGGGGACGAGCAGGCAGAGCCCAGGGTTTCTGGGGCAGTGAACGACTGTCGACACCACAGTGGCGGACGTGTCAGTATACACGTGTCACACCCACAGACGCACGCCGCCCAGAGCCCCCGAGTGTGACCAGGGCGTGGGTGACAGCCTCCCTGTGAGATGCTGGCCCAGGGGGGTCGCATGGGACTAGGAAGACTTCTTGTGCTTTCGGCTCCAGTTTGCTGTGAGCCTGAGGCTGCTCTGGAAACGAGTCTGTTTAAGGGGACCGGTCCACTGTGACGCCCGGAGGGAGGAGCGGCTGAGGAGAAAGGCGGGCGCGGACGCTCCTCTCCACAGGGAGCTCGGCGAGTGGGTCAGAGCGAGTGGGAAAGCAGCACGTGGGCAGGCCGAGGCCACCGAGGAAAGGCTGTCGGCAGCATCGCCCACGCTCAGACTCCGCGAGTCCAACGGGGCAGGAGGCGGCGTGGAGGGAGCCCCAGCTCCAGCCTGCGCCGCTCCAGAGGCGCCACAGCTGCACGTCAGCCCGACCAGAAAGCAGGCTTCCCTGCAGGAGCAGGCCGACCAGAGGCGACTCACGTCATGAGATGACAACAAGAAAAGAGCACCAAGCACAGGAAGAACAATGAAAATGAGTGCATTCAGTGCATGTAACTTACATCTCAATCAAGTTAAATAACAATTCAGGGAAAGCAGGAGTTTGGAGAGAAATAATAGCAACCTAACTGTTACATCTAACAAGACTATTCCAAGAAAGAGAATGAAATAGATTTTTAGCTAAATAAAAACTAAGCTTCCCAGCTAGGGCTACCAACAGACATATTTTTAAAAAATGATTTAATGATTTTAGAGAGAGGAAGGGGGAGAGGGAGATTGGTTATTCCACTTACACATTCGTTGATTTTTTTTAAATATATATTTTATTGATTTTTTACAGAGAGGAAGGGAGAGGGAGAGTTAGAAACATTGATGAGAAAGAAATATCAATCAACTGCCTCCTGCACACCCCTTACTGGGGATGTGCCCACAACCAAGGTACATGCCCTTGACCGGAATCGAACCTGGGACCCTTGAGTCCACAGGCCGACGCTCTATCCACTGAGCCAAACCGGTTAAGGCCGTTGATTCTTTTTTAAAAAATATATGTATTTATTGATTTCAGAGAGGGAGGGAGAGGGAGAGATAGAAACATCAGTGATGAGAGAGAATCCTTGATCGGCTGCCTTTCCCATGCCCCACACTGGGGATCGAGCCACAACCTGGGCACGTGCCCTGACCAGGAATCAAACCGTGACCTCCTGTTCATGGGTCGACCACTGAGCCCCGCCAGCCGGCCATTGGTTGATTCTTGTATGTGCCCTGACCAGGGGTCAAATCTGAAACCTTTGGGCGTCAGAACAACACTAAGCAACTGAGCTCCCAGCCAGGGCTCCCAGCAGACTCTCCGGGCGACGTGTGAGGGAGCTGCCGTGGAAGAATGAGAATGATCCGAGGAGAGGCTGGGTGCAGGAGAGGAAGAGGAGTCAGTGAAATGACACCCGTTTGGGTGACTCTAAGCTCAATGGTAGAAAGCAGAGGACACTTGCTGGAGTTTGAAAAGCAGAGCTAAACCAAGCACTCAGCTGCACGGGCTGGCGGGTGACTGGGTGGCCCCTCGCCGAGGGACACAGGACAGTGACTGCACCCACCAGCCTGTCTCCCTTTCCAGAAGGGGCACGGCGGGGGGGCGGGGAGGAGTCTCGCAGGCCCACAGGGACAGTGCCCAGCCACGAGGGGAGAGCGCATGCTCCCCGCGTGCTGCTCCGATGCACCGTGTGTGCGTGCGCTCAGCGCCGCGAGCAGCGAAGGTCCCGGATGCAGCACCTGCTGTCAAACGACACGCTCCGAGCACCACTAGCACCCAAGGGTGCTCCTCGGGGAAAAGGCCCCGGTTCAGCGAGTGAACGCGGGAGCCTGGGCGCGGACTCCACCTGAGAGACGGAGCGATGGCGGGGCGCTGCGGTGTCCTCAGCCGCGTGGACCGCGCGGGGGGCTGTGGTCCTGGCTGTCAGACTGCCTGCCTGGAAGCCATGGTTGGCACGGCTCTAACTTCAGGGGAAATGGCCAGTGAACTTTACGAGACGCTGAGCTCGTTTCTAACTATGCAGAGGGACGACTGAAAAGTCTCTCCATTAAACCTTAACAGACACAGAGAGCTTCCGGTGAGGGACCGCCCTGAGCCCCCGCGGCGGCTGCAGGGGAGGCCTCCTACCCGCTCTCCTTCATGTCCGTGTCATCGAACATCTGAATCAGGGAGATGGCGACCTCGTACATGTCCTTCGTTATCACCGGCTCCTCCAGGACGTGGGGGGAGAGCTGGAAGCAGGAGGAAACCAAGGGGGTCAGAGGGCATGGGGCTGGACTGCGGCTCCCCTTCAGGGCGGCACTGTGACCAAGACCCCAGGCGAGGCGTGCGTCTGCAGCCAGCATCAGAGCACCCGTTCACCGGACGTCCGCCCCGCCTGAGAGCAAGGTCAAGGTGGGGCCGAGTCCAGGCGCCGCAGCCACGTGTCCGGCCGGGAACCGACTTTGAAGACACAGAATCAGTGGCTCCAAACATCTATGGGGCCAGGAGCTGTGACCCCAGAGTTGCCTGGTCACCGCCAGGAGCCCCAACATGGCACCTCGCCCTAAAACCACAAGTCCCAGGGCAAGGGAACACCCGGTCCACCTGCCAGCGGATGCACCAGCAGGGGTCAGGGGTCACTGTCACCAGACCACAGTGAGCGGTGCACTACAGGCAGGCGGAGCCCAGTCCTGGTGATTGCCCTCACCACCACGCAGCCCCCCAACGAGGTGACATCACGCTCAACCGGAGAGGACTCCCCAGAGGACCAGCGCCCGCGTACCCTGCCGTGCGGCACGTGCTCCAGGTCGCCGAGATAGAACTCCTCGATGGAGTGGGGCTGCCCGGCCACCTCGAACACGTAGGCAGGGTTCATCTTGTTCTGAACAGGAACTGCAAAGTAGTCCGCAAACTCCCTGCAGTTGATGGTGGCCGACATCAGGATGACCTGCGGGCGGGCAGGGGGCGGACACGGGAGGCAGATGAGGGCGGACGGCTGGAGGGAGCCCGCACCCAGGGCCGCTGCTTCACGCCTTCCGAGACGCCAACAGCGCGGACCCGGCCTCTCGTGGGGGGCGACGGCTGCCAGCCTTCCCTCCTCTTCACACACCTGTCGCGGGAGGAGCTACGGGTCCCAGTGCCGCCGCCCCGGCCCCCAAGGAGCCTCTACATCAGGAACAACTGGAAACAGGAGGCACTGGAGGAGGCGCTCCAGGAGGAGGTGCAGCAGCCGAGAGGGCGGCGGGTTAGGCCGCGCAGGGGGCAGCGACCAGGGAGCAGCCGCCCTCAGCTGGGGACACAGGACTCGGTTTTGCCCAAGAGAAGCGCGCGCTGGTGATGTCCTCACCAAACAGCGAGCGCGCCAGGCGCAGCCGCGGCTCCCCATGGGGGTCCGCACCCTCCCTGTCTCCCGCTGCAGGAGTCTGCGTGTACAGCTCAGCGGGAAGGCAAACGCAGGCGTTCGGTACGGCTACCGCGTGAGCAGAAGACCGGTGCGCCCCGCTCTGACGCTCCACACAGAGGGTGACACCACACTGAGCACAACGCACAGAGGACGTGGCCCAGGGCGGAGAGGACGCTCCGAGAAGCCCCTGGATGCAAACCTGAGGCCAAATCTGACCTGGGCTCGACTGCAGGCAGCGCGGCCCCGGCCCTGCCTCCTGTGCGCGCCCCACACACACACACACCCGCCGTCACCTCTCCTCAGACCCCTCCCGTCCCAGCTGGTCCGCGTGGTCGGCCAGCAGCAGGGTCCCGGGCTGGCGAGGCCGGGGCCAGTGGCCCACAGGCAGTGGAAAGGCCGCCTGCCGGCGCTCCGCACCTGGTCTCTCTTTTTAAAAAGCAATAAAAGAATTTTCGAGTTTCAAAAACTCATTGCAAAGCCTTCTGGCACTCGAATTGTACTCTTGGCCCAGCTGCATACACCCTATCGAGGCCCCACATCCAGAAAGCTCTGCTCCCCGTGTTCAAATAAACCAGGCCGCTGGTGAACGGACGGCCGCTCCTGCGTCCCGCACAGCAGGCAGGCCTCCGGCCACAGGCAGCGGGTGACTTGTGAAGATCCACGGCACTGACCCCGTGACTACTGGAAACTAAAAAAAACCAAGTAACTACCTTAGAGCAAAAAATACCATGAAAATGCCCATCAGGAAACGCTCCGGTCTGTCTATCCATCTTTAACGTCACCTTGACGTCAGAATTCCAGGGGGGAAGCAATGGCCAACCCTCTCATGCGTTTAGTCACCTCAAGCGTAAGACAAGGCGTTGCAAACGTTGGGTCCGAGCCCCACCAGGTGAGAACGCCCCTCGGGTGGGGAGAGAAGAGACGTCCCGCTAAGCGAGTAGCTGAAGCACCCGAAGACGAGCATGGCCCGACTCCAAGGCGCCTGTCTCCACACAGGGGGCCCGTCGCAGCCCTCGCCAATGACAGAGCCCTGCTCTGCCCCCCGCTATCAAGGGGCCCCAAAGGCCTCCGGCCAGCAGCACAGCAGCCCTGGTCTAGACGCATAAGGATTAAGGCCGCCCCCCCCCCCCCGCCCCGCCACCCGCTTCAGCACGCGCCTGCGCCTTCCCTTCTGTTCAGAGCGTGGACAGCACTGACCCCCAGGGACTTCAGGTGCCGCATCACGTGGGTCTCTAAGACGTTGTGCGTCCGACTGGGCAGACTCCCCTGCGCTTTGGTGCTGTTTTCCAAATAGCGACTGCAGCCGCATGCACACGCCTGTACACGCGGTGCTTCCCCACGAAAGCCGGGCTCCACCACCCGCGTTTCATCATGTCAGCCACGCTCAGGGCCTCCCTCCAGGCTGCAGCACGATGGCAACACGATGCCCGGAGCCGACCCCACTGCCCTCAGCAGGCCCTCCCGCGGCCTGCTAGCCAGGCCTGCAGCACTGCACACGCAGGGACGTGTAAGGGTCCCTGTTGCTGTCAAAATAAAGAGAAGCAAAGCTACATAGTCTATCTTAGTCCCAAGTCTTCCTGCTCCTCCTGAAGCCGCGTTTACCTTCACAAAACGGGAGTTGGTTCTTAGAAGCTTGCGGACCACCAGCAGCAGGAAGTCCATTTCCTCGGTTCGCTCGTGCACCTGCAGAAGACGCAAGGGCAGCGCCGGCGCTGAGTGACGGGAGGGCGCTGCTAGTCAGTCCCAGCTCAGAGGGAGCCCAGGGCATCTGGGCAGTGATGGTCAGCATCCTTGGCCCCGCCCACTCAGTGCCAACAGTGCCCAGACCACTGTTACAACCAACCCCCCACCTGGCCCCAGCACGGGGAACCCCGGGCCACGGCCACGCCTCTGCAGGTCACAAGTGAACTGCTGCTCAGTGGTGAGTGCAGGGCGGCAGCGGCCGGGGCAGCAGGGCCCTGCCCGACGGGACGTGTGCCGTGGCCCGGCCACTGCCGGACCGACGACAGGAGGCTGGCCCTGAAGAAGGCGCGGCCAGGAGAGCTGCAGAGCCTGGGGCCACGGCTGCTTCGTGGCCCTCCTCACGCAGAGGCCTTCCTGGCTGAGCCGAGCCGACCGGAGGGCCTGGAGCCACCCTGGCCTGCCCCACCCCAGCACCAGCCGACAGCGAGGGACAGGACCCGGGCTTAGCCAGGACACCGCCACACACAAGCGGGCAGGGAGAAGCTGCTGAGAGACACTTCTCTGCCAACTGGAGCGAGCAGCTGCTCGGGCAAAAGCCAGTCTCCTCCTGGGCGCAGCACCCCCCCCCCCCCGCCCCCGAGCCCGCGGCGCAGCGTGGGGAAGGCACCGAGGCCCGTCAGCAGCCGCTGGCTGCGCCACGCTCACAGGTGATGGCTGGGAACCGACCAACGCCTGGGCCGCCCTCATGACGCCCCAGACCCCGAGCACGGCCTCCGCACTTCACCGGCTCCCACTGGAGAAACAGGAAGCTGCTCCTCACGGAAGCCCCGAGGGCCTCTCCTCCATGAGGTGCGCAGGGCCCTCAGCCCCCACTGGGAGGCCGACCCAACCCCGCCTCTCCCGGCCTCCAGGCTCGCCCATGGCCCCTGCACAGGCGTCAGGCCGCCGCACCGGCTCCGTGAGCCGTGAGCCAAGACCCAGCGGAGACAGCGAGGGCAGCGCCCGCACCTCGTCGATGAAGATGTGCGTGAAGGCCACCAGGCTCTTGGCGCTGACGACCTTCTGCAGCAGGACCCCGGTCGTCATGTAAATCAGCCTGGTGTCCTCCGTGGCCACCTTCTCCAGCCCCACCTGGACGGGGAAGGAGGAGAAAGGGCAAAGTGTTCAGGTTTAAATGGCTGCATTTAACTCCAAAACATCCGTTTTATCGGGGGTTATATCACTTTTACATTAAGACAATTACGTATGAAAACATCTACATACAAGAACGTAATTAAAAGGTAAAAGTATAAAAGCCGTAAGTCAGAGATCTTTTTTTCCTATTAAACTAGAAAGAAGTTAAAGTTATTTTCAAGGAATTCAGAGCTTCACTATTTTTAAAATTATGCCACAGTTCTACTCTATGAGAGAGCAACTGGACTCGTTTTAGTCCCAGCAGGAACCATCCGCTCGGACGTCAGCTCACAGTCCCCTGGGCCAGCCCACCTGGTAGCCCACCAGGCCGCCCAGCGTCCAGGCGCGCTCCCGGCTGATCCAGCGGGCCATGCTGCTGGCCCCGATCTTGCGCGGCTGCGTGACGGCGATGTGGCAGTAGGCGCCGCGCTGGAGGCAGTGGTCCAGGACGTACTGCGGCAGCTGCGTGCTCTTGCCGCTGCCCGTGGCGCCGTGAATGATCACCACGGAGTTACTTTCTATCAAAGAGATAACCTGCAAGTGGAAAAAAGCCTTTCAACATTCCCACAATGAACAGCATCTGAGATTACCTAGGGACCAACCTTCCTCTCGAGAAAGCTTCCTGGACGACCTTCCTTTCGCCTTTAAGTACTGAACCACCTGGCGTCACCGAGGAGCGAGAAGGCTGACGTTCGCTACGTTTTAGCCCGCATATCCTCCACGACCAGCAGCTGCTTCTACAGAGACCAGGCCAACTCCCCCTCCACTTCCCAACTCTTCATCCAGAAGACCGAACACCAAACACTACAGCTCTTGCTAAGTCTAAATTTCAATTATTCTTAAGTTTTTAAGTAATTCTATTGAGAAACATGGAATTCTAGCAAGAAAAACATGAAAACACAGCTGTGACTACATTCAAGTGGCTTGAAAAGTCCACTTAAAACTCTTTAGACACCTGTTTAAACAGCTTCCACTGCCCACTTACAGGGGCCATGGGCATCTTTAATCTCCTCCCCCCCCCCGTCCCCTGGCCCCGTGCCACCTGGGTTTCTGTAAGCGAGTGCTGGGGTCAGGGAGCACCACTCAGGTGAATATTGGCCTCTGAAACTTAGCAAAGCATGTCTGCTCTATCAACGTGTGTGCCTCCATCCAAAGCAAAAATGAAACTCCAGCTGGGCCCGTGGTCACTGCTCCCAGCACACACAGCGTGAGTGAGTGAGCTGCCCTCCTGGTGGCGCGGTGGCTCACGCTGCTTCGGAGGAAGACGAGGCAGCAGCCACGTGGGAGACCAGCGCGGACGCCGAGCAAACGAAGCCCAGCCCAGGCAGGCCCACCCGGCGCTCGCCGTGGCCACGCCAACACCCCTGCTGCGCTCCTCTGCTCAGAGCCGCACCCGCGGGCACTCGCCTGCCCCTCGACACTCAGACTGTCCGCCAAAAGGGCTGGGCCCGGCACCTATTCACACCACACAGTCCCATCACGCCACAAGACTCTTACCTCCTCCCGGCACCGGTTTATAGGCAGATCGGGGTATGTGTACGTTGTCTCTGGGACGCACGTGACAGGGCTTGCTTTAGCCGCAGGGGGCCGGGGACCTGGATGCAGACAAAGTGAACACAAGGCTACTTCTTACCTGGACAGAGACAAGGCCGCCCTAGCCGGTTTGCTCAGCAGGTAGAGCGCTGGCCTGCGGACCCGAGGCCCGGGTTCGATTCTGACCACGGGCATGTACTACGGTTGCAGGCTCCTGGTCAGGGCACGGGCAGGAGGCAACCATCCAATGTGTCTCTCTCACATGGATGTTTCTGTCTCTCCCTCTCTCTTCCACTCTCCCTAAAAATAGATGGAAAACTATCCTGGGGTGAGGATTAAAAAAAAAGACAAGGCAAACAACGCAATGTTATTTCCAATCAGCACGTACACCACATTTACACACACACGCGCACACGCGCACACACGCACACACACGCGCACACGCGCATGCTCTACAGGCGCACCTGAGGGTAATTCACAAGTTCCCTGGCCCCCGCTCCGCTCGCGCATCTGAGTGGGGCTCAGCTCTCCTTCAAAGACACGAGACCTGCAGGCACAGTGCTCGTTGCTGGGAAATGGGGCTCCATCAGAGGGGAGCGCACAGAACAAAACTCATAGAAACGTCCGCAGAACACACACTGGGAGTGCTCCAGTTCGCTGCTTGCTACTAAACAGCTGGGAGCTGGGAGGTACAGGCGCCAGAGAGGGGCGCCCTCCCGCTGGGAAAGACACGTGACGGGCGCCCCGCCCACTCACCGCGCTCCTGGGAGTTCCTCCTGTAACTCTGGACCTCCGGACCCCCCTTGACAAACTGACATTAAAATTCATGGCATATGAACTCTTACTGGGAATAATTTTACTTCCCAATTGAACTCGGCAGCCTCCCTGTCCCGCCCCAGACGTCTGTCTCTCCTCCAGCCCCGTCCTCTGCCCCAGCGCTCCTCCCTCCACCTTCCCGGTCCCCTCCGTCCGACACGCGTGCACAAGCTCTCCTTGCTCGCCCGTGCTCTCCCGTGTATGTGGCTCATTAGCTGCTCTAATAACGGGGTGGGTGGGGCGGGGGGGCACTTGTCCTGAACTTGCAAGGAGGAGAGTCCGAGCTGTCAAACCTCTCAGAGCCAAAGGGGCTTCTCCTGGGCCAGCCGAGGCCACTGGTTCGGGGCTGCCCGCTGCCCCCCCCCCCCCGGACAGCTTTCCAATCCTCTCGGCCTCACCTCACTTCCCTCCACAGCTCCTCTCAGCTGACACACCTCAGCGCTGCCTTCCTGTCCTCCCAGCTGGTGAGCCCCTCCCCGGTGCCCCCTCCCCCCAGAGCACTCTCAGCTAAAGATCCTTAAAGCCGCCCTGGCTGGTTGCTCAATGGTTAGAGCGCTGGCTGGGAACTGAAGGGTCCTGAGTTCAAGTCCGGTCAAGGGCATGTATCTTGGTGGACTCGATCCCTGGCCCCCGTTTGAGGCACGTGCAGGAGGCAACCAATCAATGTGTCTCACCTCCATGTTTCTCTGTGTCTCTCCCCCTCCCTCTAAAAATCCCCGGGGAAACATCCTCAGTGAGGATTAACAACAACAAGAGTCCTTTTAAAGCCAACGCCACGTTGAACACTTGCTAACTCACATGTCATTCAATTGTCTGGAACTCTGAGCGCACGCTGGGTCTCCAGGCTGGGAATCCAGGCCAGCCCACAAATGCAAGCAGGACATGAAGTTATTTAACAGGGAAACACCTTCCTGATGCTCAGGCGTCTCGATCGGAACAGGCCTTTTCCACACAACACGTGGGAGGATGAGATCCACGCGGCCCAGGGAGGGCGCCGGAGGGGGGGCTGCGGGGCCGGCTCTGCTGCAGGAGGGAGCTGCAGGCAGTGGGGAGGGCAGAGGGCAGTGAGGAGCGCGGGGAGGGGCTCTGAAGGGGAGAGACGCTGACGAGGCAGCAGCTGTCCTGCTGAGCCCTGAGCCCGGACCCCTGCTGCCGCCCCTGACAGCACTGACGGGACCCCGTACACCCCCGGCTCCAGGCATCAAAGACAGAATTTTCAAAAAACAAACAGACAGAAGCTCTATCCAACTGTCTACACCACGGCCCGCCCCCTGCACGGACACAGAGGCAAGCTGCCATTTTCAGGTCAGTGGCTGAAGCAGGACCAGCACAGGTCAGGCCTGCCTCCCGTCCAGCACCAGGGGGAGGGCAGGGGCAGAGGGAGGGCAGGGCAGGGCAAGGGGAGGGCAGGGCAGGGGGGCAGGGGAGGGCAGGGGCAGGGGGAGGGCAGGGGCAGGGCAAGGGGAGGGCAGGGGAGGGGAGGGCAGGGGCAGGGGCAGGGGAGGGCAGGGCAGGGGAGGGCAGGGGCAGGGGGAGGGCAGGGGCAGGGCAGGGGAGGGGAGGGCAGGGGCAGGGGCAGGGGAGGGCAGGGGCAGGGGAGGACAAGGGCAGGGGCAGGGGGAGGGCAGGGGCAGGAGGGCAGGGGCAGGGCAGAGGGAGGGCAGGGGGAGGGCAGGGGAGGGCGGGGAGGAGGGTGTTGGCGCTGTGCGTCTCTCATTGGGCGTCAGCAGGAAGCCAAAGGCAGCTGGCAGGGAACGCGGCTCCGCTCTCAGGGAAAAGACAATGGATACGTTAAGGCAAATCACCAACTCCGCACAGCCAAGTGCAGTCCCCAACCTCACCCGGGCTGTTGGGTTTGCTGTTGCCTCTTTACCCTGGGTAATCAACATTAAAAGGTCTGGAAACCAGAAGCCACGCTGGTTTCTGTTCACAAAGTCCCCCTCCTAGGAAGTGGAGTGGCGAGGGGAGGGGGTGGCTCTACCTGGAGAACATACTAACGTTTCTCACCTTGAAATCCAGACGCTGCACTAGAGAGTACGTTTGCCTCCTGCGCTGCTGACTTAAGCACGAAATTAAACCTTCAAATAGGATCTGCACGTCACTTTCTCCACGCGTGGGAGGGTATTCTGAACACAAAACTCAACAACTAGGGTTTCCCCTCTCGGGTCTGAGACAGGGCGGGGCGCACACAGAGCGGGGAGCGCGGGAACACGGCGACTCCCGGACTGTCCCTCCCTGATGAGGCGTCGTCACCTGGCCGGCACCTGCAGAGCTGCCTGGCCGCCCTGAACACCGGAAGAGCCACAAGCACTCAAGGACCCAAGTTGAAGGCCGCAGCATGGCAGCCCTCCCTCAGACTGAGGACACCCCGGGACGAGGCGAACCGCCACGTCAAAGCAGAAACCTGGGAGCAGGAGCCGGTCTGCAGCCAGGCTCACAGTTAGAAATGCTATCAAATCTCAATTTAAAAAATAACGGACCTTTTCTAAGATCTTCATTTAGTGCCCTGCGGTGCTCAGTGGTTAGAGCACTGGCCCCGCCCCGGAAGGTCTGGGTTCCATGCCTACCCGGGCGCGGCTGTTTGCTTCTGACACGGTGCGCGCCAGGGACTGTGGCGGGAACCCGCTGGGCGAAGGCCTGGCCCCCGCCGAGGCTGCCCCTCGCCTGCAGCCGCACCGCGGTGCCTTCGGAGACAAATCTGAGGGCAGCTCTATGGGTCCTGACGAGGGTTTCTGACCTGAGCTGGGGTCTCAGGCAAGTGACAGCCGTTCCAAACGTGAGTCCAAATCAAGGTCACAGGGCAAACGTGGGAGTCGCAGGCGCTCACCGCAGCCTGCTCCTTCCCCAGGGGCGACCCCGCAGGCCGCACGCACGGGGCTCGGGCCCAGGGCACTGGGGGGTGTCCAGGGCCAGTGGACGTGGGTGTAGCCCGCGCATCACCAGGACCCAACGCACTGCCCCAACGGACACCCACACGGCGGGTCTCACAGCGGCCTGCTGGCCCCCGCCCTCGGACGGCTGGCGGCATCCTGGCTCCCAGAGCAGCAGCGCCATCGCCGTGCCCAGGCACACTGGCACTGCCCGCAGAGACCAAGGCCTGGTGGAAGGGCACGCGCACGTACGGCTGCCACTTCTGGCACCAACGCCCGGGGCGTCTGACCAGCCCCCCGAGGGCAGCTGAAGAGGCTGAACCAAGTCCACAAACATCCTCTTCAAGAACCAGAGGGTTGGGAGAGATCAACCAAAGGACATGTGTGCAAGCATATGAGCCTAACCAGTGGTCACGGACAACAGAGGGGTGGGGGCATGCGTGGGGAGGGGTGTGGGATGGGAATGGGGGAATGAGGACAAATATGTGATACCTTAATCAATAAAGAAATTAAAAAAAAAGAACCAAAGGGCTGAGGAGACCATGAGGGGGTACCCGGCCAGAATGCAGGCGAGGCAGAGGTGAAAGGCCAACAAGGAGACAGCAACGTGAGTCGAGTGACAGAAACAGAACCACAAAGCGAAGCGAGCAGTGGGCACCGACAACGGCTCCGGCCCCCCAGGCTGAGGGCGGGTACCAGCCCTCTAAGGAGCCAGGAAGCCACTAAGCTTGAGGACAGAGGGATGTGCTGCGTGAGCGGACTGTTTCCGACCTTTAAAGGCTGCTGAGGAAGAGGAACTACTGCTCTCCCCGGCCTCTGTCCCTAAGCCGGATCCGCACGCCGAGCGGCGCACAGAGGGCCCTCACCGCTGCCCGCAGGAAGGCTGGGTGAGCAGCCCGGGAAGCTGGCGGCCCGCTGGGACCAGCGCCGCGGCTCCAGAAAGTCAGAAAGTCGTTTCGCCCAAACTCGCAGAGCGGCCTGTCCTTGTGGGAGGGGGCTAGGAAGGAACTTCACCTTCTACGTTACAAGTCTATGCTCTGTTTAGGTTTTTGTCTTAATATGTTTATTTTTCTTAAACTATAACAATTTTTAAGTAAGTTTCTAATTAATAGTAAGATAATGTTATTAGTCTTCCAGAGAACAGACTATTTAGGACCTATATTTAAAAGAGAAAAATGTACACGTTAACCCCCAAAATCCCAAATTAGCAAGCAGCATGGATTCTTTATTGACCAAAAGGCTACATTTCTTAGACTTTTAAGAAGTTAATGTTTTAAGAGACCTGACTTGGGATGGTAAACACACCATACATTATGCAGATGATGTACTATGGGATTGTACACTGAAGCCGATACAATTTTATAACCACCATCCCCAAAAACTCAATTAAAACAGAGAAGTCAACGTTTTAGCGAGTGAACAGCTCCCACTCCCTGCTCTGCAGCAGCGAAGGGCGGTTACCTGGCCCGCGGGCTGGGTGCTCACCGCCGTGCAGGTCCAGCTCCTGAGCCTCCAGCTGCCTGTACTTGCTAATGTACTCCAGCTCCCCGCTCTTCCGGCCAAGTGACCTGCAAACAACATCGGAACTCAGTACTCTGTTCCCAAAAAGCCAAGGACCCACCCTGCGCCAAGGAACGCTTGAACACTCTTCATCAAGTCACAGAAGAAATGCCAATGGTCGATAACAAGTAAAGGGAGCCCTAGCTGGTATGGCTCAGTGGACAGAGCATCCGCCTGTGGACCAAAGGGTCCCAGGTTTGATTCCGGTCAAGGGCACGTACCTTGGTTGCAGGCTCCTCCCTGGCCCAAGGCCAGGCCCTGGTCGGGGCACTTGCAGGAGGCAACCAATCAATGTGTCTCTCTTACACTGTTGTTTCTCTCTGTCTTTCCCTCTCTCTTCCACTCTCCCTAAAAATCAGTGGAAAAATATCCTCCATGAGGATTCACAACAACAACAAAAAAGTAAAAATACACTCAAATTCACAGTCATTTACCAAGCAGATGCGAATCAAAGTGATGCGAAACCATTTTTTCATCCTTCAAATTGGCAAATAAATTCTTAGATTATAGGGAGGGCGGTAAGTGGGTCTGACATTTCCCCGGAAGGCGGGCCGCCTGCCGTGTCTATTGGGACCCACAGCTCTGCAGCCAATACCTGTCCCCTCCGCGTCTTCTGCAGAGCACGCGGGGACAGGAGGCACGGAGGCCTCGGTTCCTTCAGCGAGCGTTGCCGTCACCAGCACACGGAGGCATTCTCAGAGCCAGAGGCGCAGCGGCGGCAGCCACGCCCGGCCGCCTGGAGCGTCCTCCCAAGGGAGGAGACAGCCAGACGTGCAGGACCCTCATCTGTGACAGGCAGGGCTGAGGGGCTCCAGGGAGGCGGGTGCCTTCTCATCACACTGTGGGAGTTAGAAGCGGGGGGAAGGCCCAGCAGAGGACACGCTAACCTGCGGCATACTCTTACTCTTACCTAACCCGTATCATTTTTTTAAAGAATGCCATCCGAGGCCATACTCAAACTAATAGACACAAATGTCCCAAAGAGCCCTGGCTGGTGTGGCTCAGTTGGCTGAGCGGCGTCCTGTGCACCAAAAGGCTGCTGGTTCGATTGCTGGTCAGGGCACATGCCTGGGCGTACAGGAGACAGCCAATCAATGTTTCTCTCTCTCTCTCTCTCTCTCTTTTTTAAATGTCCCAATCATTCAGTGAGAAGAGACACCTGCACTGTACATGCAAACGCCCGCGGCACTTCGCCGGGTTTCTGGGGAGGGTCTACCTGGAATGCGCTGCTGTCGGAGGAAGGACGGTGATGCCAACACTGAAGTTTGAAGTCGCTTTAATACAATGGACTGCATGAAAGGCACCTCTGGTCTGATATACCAGCCCATCAGCACTCTTTTGGTCACTATTTCCCTGATATCTACTCCTTAGTTCCCTCAGCAAAGCGGCCACTCAGGCCTGGAGGCTGCAGTCCGCTGGGGAGTGAAGGACAGTGGGGAGTGTGCCGTGGCGACAGGTTCCCAGGGAGAACGCAGCAGAGAGGAGAGGGGCGAGGAGAGGTGCCATGTTAACAGGACAAGGAGCATTTAGGCAAAGATCAGAAGAAAAATGAGAAGCGCAGTGCAGGTCTGCACGCAGACACAGCGAAGGCAGCCCAGAGGGGCGGCGAGGGTCAGGCCTGGCTGGGACAAAGTGTGCTCTGGGCAGAGCCAGAGGGGCCAGGTAGAGGGGTGCGGGAAGCCTGCAGAGCCCTGAGCAGAAACCGTGCTGGTTCCACAGCCAACATGCTCCAGGTGGCCTGCACCAGGTCCGAGGCAGCATGAATCACGGCAATCAGAGGTGGTCACCCAGGGGCAGCAGCAGCGGGAGGCCACAGGCGGCTGGCAGGGTGCTGTCCTGAGCACTGACCGCCACAGTACTCTGGAAACCTCTTGGCTGCAGCTGATGGCACTGTCTGCCCTGGGAGCAGCTGGCGCTGCAGACGCCACACATAACCTCTCTCACCACAACATGCAGGCCTAATGTGAACCACGTCTCTTCTTCATGGTTCATTTGGAGGAAAAGGCCAGAGAGAAATATTGTTAAACTAGAGGCCCATTGCACGAAGATTTGTGCAATAGGCCTTCCTTCCCCTGGCTGCCAGCACTGGTTTTCCTCCGGCACCCAGGACCCAGGCCTTCGCTCCGGCCACAGCGGAGAAGCCAAGCCTCTTCAGTCTTCAGTCTTCGCACCACACCTGCGTATGCAAATTAACCCACCATCTTTGTTGGGTTGATCTGCATACTCACTCCTGATTGACTGGTGGTCATCACAGAGGTATGGTCAATTTGCATATTTCTCGTTTATTAGTGTAGATGTCATCCAAGGCAAAGCCACTGTGCTGTCATCGAACACAGGCCTGGAGCGCGGACCCCGCCTGCTCTTCAGCCAGACCCGCCTGTGCCACAGGCAGCACAGTGACACCCTGGTCCTCAGCACCCACCAGACAGGAGGTGGTCGCTACAGTGAGTCACATGTCCTCACAGCTCCATCTTCCCGGGCCTGACTCCATTACTGCCTCACCACCGTGTTCTCAGAGATCACGGTGCACGTTACAGTTACCTGCTTGCGCATGCGTGGCAGGCATCCTGCAGCTGTGACCCGCTTGCACACACTACTATTCGGAAAGAAAACGGGGGGAGTCCGGCTACTCCGCAGCTCACCCTGACCCCGCGGCTCTGCCTCTCTTACTTGGTGGTGGGACTTGCTCAGAACATGTGCTTTGCCAACAGTCAAGCCTGGTCCACTCTCCCTGCTGTCCCCACAGAGGACGGGGACCTGGCTCCCCATGGCCTGAGAGTACAGCTGAAGAGTCAAAGCAACAAGGTTATTTTTGGAGCTCCAGAGGCACGAATTACAGCTCCACTGTGACCGCACGCGCAGCAGGCAGCGCGGGAGACAGCCCCTGCATCCTGGGGGCACATCTGCCACACGGCTCGCTCGGCGGCCACTGCCCTCCCCACCCACGTCTGAACGCATCACATCGAGGGCAGCACCAGGCCGCCGGCGTCTTTTCAGACCACGCAGCCAGCCAAAGGCTGACCTTACGTAAGCGGCGCGGCTTCGGTAGTAAGCTATTTCTGTCGTTTCCTCCGCTGCTTACAAGGTGAGTTAACGAGCGCCTCTCCACAGGAAGACTTCACAACCTCGTTCCCAACATAGAAAGTTATTTATTCAAGCGCAGCCCCGGCGGCGAGCGGGAGGCAGCCTCCAGGCGCAGCGGAGCAGCAGGCGGCCGAGCGCCGGGTCGGCATCCCCACCGTGGACCGCAGCCTCAAGGTACGCTCTGCCCGTGTCTGTCCACGCCCGTGCCAAGCATGTTTCTGGACAGCACTTGGCTATGCTCATATTTTAAAGTGTCCTCAGAACTTTTAGAGCGAGTGTTAGTGTGACTCAGAAAAGGATCAGTCTGCAGATTATCTCTAACTTTGTACATTTCATTTCGGCTTAGCTACACAAAGCATTTTTAAAGCTTGGTTTGGGGCACCGACCTAGTTAGGAATTAAGACTTTCACCCGTGTTCCGACCTTACTTTGACCTGTGTATCTACCCAGAGAAAAATGTACTCACTTTTCTGGAAAACGCGTTATGCAGAGACAAATATTTGCTGTCAGAACCGCGACACTGTGTGCAAATAAACGCGAGAACCCCCCACAGGCCCGATGCCGCTCTTCGGCTGGGTGAGATGGCCTGGGCACAAGCCCTGCCCAGCGGCGCGCCGCGCTGGCTCGGAGGCCGTGGCCAGGACGCTGCTGCGGGAGCTGCAGTGGCACCTGAAGGAGCGGGAGCGGTTCGTACAGGAGGTGGACCATGGGCACCCCGGGGCGCGCGCGGGGGGCGATGACACCTGGCTGAGGACCTACCAGAACCCCCACACCACCATCCCGGCTACTGAACAAAGGCAGCTTGAAGCTCTCTGCTCGCGAGTGCAGCCCTGCCAGGCGGGAGCCATTCTCAGCAGGTACCAGCCCCCCTTCTCGCTCGTGATGCGCATACTCTGGGTCTAAGCCCTCCCGGGTGGACGGGAAAGTGCACGCTGTCAGCAAGCTCTTTAACCGTGTGCGGCCAATTCCCGCAACCGAACGCCTAACGAGCAATATCTGCTGCCATCTTACTGGCTAGAAATGCTTTAAGTCACCCCGAAATCTCTTTAGTAGACGCATAAACTAAGCCGCGGGCAGACCCTCGCGGGTGGCACCGCCCCAGGACGTGCTGCCTGTGGGGGACAAGGGGGGGCAAAGGAACTGTCTGGACCATGTACTCTCCCTGCCCCCCTCTAGGTTTCGAGAAGTCCTGGCAGAACATGACGTGCTGCCCTGGGAGATTGTCTACATCTTCAAGCAAGTTCTGGAGGACGCCCTGGGGGGCCCTGAGAGAGGCGGGCAGCAGGGCCTGGCGGCGGGGGGTGTGGGGGGCCCCACTCACCCTGTGTGCCCAGGGGACAGCGCCCGGAGCTCAGACCAGGATGAGATTCCCACTGTTTCCAGTTACGTGGAGCGACACGCGGAAAACAGGCTCCCCACGTTCTCGCGCAGGACGTGGGACCTGCCGTATTACCACCCGCCCCGCTAGGCTGCTCGTGACCAGAGGCCATTCAGGACCATCGCGGTCAGAGCTTAACGTTCAGAAGAAGGTGATGTGACCCCCGCCCCCCCCCCCCCGTTCCTCTCTGCTGCGAGGTCAAAGTTAAAGACCCCTGTGGGCGTGTCCTGTTCTAGACAGTGTTCCCTTTGAACCTCTCCAACAGCGCGTTTCTTAAAAACTAAAATGTTTCCTAAATATTTTGAAGAAAACATGTGAAGTATTTTCTTATAACTCAAAACACCTCACAGGAAGTGAGGCATTTGTGCAGGAAGAGATTTGACAAGTTCTGTGTGACACTGTGACAGCAACCTGGACTCTGATCCTAAGAGGAAGCGACACACAGAACAAATAAACGAGTGCGTGAATCCTCTCTCCTGTGATGTGTCGCCAGTGCATTCTCTCAGAGGGAGACCCGTGGGGCAGGAGGGAGGGCAGCGAGGGGCAGGAGGGAGGGCAGCGAGGGGCAGGAGGGAGGGCAGCGTGGGGCAGGAGGGAGGGCAGCGAGGGGCAGGAGGGAGGGCAGCGAGGGGCAGGAGGGAGGGCAGTGTGAAGACAAGGCTTCATCCTGACACTTCATTTTTAATCTCAGCTAAATTAAGGGGAAGTATAAAAACATAGCTCTGTGTCAGATCAGGAAAAAGAGATGGCCTGCTATAACATTAGTAGCTGCTACTCTCAGAAAACAATGCTGACATATACTTTACACCAATATCATGTTCACTTAAAATAGCAGCATATTTAATATCTAAATTAAACATTTCATAATTTCATTAAAGTAGGGAATTATTCATTCATCATATTTATCTTTATGATCAAACTAGAGGCCAGATGCATGAAGATTCATGCACTGGAGGGGTGGCCTTCAGCCCAGCCTGCCCCCTCTCACAGTCCGGGAGCCCTCAGGGGCGGGAGGCAACCCAGCGATCCGGGGCAGGAGACACCCCCATCACACCTCTGCTGCTGCCACTGCCGGCAGTGCAAGCCTCAGCCAGCCCTGGTTACCTGCACCTCGGGCTGGCCCTGGGTGGCTGGGGGGCTGAGGGGACTGGGCGCCGCCATCTTGTGTCTGTGGATACTGCCATCTTTGAGGGTGGGGCAGCAATTAGCATATTCCCTCCTTATCAGATAGGACGCTAGACTTTACCATTCTCTTTTGCTTCTTTGTGTTTTTTGTGTGTTTTTTTAAATATATTTTATTGATTTTTTACAGCGAGGAATTGAGAGGGATAGAGAGTTAGAAACATCGATGAGAGAGAAACATCGATCAGCTGCCTCCTACACACCCCCTACTGGGGATGTGCCCACAACCAAGGTACATGCCCTTGACCAGAATCAAACCTGGGACCTTTCAGTCCGCAGACCGACGCTCTATCCACCGAGCCAAACCGGTTTCGGCATCTTTTGCTTCTTTGTTAATCCTCACCGGAGGATATTTTTCGAATTGCATTTCAGAGAGAGAGTGGGAGGGGGAGACAAAAAGAAACATCAATGTGAGAGAGACACATCCGCTGGTTGCCTCCCCACAGGAGAGCAAGCCTGCAATGGAGGTACATGCCCTTGACCAGAATCGAACCCAGGACCCTTCCGTCAGTAGGCGGATGCTCTATCCACTGAGCCAAAGCAGCTAGGGCTAGACTTTACCATTCTTAAAGGTAATTCCAAGGAACCTAATGTCTATAAGTTTACATTTGGAGATTTGTGGGGGGGTATTTTTCATCTAAAAGAAAGAAAAAAAGGAACGGAACTAAACCTCCCCACCCTGCACCCCCGGGAGCGGCCTCCCTGTGGCCTCGACCCCAGCCGTGCGATAACCAGGGTCAAGCCGCGCAGGGCTCGCTCGACAGGCCCCTGAGAGCCGAAGAGGCCGGCCATCAGCGCCCCCGTGCCGGCCCTCCGTTTCCGTTTCCGGGGCGCTGCCGAGGGCTCTTCCCTGGCGGGAGACTTCTCGCGGGAACTCCGTGCGCGAGGTCAGTCCCACGCGCACAGCTGCTGACCGCAGACCAGGACCAGCCGAGGCCTGCGCACCCATCCCCGCGGGCCAGGCCCTGGCCGGCTCACCGGCCCGTTTCCTGTGGCCGCCGGAACCGATGGACGACAGCCTGCCTGGCTTCGCACTGCTCGGCAGGCACCCGTGTTTTAGAAAGAGAAGCTGTGAGGCAACGCCGCGTGGGGTTGTCCACGGAAGCCACTGTTCCAGCAGGCTCAGGTGAGGTATGCCCAGAGATGTCACCATAACTACGGCCTGCTCAGCGGGCTACAGCACGGGGTACGCGTCGCCCTCATATGCACTGGGAAACCCAAAGGTCCACGTGACCCCCTTACTGTGATGCTCGCGTCACTGCCGTGGTCTGGGGCCGACCTGCGGGACCTCCGAGGTGTGCCTGTGCCACAAACGCAGTTTAAAGCCAGCCCTGCGTCATCTCACGTGCTGTAAACCGGAAATCCGGGGAACCCAACTGGGCCCCTGCTTAGGGTCCCACAGGCCAACCAAGGTGCCCACAGGCTGGCTCCCCACTGGAACCTCATTCAGGCTGCGGCCAAACTCAGTGCCTGGAGGTTGTAGGTCTGAGGCCCTTTCCTTGCTCGGAGCATCAGCGGGACCGGCCTGGCCCTGCCACGCCCACAGCCCACAGCCCTTCTCGTGCTTCCCTGAAGCCTCATCTGACCACCACCAGGCCAGCCCTCTCCTGCCTGAACCCCCGACTCTCAGAGGTCTCTGCTCTGAAGGGTGCCTGTGATTAGATAATCCAGGTAAGCTCCCTAGTTTAGGACCTGAACCCTCTATTGCATCTGCCAAGTCCCTCTGCCATGTCACACGGGCACAGGTCCAGGGGACAGCTCTGGGGTCACCTACCGCCCAGGACTTCCTACGGGAAGCTGAGCAACAAGCCCCCTTACCACCAACCTTTTCCTCATCTACAGCCAGAACGCCACCCACCCCCGGAGCTGTCCGGAGGGCTAAGTGACACGGCTCCATGGAGCTGCCCTGTGCCCGCCACACGAGGGAGGGGCCTGGCATGAGACGGCAGGGTGCAGCCCAGGACGCTCCTGTCAGGAGGATGGAGACGACAATGTTGGCACTGTCTGCCTGCACGCGTCACTACCGAGGCTGACGCTCTCCCGGCAGTTTCACAGTAATTTTACACGCACTGATGGTAGTAATTTTTAGAATGGGGCTTATTTTTGTCTTTTCATTTATTTTACAAAAGTCTCAGTATATAAAGGACTGGAAATTTAAAAAACTGGTCCTTAGTTATAGGGACACTTAAATCTATACTATCATTTCTGACAAGGTTAATCATATTTACTTCCAATATCACACCACAATGAGTTATTTAAAGCAATGCTGTTCTGTCCTCCAAGTCTAGGGAGCAAGCTGGGGCGGGGGGGGGGGGGGGGGAGGGTCAGTAAGGAGGGCAGCCCACGGGGTCCCTCAGCAGCGTCATCCTAGGGAACAAAGTGCACAAAAACACGAGCAGCGCCGCCGCCCAACGCGGCACAAGGGTCCCTTTGTCCCCTCCCTGCCTCCAGGACACAAATCCACCCAAGGCCCCAAGTTGCCCCTGAGCCTGCAAAGGCTGGAACCACCATGAGCCCTGACCCACCGGATCAGACAGAGCAACAGACAAGGTCAACTTAACAAATTAAAAACAACACCACTCTGCGGACTGTACCACAAAGGGTGCTGAACTCCGGGGAGGGGCCAAGCAGGGGTGCAGACACCCCGAGCTGAAGGTGCCTCCCCAGGGCCTTCGGAGGGAGAGCAGGTGTTTCTACTCACCAGGCCCACGTCCCCTAACAGCAGCAGGCATCCTCCCGCCACCAAAACCACAGACAGCAGCTGCTTAAGTCAAACAACAGTGGGAGGCAGAGCGCCCACAAAACTGAACAAAGCTCCCGCTCCCACGCTCCGGGGTGTTTACCCAATTGCGTTGAAAACCTCTGACCCCACAAAAACCTGGCCCTAGGACCTGGGTGCTTACAGCAGCTTTATTCACAATTGCCAAAACTCGGAAGCCGCCAACGTGTTCTTCAGTAGGTGGTACCCAGACACGGGCTGTTACCGAGCACTTGAGAAGAATGAGCTCTCCGGCCATGAAAAGGCCTGGAGGAACCTTAATCGCATCTGGATAAGTGAGAAAAGCCCATCTGAACAGGCTACATACCTGTGATTCCAACCATAGAACATTCCGGAACATGCAAAACAATAGAGATATTAAAAAGACCAGTGGTTGCCAGGTGGGGGGGGGGGGGATGGGGCAGGGGCATAAATAGGTGGAGCAGAGCAATTTCCAGGGCAGTGAAACTGCTCTGTGTGATACTGATGGTGGCTACATGTCCTTGTACATTTGCCCAAACCCACAGACTGTACAACCAACACCAAGAGGGGCCCCCCTTCTTAGCTATGGTGGATCCCCGCGGCTTCATCCGCTGCAACAAATGTAGCACGTGAGAGCAAAACGTCAATAGGGCAATGCTGGGGGGTTGGAGGTGGGGGGCCCACGGCTCTCTGCACTCAATTTTTATGTAAAATTCAACTGCTCTGAAAAAGTCGTCTAGCCCAGCCGCATCGCATGGCTCGGCAACTGAGCATCGACCTATGAACCAGGAGGTCACAGGGTCAGGGCACACGCCCGGATTGCGGACTCCATCCCCAGTGAGGGGCGTGCAGGAGGCAGCCCACCCATGATTCTCTCTCATCATTGATGTTTCTATCTCTCTCCTCTTCCCTTCCTCTCTAAAATCAATAAAATAAACAAGCAAAATATGAGAGAGACACATCAGACACATTTGCCAGCCCCTTGTCTCCCACATCTATTAATTTAAAAAAAAAAAAAAACTAGAACTCCGCATCTGGTGGGGGAAGGTTAGCTGGTGTGGGTGGCGGGATGGGGTTTGTCTGTGGCCAGCTCGCTTTGGGACGGCCTGGCATCGCCCCGGCAGCGGGGACCGGGGCGTGCCAATGGGGCCCACGTCCTCGCTGTCCCGGCCTCGCACCCACCCGCTGCCCAGCCGCCTACCTCCTGGATGCCGCCTGATGCGCCTGCGCAGGTGCCTGGGCCTGCGCCTGGGCCTGCGCCTGGGCCTGCGCCTGGGCGGCGGCGGGGCAGACACCAGGGGCTCTGTCCCTGCGCTGGGCCTCCTCTCTGGCCGCCTCGGCCGGGAAGGCGGGCGGCGAGCCCAGCAGCTCCACATCGGTCACGGTCTTGCCGATGGTGAACCAGTCGTTGATCTGGTCGATGGTGAGCTTGCGCAGCATGGTCGCAGCCTGGCCTCGGCGCCGCCTCAACCGCCTGAGGACTACGTGGGAACGTGGCTCAGCGTCGTGCCCAAGGCCCCGCCCTGCTCCCAGCCCTCCAATCAGAGTGTGCCCCAAGGCCCCGCCCTGCTCCCGGCCCTCCAATCAGAGCGCACCAGCGCCCACGTGCCCAGGCCTCGTGCCTGCCAACCCACGCCTGGCCACGCTAGGCCTGCTGGGAGCTTGGCTCGCCCCGCCCCCACCCAGAGACCCGGGCTTTCAAAGCCCTCGGGGCTGCCGCCCGTGCTGACCCGGAGTCTGCGCCATGTGACCCCGGGGCCCTCAGCCCTCTGGGCGGGCGCAAGGTGTCAGTGGACCGGGAGGTGCAAGACCCAGCCTCGCGTGTCCGCCCTCTCCCTCTGAGGGTCTCCATGCAGGGCCGCTGGGATGGGGCTCAGGCGAAAGCAAACCTGGGCAGGGAGTTGTGGCTGTCTTGCCGAGGTCAACAACTGGCGGCGAAACGGGGACACCTTGCCCCCCGATCTGGGGGGGAGGAGCAGGGAGAAGGTCACGGGAGGCTGTTAGGAATGACCCCGAACAGGTCACCTACAGGACAACCGGGCACCATGGACAGAAGAGGACTCGGGGTCCCAGAGGAAGCGCGCAGGTGGGTGAAGGCCCGCCCGAAGGCAGGCAGCCCTCCTGGCTGAGCTGAGGACCCGGGGGAAGTTCTGTGGGGCCGGAATTCATCTTCCTCCTTTGACACCTGCATCTCCGCTGCGCCGACCGCCCACCGCTGGACAGGTGGCGAGGGGCGCAGGCGTGGGGGTCCTCGGCAAGTGGATGGCGCTGAACACCCCAGAGCTGCTGACACGGTCCCGGCCAAGCGCTAGACGAGTGGGGGAAGGTGGAGGACGGAACCCTAGAAAACAGCCCGCAGGAAGAGGCAGAGGGGAAATCAGCAAAGGGGCCCAGAGGAGGGAAGGAGACTCGGAGACTCAGAAGCCTGCCGTGACCGCCTGCCACCATCATACCGTCAGTGCCCAGCGCAGGGTCTGGGCATCAAGAGCATGGCGCTGACCAACAGCGTCAAGTCCAGTCAGTTAAGGACTGGAATATGCCCCCCAAATTCCCAAATAAGAGGTCAGCCTGAGAAAGTGCAGCAGACGTCAGCGGGCTTGTCCAATTGGTGCCCAGCATGGCACTGTCACCATACAGGGGACCTGGCCCTGCGCCCTGGGCGGGTCTGCCTCGGGCCGGCCAAGCGTGTGTGGGTTCCCGACCTGGCACAGGAGGAACTTCACAACACGAGTCCGGGTGACTATGAGGGCGCGTTTTCTCGCCGAGGACGGTGAAACCCGGAAGGGCTTCGCTTAGAAGCAGCCACAGGGGAGCCCAGGCTGGGCTGCTCTGCTCACTGGGAAGTCCAGAGAGGGGCCTGGGAGACAGGGTCAGGGGGTGGCCCGGGTGACCTGTCACTGCCCATGGCCCCGGGTGGCTGGTCTCGCGGGTCCCTTCGCGTTTAGGACGCGCACGCCTGTGGGAGAAGGAGAGGGGAAGGAATGGTGCCGAGTGCTCCCCAGAGGGAGAGCTTGCTCTGGGCCCTTTGCTTTAGCGTTTTCTCTCTCTCTCTTGCAGGCCAGACTTTTCAGGGAGGCCTCGGGGGGACTTAGCAAACTATTCACTGTTTTCCAGGTGTGCTCTTTCGGGGTGGTGGTCTCCATCGATTGGTCAGTGCCAGAGCAGGTGAGGTGGCGCATTGGTCACTGCAGCTGGTCCTGGGATCACCCGCTTGGTTCTGCTGCTTTTCTGGGCCTGGAGCTGAAATACAGCTGCGGCCTAGATGTCGTCTCTCGGGAGGCGACCTTCTTTATCGGCTGTGAATTACTCGGCCCGTTTGTTCAGCGCTCTCAACTTCCCCATTCTGCTCGCCAAGGAGTTTTCTAGCTTCTTTTTTTTATTTTGTATTTTATTGATTTTTTTTTTTTACAGAAAGGAAGGGAGAGGGAGAGAGAGTTAGAAACATTGATGAGAAACATGAATCAGCTGCCTCCTGCACACCCCCTACTGGGGATGTGCCCGCAATCAAGGTACATGTCCTTGACCGGAATCGAACCTGGGACCCTTCAGTCCACAGGCCGACGCTCTAGCCACTGAGCCAAACCAGTTCGGGCTCTAGCTTCTTATTATCCTGATCAGCACGGAGCTGGGAATCCCAGGCCCAAATCCTGGCCACACCACTAACTTACATTATGAGCTCCAGACCTTGTATTCTGACTATGCCAAATACTGCAGCCTCAAAACGTGCCCCTGGCATGCTTGTTGGCTGAGGACAAGAAACTTCACAGGCCGACGGAGACATGCGGGCCGTGCAGGTTTCGCGTATTTGCGTTCCCAGCGCAGCCTGCGCGGCTCACCCAAAGGGAGAACAGCTGACAGCAATCACAGTGCCGCCGACGCACGAAGCAGCCCTCTCGCACAAGCAGCAGAAGCCAAGGTCAACGTGCCTACCCGTCTTTGCTGACCTTCCCAGCCACGAAACGCAGCATCTGCACTTTGAGTAAATCTGCTGGGGCGGCCCGTTCTTTGAACATTGTTTTCTTTGAAGATGTGTTGGATTTGCAACTAAAGACATTGAACATCTGTTGATCTCAAATCAAGTTTGAAGTTCAAAAGCTTTGTCTTGAAATCGCTTACAATGATGCCCGTCCAGTTTCCCCTAAACGTTTGTTGCCCTCGGCCATTTTCTAACCCGTTATCGGTCTACAACGCTCTTTTTCTAAGAGAGTGGTTCTCAGACCTGGCCCTTGTCTCAGGACTCCTCTTAATAATTGGCCCTGCCCTGGCCGGTGTGGCTCAGTTGGTTGGAGAGTCGTCCCAGGCACTGAAAAGTCGCAGGTTGGATTCCCAGTCAGGGCACAGGCCTGAGTTGCAGGTTTGGTCCCAGTTGGGGCAGGTATGGGAGGCAACGAATGGATCAGTGTTTCTCTCTCACATGGATGTTTCTCTCTCTCTCCCCCTCCCTCCTCCCCTCCCTCCTTCTTTCTCCCCCTTCCTTTCTCTCCAAAAACAGGAAAACATATCCTCAGGTGAGAATAAAAAATGAAAATAACTGGCCCTGGCGGGTGTGGCTCGCTTGGTTGGAGCATCATCCCGTACGTCAAAAAGTGAAGGGTTCGATTCCCAGTCAGGGCACATGCTCAGGCTTCTGGTCCCATCCCGTCCGGGTGCATGCAGGAGGCAAATGACGGATCGATTTGTCTCTCTCTCCCCCTTCCTCTCTCTAAGATCAATTTTTTTAAACGCTTACAAAAAAATAAAGCCGTGTGATGTTAAGTATTTTTTATGAATCGTAACTAAAATATTATTTTTCCTGTGTGAGAAGAGTGGCACTTTCACATTGTCAGTGACCTCTTAATGCGGCCGTGCTGACAGACAGCTGGGCTCATACCTGACGCCATTCTCTTGTGACATCACAAGTCACACAGCCTCTGGTACTCCAGCACGCCCTGGTGAGAGAATGCCGGTGAAAAGGAGCACTCGCATCTTCCCATTGTGATGCAAATAGATTTGACCCCCCAGGAGGAGCTTGGAAACCCCCAAACCGTATACTCTGAGAACCACTGCCCTGAAACGGCCGGCCTTTAGGTTTTGCACGCAGCTTCCTGCGATTCTAAGCGGTCTTCTCCTGGAAGCAGGAACCCCAACCCCACCCCATCCCATCCTTCTGTCGGGGCTCATTTCCTTCTGCCTGAATAATGAACTGTTGGCTTTTTTTTTTTTTTTTAATGCGGATCTACGGGTGATTATTCCCTGTCTTGGTTTGTCTGAAATATCACCTTATTCACCAAAGGTTAATTTCCTTATGCACTGAATTCTAGGTTGGCAGTTATTTTTTAGTTTTCTATGGTTTTGTTTCCAGGTTTCAAGGTATCCATTTATGTTCATGCACCTGCCTGCTTGGTTTCCATAAGGCCTTTTGAATTTGTGGTGTGACTTTTATTTCATCACTTCTGGAAATTTCTCAGCCACCTATTTTCTCTTCTAATGTTTCTGCCCCCTCTCTCATTCTTTAAGACTCCAATTACACATCTGACGGCCTCCCTTGCTGTACCCCCTCTCTGAACTCTGGTCGCTACGTTTCTGAATGGTTTCTTCTATCTTCCAATGCAGTTAAGTCTTCAACTATCCAATCCGCTGCTAAACACATCCAATTTTTCTTTGGCTCTTTTTCAAATCCGGTAAGTGGTTTTCCTTTTGTTTCACGTGCTACAATTTTCTGCTGAAATTTCCAGTCTTGGTTTTATCTCCTTGCCCAGGGAGGGGGCGCTTTTTAAAGGCTGTGTCGGTAGGTCCAGTGTCTGGGGCCCTGGGCGCGTCTTTACAGTGGCTCTTGCGTCGAATTTCTATGCACAGAATAGATGCATAAATAAATGCACGCGGGGCAGACATTTAACAATTCAAGGAGAAATGGCAAGAAAACCGCAGAGACCGGAGACCGGGCTTCAACATAGCCAGGAAAGCCGGTCCCCTTTTCAGGTTGATCAGCTCGTCCGCTCTGCCCAGGCCCTTCCCGGTTTCAGCCCTGAGTCCCGCGTCGGGGACTGATCCACACGGTTTGTCACCTCATTATGACACCTCAGCCCCACCCGCACCGCCCCTCCCCTCCCCACCCTGGCGCTGCGCTCCCAAGCTGCAGCCTCGGCGCGGCCGCTGGGGGCGCTGTGGTGCGCAGGCGCCGCCTGGGACTCGCTCTGCCTCTGGGGCGCCGCTCCTTCCGCCTTCCCGGCAGGCCTTGCGCGGCGCCTGCGCGTTCAGTGACCTTCCCGAGTAGCTGGGTGTGCGGGTCGGGGCTGCCCGAGCCGTTGGTCCTGCGGCGAGGTGAGTGCGGGGGCCGCGGTCCGGTGCTCGGTGCGGGGCAGCCGCGACCGTGGGGGACGGGGCGGTGGCCGGCGGCGGCCCGGGGCCGGATGTGCCCGCGGAAGGAGCCGGCGGCGAGCAGGACCCTCTCCAGACCCACCCGCCACGACCCCCGCCGACCTTGCGGCCCAGCCCAGCCCCTGCCGTTCCCCTGCGGGCGCGAGCCGGTCCGCCCGGCCCCCGAAGCTGGAGGCGGTGGCCCGGGGGTTAGGGTGCGTGGGGGCCAACCGCCCCTCTCCCTCTTGGACGAGCGCCCTCGGCCGCGTGGGTCCCAGCCGCGAGCCGAGGTCACGCGAGCCGAGGTCCAAGCCGAGAACCGAACCCGCCGGCAGTGCGTTCTCCCCCGCACCCCTCAACTTCCCGCGCACACTTGTCTCCGAGTTACACTGTGTCTCTGACGTGGGGGAGGGAGACGGGGCCGAAACGGGGTTCAGGGGCGACGCTTGGATTGTACGGACCTGAGCCTGCGCGCCCGGGTCTGGCCGCCACGGTCAGGGCGGGAGCGGCTGCTGCCAACACGCCGGAGCCTTTGCGGGGCGGGGGTCCCCGGACTCGGCGGACACCCCTCTGACCTTTGGGTAGGACGGGCCTTGGAAGGAAGATGCTGTGAGACCCGCACACGGAGCTGGGGATGCGGGCGGACAGGTGGCTCCTCCGGCTGCGAAAGTAGGGGTGTCAGTATTAAATGTTGAGAACATGTCACCTGTCCAGCCAACTGTGGCAACTTTGGTTAAAAGGAAAGTCGGGGCGCCTGGCTGGTGTGGCCCAGTGGTTGAGCGTCAGGGCGTGCAGGAGGCAGCCGATCAGTAATTCTCACTCATCATTGATGTTTCTACCTCTCTCCTCTGAAATACATGAAAACATGTTTTTTTTTTTCAAAAAAGGAGAGTTGGGGGCAGGTAAGTGTTGGCAGTGTCCTGGTGGCAGTCCAAGGTAATTGTAGGTGAGAAGACGATGCCGGACACCTGAGCCTGAGCTGAATGTCGGGGTGACTAGCGGTTCTTCCGTCCCTTATCTGCCTCCTGTGCAACCTCCAGACCCTCCTCGGGCCTCTCGGGGCGGGCCTGGCCCAGGGCGGCTTCTCTGTCCTCTGGGTGTTCGTAGCCTTTCTTCTGCTGCTGCTCAGGTGGTTCACTGAGTTCTCACTCCACACCAGGCACCCCGCTGGGTTTCATGTCTCCTCGAATTCCGGGAGCACCTGGGGGGCAGAAAGAGGGCTCCCTGCTTCACAGAAAGGGATCTCCTGAACCAGCAGCTTCAGGACTGGACCAAGGTCGGGAGCAGAGCAGGCAGAGCTGGTCCAACAGAACCCAGGGTTTCAGGCTTCTGCCCCGTGGCCCCTGGCACCTTCCTCCCCACCTACTGCGGGTGCAGGAGGCGAGGCTGCCCTCGGGCACCTTCCAAGTCAGCTTGTTGGGTTCGTGGAACCTCATTCTGACAGAGCATCTCAGTACCGTGTGAGGACAGAACAGGTGAGGGCTCCCGGGGAGGACACAGCCCATCCTCTGAGCATCAAGCTTCAGGCCCAGGAAGTTCTCTCCTGGGACAAGCTGGTAGCCAGGCCTGAGGCAGGTTCCCATGGTAACCAGAAGTAGGGCTGGCGGAGAGCAGGCTGCCTTCTACAGTACTATGTATAGGGTAGGGAGTGGGGAGGGATAAAGGGTGGAGAGCATGTGGAGACGGTTAAATATGCGTCACATCTACACTAAAGAGAAACATGCAAATTGACTGTGCCTCTGCAATGCCCACCAGCCAATCAGGCGTGAGTATGCAAACTAACCAAAGGTGGTGGGTTAATTTGGATACACGGGTGTGGAGCAGCTGGGGGCGGGGTGGCCGCTTGCGCGCCCACTGGCACCAAGCAGTCTGCATCCCGGCCGCTCTGAGCCTGTAGGTCCATGCGTAGGCCCAGAGCAGCCAGAGTCCCAGAACGACCCCCAGCCACTCCGGGCCTACACGCACAGGAGCGGAGCAGCTGGGGCCAGGGCGGGAGCAGACACCAGGGCCTACAGTGGTGTCAAGTAGGCAGTCCACAGAGAGCAGAGAACCACAGGGAGCAGGACAATAGGACATCTCCTGAGGGCTCCCAGATTGGAGAGGGTGCAGATCAGGCTGAGGGACCCAACGCCCCACACACACACACACACACCCACCCCATGCACAGATTTCGTGCACCGGGCCCCTAGTTTTAGAATAAAAGCTGCGCTCTGTGCCGTGCCTCAGGCCCTTCCCCAGGCCGCTGTGGTGTTTGGTATAACAAGCGCTTGACACAGTGCGCCCGACGCTGAATCCCTGGCGCAGAGGAGCTCGTCGTCACTCCCTTTGAGGGGGTGCTGTTCTCACCCCTGCTTTACAGGTGAGGAAACCGGGGCGGTCTGACTCAGCTGGACAGGCGCGGGGCCAGGGTTTGACCCCGGGCAGCACAGTGGCCTTCCCAGTCCTCCCCGCTCCAAGTCCGGTCCGGCCGGGGGTCTTGGTGCAGACCCAGCCGCCTAGTCCATGCTCAGGCCACGTTTGCTGGGTGAACAGGGACCCCACGTGCGGGTGTCCGTGCGGAGATCGGGAAAACAGGACGACAGTTCTGTGCAGCGAGGGGAGGGGAGAGGAAGTCGGAGTGGGAGGAGGCTGCGGCACCAATGACGCAAAGCAGCGTCTTCAGGTAAAATAGGAAGGACGAGGCTGTGTTCCTGACGGTGGTTTGATGAGTGTAGGCAGTAGACCAGCTGTTTCTACAAAGCTCACCTGAGGATAGGTTTTTGTTGATTTTGGGGGGGGCGGGGGAGTAGAGAGAAACATCGATGAGTTGCCCTCGGTACATCTCCCGACCAGAACCTACCCGCAGCCTTGTGGTGTGCTGGATGACGCTCCCACCCACGGAGCCGGCCAGGGCTGTTACCAAACTTACTCAGAGGGAAGTGGGGGCGGCTCAGTCAGAGTCTGTAGTAAAGTATAAACATCATCAAAGCGTGACCGTGAGACCTACACATGGCAGCGCACTGTGTAAGTTCAGAAAGGATGGCTTTATCGATCAAATCCAGCAGTTCAGGAAATCAGTTGTCATGGCAGCTCGTAGGAAGTGAGCTTGTCTTAAGCTGCCTGCTTTGGACTTAGCAATGGACTTGGAGACGCGTACATATAAAACATCGCGACCCTAGTCAACACCGTACTTGGTTGTATAATGGAAGTTTGCTGAGAATGGAACTTAGAGGTCTCACAAAAAGAAAGCACACGAGGTGATGGATGTGTAACTGACGGCCTGGGGGAACCTCCCACAGTGTCTGCAGACATGAAGCCACCACCACGGCGTACCCTTGACATACCTCCCCGTTTCCTGTTGTCGGCTAAACCTCGCTGCGGCTGAAACTTGAAGCCACGCACGGAGTTGCAGCTGTCGCTGTGCACCCCGCCTGGTGTCGTTCTTGACCATGTTCTTGTTCTTTGAATGCCAACAGTCCTGCCCGGCCGGCGTGGCTCAGTGGTTGAGCATCAACCTATGAACCGGGAGGTCACGGTTCGATTCCCGGTCAGGGCACATGCCCTGGTTGCAGGCTTGACCTCTAGTGTGGGGCGGGCAGGAGGCAGCCAATCAATGATTTTTCTCGCTCCCTCTCCCTTCCTCTCTGAAATCAATAAATATATATATATTTTTAAATGCCAACTGCTCTTAGCATGATGGTGCAGACACACTAGTTCTCAGTTTAACTTTGTAAAGGTGGTGTGTGGTTTGGGGCAGGACATTCATGGAGGGTAGCCCTTGGGGGACATTTGCTGACACCGCAGGATGGCACAGACTTGAGGAAAGAGGGTGACTGACAGAGCTGTGCTAGCCCAGGTCGGGCGTTGGGGGGAGGGGGGTGCAGCTCAGAGCCGAGAGCAGGGGCCCGTGGGGGGTGTAGCGGTGGAGGGGGCGTCTGGCATCAGAGCAGATCCCTGAAGAATCGTGGGAAATGGGGTGAACTTCATGAACAGATCGAACTCTTGCCATTTCTGTTTGAAACCATGGTCGTGTTAACGTTTGTCACTGCTTTCCTTTCCAGATGTTTCAGAGCCTCATTAGAAATGTATGGGTCCCCATGAAGCCCTACTACACGCAGGTTTACCAGGAGATCTGGGTGGGCATGGGGCTGATGAGCTTCATCATCTACAAGATCAGGAGTGCGGGTGAGTGTCCTGGGGCTGGGCTCGTAGGGTCATGGGCAGAATTACTTCCAGAGGAACTTCAGGCACATTGAAGGAACTGGAGTTCTTACCTAACCCATTGGGCCCTCGTTAAAATGTGGGGAGCACAGATCGGCCAAGAGATGTCTGGGGACATTTGAATAAGACTTGGCTACCAGGGAACTGACTTTTCCTAGGTGGGCCAGTGGTGTTTCGAATGCATAGGTGCTAAGCTCAGCTTTAAGAATGCAGACTGCCTGGGGCTGAGGTCCTGGTGAGCAGTGTGGGCTGCTCCTGTTCATTGTTCTGAGTGTGTGAGAGGGTCCCATGCCAACAGTTAGGCAGGGTGACCATTTCGTTCTCAGAGGACCGGGGTGGGCCCAGTCACGCATTGACAAGCGACTGGTCCAGAGGGAAAGCAGGAGGGAACTGCAGTTGCCAGACGAGGGCTGGGGGGGGGGGGGGGGGGGCGGGGGAGTGAAGAGCCTGCCATGCGGAAGTGGAGGCGCCGTCTCCGCCCGGAGAGCGTCTGTGGCAGGTGCTCCCTCGGCTGTGAGACAGGAGCGCCCGCCTCTGAGGGCTCCCTGCCGGCTCTGCCCCGGCCGTGACCTTCCCCGCCCCGTGCTGGCCCCACGGTGAACTGGCTCCGGGCTTTTGTAAAGCACTGATCACCTTTTCTTTCTTTTTCTTTTAGATAAAAAAGCTAAAGCTCTGAAAGGTAAGGAGCTTGCTTTTTAATGGGTGGGAATGAGAGCCCCAGCGGACCGGGAAGGGAGTCAGGGCCTCGGAACCGAGAGGGTGCGGTGGGGGCTTGCGAAGGTGACGCCTGCTTCTCGGGGTCTGAGGTTCGAGGCGATGCTCACGCGTGTGCAGCAGGAGGGAGCGTGGACAGGCAGGGAGCTGGCGCCCCTGTAGGGGAGCCCCAGTTGCTGGGAGCACCCCGCCCGGTCAGTGTCGGGGGGTGGGCAGGGAGCCATGAATTTAGGCCCTGGTACTAGGCGGGTCTTACGTTGCTTCCCAAGTGACAGTGAAACGCTGTCATCTGAGCCCTGCACGCCCAGGGCTGCCCCTGGCCCTCGGGGAGGAGACATGGCCCGCCCTCCATCCTGGCGCCTGTGAGTGAGCCGCATGCACGTGTGGGCCCAGAAGCCCTCACACCCTGGGCGACCCGTGTAGAAACCAGCTCTTCACACGACGGGCCATGCTTACACTTTCTGGCTGTTGATGCTGGCACGGTAGCTGCACTCGGCTTGCTCCTCCTGACTGTATCTGCTGTGCTTCTTCCAAAGGTTCGAGTCCCGCGCCTGCTCATGGTCATCACTAGCAGCTGAGCCGAGTGCGCAGCGGGGGAGCGTCGGCCCGGCAGACACCTCGGCTGTTAGATGGGGACGCCATGCTTGTCTAGAAGTGCCGTGTCCTTGCTGGCATGAATAAACATACCTGTAGACACCACGCCTGCTCGCCATCCCTCCCTCCCTCCGCCTGTGGCGGCCGGCCCTGCGCGGATCTGTAACAGCAGGTGCAGCCAGGCGCTCCCTGAGCCGGTCGGCCTTAGGGGTCCCCAGGAATTGGTGCCAACATCTCAGTTACCATAGGAGTTGGGGGTCAGGCCCAGGCGCTCTCCCGTCGGGGCTCAGTGCCCATGAGCTAGCACACGGGGTGGTGATGTGCACGCTCTGACTTAGCGCCGTGATGAGGCTGGGAGGGGGTCCTGAGGAGCATCGTGTTCCAGCTAAAACGCTTAGAAAGAAGGTCCATTAGATCACTGTGGGCGGAGTTAGAAGCTCGGGATGTCATCAGAAGGCAGTCATGACATTAGAGCCATCGGTCCTTCAGCGAGGCCAACGCCACACGAAGACTGCGTGGCCTTTTCTCCACCTAAAGCAGTGGCCGCAGCCCTCAGAGACGCGGCTTTAACCTCCTACAGCCGGAGCGTGGAGCCGCAGGGAGCCCGGGGGGAACCTGTTCCTGGCAGGTTAGGGGTCTGGCTGTGGAACGGATGACACCGTGGCCTGGTCCCTGGCCGTTTCTTTCCCTGCTTTTCCTCTGCGTCTCCAGCATGCGGTCGGGTCTGGCCCGGTTGGAGCCTGTTGTGTACGGGTCAGATCGGCCTCCGCCTCACCGCTGCCTCGGGCTCCAGCAGGAGTTGGCGTGAAGGTGTTGGAGGCCCGGGAACGTGTGGGGGGGGCGGGGTCTCTGTTCCCACAGGAATCGCATTTTCTCCCGTAAGAGTTCGGCCTCCAGGGGATGAGTTGGCGCTTGGTTCAGAAAGACTAGCTTAGGGTCACTCGCCTGGGCGCTGTGCTCAAACCGGCTGGTGTCAGTCACCTGGGGGTCAGGACGGCGGGCCTGTGGGGCCTGAGGGCTGTCGCACACGGTCCCGGGCGTGCTGGTGCGCGGGGACCACTGGGAAAACGGGAAGCTGCTGATCCTACGGAGAGCGGCACCCACAGCGCTTAGGTCCCGGCACCGCTCGCCACGTTGGTTCTAAGCCACACGGTGGGGCTCCAGGCCACGTGCAGAGGAGGAAACAGGCTGAGCGAGGCCGTGACGTGTAGGTCACCCGCCCGCGCAGAAAGGGACGGGAGGCCACGGGAAGGCCTGGGAGGCACAGGGCGGTGCGGCCGGGCACCGGCTCCCTTGTCGCCTGTGGTTCCTGCGGTTATCACCTGGGCAGATGGCATTGTCTCCTTAAAGCTGCCTGTCACCCACGGGCCGGCACCTGGACCACACTGCAGAGCGGTGGGGTTCATGTGAGGGACTGAGCCAAGATCGAGGGTGCCCTCGGAAGGTGGGCTGCAGGGCAGCTGGAGGGCGTCAAAGGTAGATGCCGCCCACCCGCCCCCACAGTTCCGCGGGGCCAGCCGTGCCTGGGAGAGCGAGCCGTCTTCCCGCGCACAGGCGGCTTCCTGGCCCAGGACCCACTCACCCAGCTCCTCGGGCTTTGGGAACAAGCCGGTCGTGGCCTGGGGTGGCCTGTAGGTGGAGCCAGCGTGTGTCAGGAGCTGACGGGCACAGCTTCCTGTGGGTGACAGCCCCACATGGGGACTGCGGGGTGCTGGCGCTGGGCAGAGGGGCCTGTCGGAGGAGCCCTGGGGGTGCTGCAGCCGCAGAGGGTCCCGGCCCTGCAGGAGGGAGCATTCTGCGCTGGAAGTCCACGCAGGCCTGTCCCAAACCCACACACCTCCCTCCTGGCCACGTGCTCGGCGGAGGCCCAGGCATCGGAGGGGCATCTGACTGTAGGTTTACACTCTGCACTTGAACTTGGCCTCAGGGAGCCTTCCTGTCACTGTCCCAGGGTCCCTGGGCCCCCACTGGAGACTGGAGGGTGTGCCTCCTACCGCCCTCATGGTGGCGTATCCTGTATGCCCCATGCCAGGCCCCGTCTGCTCGCACCTACTTAACCTGCCCCCACCCTGTGAGCTCCTGCTGACACCCATTTCACAGATGAGAAGTGGAGGCCCCGACAAGACAATTGGCTTGCATTGGAGGATAACTAGCTGGTGACCAGCTAGTGTAGAGCCAGGGCTCAGACTGCCTGCTGTAGGGTGGGCCCGGTGTTAACAGGCTATGGAGGTGGTGGGCATAGAGCAGGGGGAACCGGGCCCCCCAGGGCGGGCAGCACCCCGGGAACGTGTGAGAAAGACGAGTGCTCCGGCCCTGCCGGCCCAGGCGGTTCTGACAAGCTGCCTGAGAACACAGGGCCCAGCTGAGCAATTTCCATGTGGTCTTTCTGAGCCACAGGCCAGCGTGTCCCCTGGAGGCCCAGCGCTTGGGAGAGAGTTCGATTCCTGAGCCGACGCCCCAGGACTCGACCCCATTTGCCACCCACCACCCACCGTGAGCGGGAGCACCCGATGGCCTAGCAGTGTCCTCAAGTGTCCAGGAGATGAGACGAGGAGCCCCCCCAAGGGCCAGCTGGAGGCCTCGCTGCAGTGCCCAAGGGCAGGACTGCTTGAGGGCGCTGTCCCTCCGGGGTGGGGGGGGGGGGGCAGAGAGGAGCCTGTGTCTGCCTCTCCCCTTGGGCCTGAACCCAAGCGGCTTTTCCCACGAGACCAGCACCAGGGCCTCCCAGGCCTGAGGGGCAGTGACGTCCACCCTGGCCTCTGCCCACCATCTGAGGCCACGTCCCTCAGTCCCAGGGCCCCCACCCCTGCCAGGATTCCCGTTCCACAGGACAGCTCTCCCCACCTGCAGGAAGGAAGGGGGGGGGCGGCGGGACGGGCTCAGCTCGCAGCACAGGCCCTCCCAGAGCCTGAGCCCCATCCAGCCGGGCAGTCAGGGCTGCTGTTCCCATCCAGGCCGAGGTCTGCTCGTCGAACCCTAGCCGAGCCAGCGGTGCTTCTCAAAGTGGGGTTCCAGGGCTGCAGCAGCCGCTGTGGGCAGGGCCCGGGGCCTGTGCTTCCAGGAGCCCTCCAGGAGGTCCTGATCACCAAGTTCAAGACCCACTTCCTGGAAGAGCTGCCTTTCCAGGAAAGGAAGCCTGGAGCAAAGCTGGCAGCCGCCTGCAGGCCGCCCTCCGTGACTCCCCGGCGGGCAGGGTCCCTCACGAGAACCCGCTCCAGCCACTCCCGGAAACCACGGCTTCACCAGGAAACCACGTCTGAACTCTCGCCTCCCCTCCCCTCCCCTCCCCTCCCCTCCCCGCCCACCGCCAGGCCCTGCTGGCCCTGATTAAGGCTGGGAGGGGGCAAGGAGCCTGCCCCCCACCGTGCTGAGGTCACACTGGGTCTGAGGTCACGGCCCGGAGGCCTGGGCTGAGGTCAACTCCCCTCCAGCTGCCCTCTGACTTCCAGCCCAGAGCTGGGCAGAGCTGGGCAGAGCTGGGCCTGGGGGCCCTGCCTTCCACCTGGTCCACCCCCCACCCCCAGGAGACCAGCTCCCCTCCCGCCCCACGGAGTCAAGTGGGTCATTAACAGACGTCACTGTTGCACGGACCGCACACCCCATGCCCTCCCCTGGCTGTCCCTCCAGCAGGCCCCTCGCACGGGCGGGGGGGGGGGGGGTCACTTTCTTTAGGCTGCTCCCGCCTGGGAACCAACCGCCAGCCAGTCCCAGGCTCCCAGCCAGCGAGCCAGTGGGTGCTGACCCGCCCCGGGGCCACGGCACAGGGCCACCACATCTTGTGCAAGTGACCTGACTGCACCGCTGCCCCCTGGTTCCCGGCTCTGCCTGTAGGCAGGTGGGAGGAGGGTGCACCCCAGTTCCACAGACAGCCTCCTGGGACGGTCTCCCTCGGAGAGTCCTCACGTCAGCCCAGGCAGGACAGAGGGTCCCCAGGGCCCCCTGGAGCCCAGACCTGGGTCTGAGATGTGGCTCTGCGTCCCTCCGGGCCTCTGGCCTCCCCTGCCAGCACTCCTCCCTGGCCCTCTGCCCTGTCCTCTCCTCCCTCTGTCGTGACCTTTGGCCTCACTTCCCTCCTCCCCCGGGCACCTGCCTCCTCTGTCCTGGTGGGAATACCTGAGGGGACATCGATAGGCCGGCGTGGCGCCTGCAGCCGCCGTAGGTCACGGCCGGCCTGGGATGAGCTGCCGGGGCCAGCTGCCCGCCCCTGGGACCGGGAGCCGCTCTCCTTCCCGCCGGCTCTGATCCTTCCGGCCGCCCTGAAACCCCATCCGGGTTCCACTTCCATTGGTAAAGCCCCAAGGGGGTGAAGTTTTATTGAACCTTTAACGGTGGGCGGTGGTCGCATCGTGGCATGTCCGCGGCGAGTCTGACCTGAAACTCCAGGTCTGGGCGGCGGAGGGTGTGCTGTGAGCTGGGCCCGGGGGCCCGGGGGCCGGCCTGGTCCTGGGGGGAGGCTCCCCCACAGCCACCCCGGAACTCTGCGTCTCTCCAGAGGACACTGATCAGACAGGCCGCTCACCCCAGGACAGCGATGAAGCTCCCGCGTCACTGCCCACTGCGGAGGGCTCACCCCGAACGTCACTGGCTCCTGGGGGCTGGGCGCCCCACGACGCTCGGGCTCCAGGGGTGAACTCGGGGCCCAGTGACAGCAGCGCCCCCCTTCCTCCACCGATGGGGGCTGATGAGCACACCTGGAGGCTGGGGGGCACCTCTGCTCCAGGAGATGAGTCAGCAGAGCTGGTGGCCTGGATCCGGTCCCGTGAGAGTCACTTACACCCCATTACACCGGCGTCCAGAGTCAGTGGCCGGGGAAGTGTTTGTCCTGGCGGGTGAACAAAGCGGCCTTTGTCGCCCGCCGACGGCCCGCCAGGCTCCGCGATAGGACCGGCTGGTGCCGTCCCGGCGCCTGTGGCCGCGGCCGACAGTGAACCCTTCTCGCGTGGGTTGGCTTTGCGGGGTCTCCGCTCCCCCTGCAGCCCCCTCCAGGCAGCTCCCTCTCAGCCCCCAGGTCAGCGAGGGGGCCGTCTCCTCGTCTGAGTGAAGGTGGCCTGCACCCCTCAGAGCAGCCTGGGGGCCCCTGGGCCCCCCTCCTGGGGTCTCACCCTGCCTCCCAGGTCCTCGGAGCGCTCCCCGCAGCACCCCCAAGACTCACACGCCCTTTCCCTGGCCCCGGGCTGGGTGCCTCGGTTCAGTTCCTGGGTAGGAGCCGGGCACTTGAAAACACGCGCACACGCGCGCGCGCATACACACACACACACACACACACACACACACGCACGCGCGCGCGCACACACGCGCACACATACACGCCTTCCCTGGGTTGGTTCACAGCGATCTAGGCAGGAGGACCGGGCCGCGGCCACATCAGTGAGCGGGCTGAGCTGGTCCCGGGCGCGGGCCGGGGGGGGGGGGGGGGGGGGGGGCGGGCGTGTGAGCCGCCTCTCCGGAGAGTTTCACGCGTGGAACACCAGCGGGGCCCACACGGCGAGCTCAGTGCTCCCGAGAGGCTGCGCCGGGCCCAGGCCCCCGGGCCGGATGGCGGCTCAGGCACAGGGCCCACCGCCCCGCGGCCGCAGCCAGCCCCGCCCGGGAGGTGCGTGTGAGGGTCCACCGTGCGGCTGCGGAGCCCAGGGGACCGGAGGGAGCCGCCCAGCAGGCGGCTGCGGGGAGGCCCAGGCCCGGGGGCAGGAGCTCTTCCTGGACCCTCGGTGTCGGAGGGGGAACCACCCGCTGGCATCGGGCCCTTTAGCCGGGGACCAAGTGGCAGGGGGGGGCGTGCCCCTGGGAAACCAGGCCCAGGAGGCGGTGCGGGCACGGACACCAAGAACGCTGGCCTGGCCGCACCCTCCGCCCACCCCGGCCTCTCCCCAAGCCCTGCCCATGGGGTGAGGGGCAGGCCCGCGAGGGCAGGTGCCCTGAGCTTGGGGTGACTGGGTGCCGTGAGTGAGGAGGAAACGAGTGAGGAGCTGAAGGCCACCTCCCGCGCCTCCTCCTCCGGGCGCTGCCCCAGTGAGGGCCTCTGGGGGCACGGCAGGTCGCCCCCTCGGCCGCCCGGGGCCTGGCCTTGGCGGCATGGCCTCGCCCTGAGCCAGTCCTGGGGACGGTGCCCAGCAGAGGCCACCAGCGCGGGCGGGCGTCACCCTCAGAACTGACGCTCTCCCGTGGGGGGTGCGGCGCAGGACCTGGCCCACCTGGCAGGAAAGGGGGCTCGGACCCTGTCCTGGAAGGCGGGTCCACTCGGTCATCTCCCAGCCCGGCCACCAGGGGAGCGGGGCCTGGAGGGGGACAGCGCGTGGCTGGACAGTTCCTGTGTGATTCCCGGCGTCCGGCCTGAGCGCTTGGTGTGACGCCTGAATTACAGCGAATCACGGAGACCCCGGAGGCCTCAACTTCCTCCCTCAGCATCTGGACGCTGGCCTCGGTCCCCCTGCGCCGGCCGCTTGTCCTTCGTGCCCCACACTCTCAGCCATACCCCGGCCCGCACACGGTGGCAGGAACCCTGGGTGAGTCACACGACCTCTCCGAGCCTCCGCTTCCTCATCTGTAAAATGGGCCTGGCCTGGCCACCTGCAGGTCATAAGGTAGTCCACATCCTGACGGGGCGAGATCTCCGAGATTTAGTTTGCTTAAGGGAAAAGCAATTTATAGGATGATACATTCGGAGCGACACCATTTGAGTTTAAAAACACACACAGGCCTGGCCGGCGTGGCTCAGTGGTTGAGCATCAACATCTGATCCAGGAGGTCATGGTTCGGTTTCCAGGCAGGGCACATGCCCGGGTTGTGGGCTCCATCCCCAGCAGTGGGTGAGCAGGAGGCAGCCCATTGGTGAAGTTTCTCATCAATGTTTCCATCTCTCCACCCCTCTCCCTCCCTCTCTCTCTAAAAATCAATAAAAACGTATTTAAAACACACACACACAGGCACAAAACGCAGACCGTGTGATTACGTAGGCACGTGCCTGTATGTAACACACAGGAAAAGGCTGGCAAAATACACACCAAACGAGAACAGCAAACACACGGGGCGGGTGGGGGGGAGTGGGGGCGGGGGGCAGATTAAAGGGGCTTGGAGTTTCATTGCTGTGCTTTCATTTTATGAGACTGTGATAAGAGTGACTGTATTATTTGAGTTACCCCCTCAGAGCCTAATGTGGCCCCGCCCTCCTGCCCCTGCCCCTCCCCACCCCTCAGCACCTCCATCTGAGAGCACCGCCCTCCAGGTCATTTATTCACTCACCAAGCACGTGCTGCTGCCGCCTCCACGCCGGCCTCGGGCTGGACTCCGGGTGAGAGGCGGGCGGACCTGCAGCAGGCTGGACCGGAAGGAGGACTTAGCACCAGCCTGGCCTCAGCAAACATCTCCGTAATGTCTGGAGGTGTGGGAAACCCAGCCACGGCGTTCATGCCAAACACCCAGGAATGTGTCTTCAGAAGAGAACATTGGCCCTAGTTAGAGCGTCGGCCTGCGGACTGACGGGCCCGGGTTCGATTCCGGTCAAGGGCATGTGCCTGGGTTGCGGGCTCGACCCCCAATAGGGGGCGTGCAGGAGGCAGCTGACCAATGATTCTCATCATTGATGTTTCTTCTCTCTCTCCCTCTTCCTTCCTCTCTGAAGTCAAAAAAATATGCATATATTTAATGAGAGAGAGAGAGAAAATTGGTCAGACCAAAACGAATTAACCAAACCGAAAAACACACAGCCCACATGAAGGAGGCCAGCGACCTGGCTCCCGGCCCCGGGAGGATCAGGGACCAGGTGACCTGGACTCGCCGAGCCCCTGCCACGCCCTGTCAGCGCTCCGACTCCAGACCCTCCCAGGGGCCCCTCCGGGCAAGCACCCAGGTTGACGGTGGCACCCACCGCGTCCCCCCTGCTCCCCTCTCAGCACCCAGACCCGTTCTGATGCCCATTTCTCCTCCGGCCCAAACCCCAGGGCTCTCTGCCCTCGGTCCAGCCCATGCTGGAGCCTGTTTGGCTAACACAGAAGGCCTGCCTGGGCGACCCTGGGTGCAGCACCAGCCCCTCCCGGCCTCCCTGGGCTCCGGGGGGCCCAGCTGGCCTGAGAGAGGGTGCGTCAGCCTGGGGGAACGCTGTCCCCGGAGGGCACCAGGGGAACAACGCCGAGGTCAGCCTCCCCGAGCCACACCTGCTGCCTGGTGCCCGCTGGGCTGGGCGGGGGGGGGGGGGGGCTGTCACTGCTGGGCAGCAGCGCCCTGTCCACGGGGCTGGGTGGAGACCGCGTGAGGGGAGGGAGCAGGGGGGGGGGGAAATGGCAGGCAGGAGGGGTGAGCAAGGGCAGGAGAGCCCAGCCCAGGGAAGCCCCCTGGTAGGCGGGGGAGAGGAGGGGACCCCCCCCCCCCCCGTGCCCGGGCCCGGGCCTCGGACCAGGGGAAGGAAGTGCAGGACTGGGCCCAGGTCGGGAGACCAGCCTCTCGGCTGACCCCCTCCTGCCAGCTGCCCCTGGAGCCCTGGTGGGCGTGCGGGCCCCTGAGATTCCCTCCGACGGGTCTGGGGAGGCATGGCCCTCGGGCGGCTGTGAGGCCCCTCACCACGCAGCTCAGTGCCTCCTCAGGACGCCGGTCAGGGACCAGGCCAGGCCCACTCTCAAAGGTGCATGTTCTTTGCTTTTAAACCGGCATCGTTGAGAGTTACAGATGTCCCCCTTTTCCCCCCACTGACCCCTTCCAGCCCCCCCCGCCCCCGCCCCAGGCCCTCACCACCCCCCTGTCTGAGTCCACGGCTTATGCATACATGCATACAAGGTCTTTGGTTGGTCAGCTCCCCCCAACACCCCCCACACCCCCGCCTTCCCTTCCAAGGTGCAGGGCTTAACCTCCGCCACCAGCAACCCTGACCCAGGCTCCACGCCACCTCAGCTCGTCCTCACAACAGCCCAGAGGCAGGGTGGTCCTCAGCCCCGCTTCCCAGATGAGGGACTGAGCGAGGGGGGAAGACAGCTGTCGGCGGGCACAGCGAGTGAGCAGAGCACAGGCCGGGCCTGGGCGTGAGGCCGGAACTCCAGCTCGCAGCGCCACGCTGTGCCTCTCGCCCCAAAGCACTACCGCAGGGCGGTCAGGCTGCCGACCCTCCGGCCACCTCCAGCCTCACGGCCGCTGCCGCCTGCCGGACCCGCTGCCTGGAGGCGTGAGGTGAGCTGGAGAGAATGAGCCTGCTGTGGCTGGAGGACACCAGATCAAATCAAATCCGGCCACTGAGTAATGAGTGACTTCAGCCGGCTGACCTGGCCCCCCGGCCTCAGTTTCCTGGTCTGTAAAGTGGGGTTGCAATGCCACAACAGCAGCTGATGGTGAGACTCCGTGGGATGAACTTAGGTGACCTGCGTGTCCTCAGGGCAGATGGTCTGGGCAGGGGGAGGGGCTGAGCCCTAAAATCAGGGCCACAGAACGGGTCAGAGCACGGAGTTCCTCCGGGACCCACCAGCCACCAGCGGGGGCCTCGTGCGCGGGCCCAGAATCAGCCTGCAGGTGCCTACCCTGAAGGAGGGGTCGGCCCGCACACCCAGGATCTCAGGGGCCGTCCCTAACCGGGGAGGCAACCCAGCATCTGCCCCACCAGCCACCACCCCCCAACGCCAGCAGGAAGCAGCTGGAGAGGCAGGGGCAGCAGCAGCGGTGACCCTGTGACCGAGGCCACCAGCAGCGGGGGGCCGCCCACCCCCCAGGCCTGGCCCTGCCCCACCGGGCTGTGCAGAAAATACCCGTGTTTTAGTCAACTTCAGGCTGGAGGGGCCGGGGTGCAGACCCTGTCGCCAGCCGACAGCCCCGCCCTCCGTGCCCCAGGGATGCTGAGGAGCTCCCGCTGCTGCTGCTGACGCTGGGGACCTGCAGGGAGCTGCGTCTCCTCCTCGCCCACGAGCAAAGTTGATAACCCCGCCCCCGCGGCTGAAAGGCCTCCTCGCCAGCACGCATCGCTGGGCACCAGAAAACAACAGCAGCACTTTATTCACAAACAAGAGCGTGAGCCCTGCCCGCGTGGCTCCGTGGGCTGAGCACCGTCCAGTGCCCCGACAGGTCCCAGCCAGGGCACATGCCCCGGCTGCGGGCTTGATCCCCAGAAGGAGGCGTGTAGGAGGCAGCTGATGGATGTTTCTCTCTCTCTTTCTCTCTCTCTCTCTCTCTCTCTCTCTCTCTCGTTGATGTTTCTCTCCCTCCCTCCCTCCCTCTCTCTCTAACATCAATAAAAAACATTAAAAATAATAAAAACAATGGAGTGATAACCCCCCCAGCCCCGCCAGGGCTGGGCCTCCGTGAGATGGCGTCGGGGAGGGACTTCGGGCTCCGGCCAGCCGGTGCCCACACAGCCCACGCTGGCAGCCTGGCACCCCGGGCCGGGCACTGCGCTACCAGCAGGGAGGCCGGGCCTGGAGGAGCCGTTCACCGCCCTCTGACTGGCGGCTGCGCCGGCGCCCTTGGCGTCCAGCGCGGCTCAGCCCCTTCGCCCAGGGCGGAGGCCCAGGCTGCCCGGACGCGTCCTGCCAGGAGGGACAGACAGATCGACTCCGGCGCTGCCCTGCGGGAGGGGAACCGAGCTCAACTCCTGGCCCCGACCCAGGCTGCAGGCCGCGGGGCCTCCGTTTCCCCATGAGCAGGAGAAGCTGCGGGGCCAGGACCAGGTACGGGGAGGCGCTCAGGGCACCACGCGGAGGGACGCTCCCCCACGGGCCGCAGCCCGGCCCTCCTGCGCCTTCGGGTGCGATTCCTCAGGCTGAGGTCACACTGTCCCTCCCTCGGCTCCTCAGAGGGACGTCTGTCACAGCCACTTCCTCCTGCTCCCGCTTCCCCTGCCCTCGGCCAGCGATGAGCTGAGCGCAGCGGGACATGACGGGCGTGTGGGGACCGAGGCAGGAGGGGCACAAGACGGGCGGCCTGCGGGACAGGAGCTGCGGCCAGAGAGGAGCCGGGCCCCTGCACTTCACAGCGTGCACACCCCCACCCCGTGCACACCCCCGCCCCGTGCACACTCCCGCCCCGTGCACACCCCCGCCCCGTGCACACCCCCGCCCGTGCACACTCCCGCCCGTGCACACTCCCGCCCGTGCACACTCCCGCCCCATGCACACTCCCGCCCGTGCACACTCCCGCCCCGTGCACACTCCCGCCCGTGCACACTCCCGCCCGTGCACACTCCCGCCCCGTGCACACTCCTACCCGTGCACACTCCCGCCCCATGCACACTCCTACCCGTGCACACCCCCGCCCGTGCACACTCCCGCCCCATGCACACTCCCGCCCGTGCACACTCCCGCCCGTGCACACCCCCGCCCATGCACACTCCCGCCCCATGCACACCCCCGCCCGTGCACACTCCCGCCCGTGCACACCCCCGCCCGTGCACACTCCCGCCCCATGCACACTCCCGCCCGTGCACACTCCCGCCCGTGCACACCCCCGCCCGTGCACACTCCCGCCCCATGCACACTCCCGCCCGTGCACACCCCCGCCCGTGCACACCCCCGCCCGTGCACACTCCCGCCCCATGCACACTCCCGCCCGTGCACACTCCCGCCCCCTGCACACTCCCGCCCGTGCACACTCCCGCCCCCTGCACACTCCCGCCCGTGCACACTCCCGCCCCATGCACACTCCCGCCCGTGCACACTCCCGCCCCCTGCACACTCCCGCCTGTGCACACTCCCGCCCCGTGCACACTCCCGCCCCCTGCACACTCCCGCCCGTGCACACTCCCGCCCCCTGCACACTCCCGCCCGTGCACACTCCCGCCCCGTGCACACTCCCGCCCCGTAGCTCGCGTCAGGCAGGGCCTGGGGCTCCCACGGGTGGAAGGCAAGCAGGCCTCCGTCCTGCCCAGCACCCTCCGCTGCCTCTGGCAGGACCCAGGCTGGCCCCGTCCTGCCCAGCGCCAGGCTGTGCCCTGCCCCAGGCCCCAGGAGGAGCGTCCAGGCGCCTCCCTCACAGCACAGCTCCTGCCCGCCCCCAGGCCTTCCATGTAACCTGCCTGGCAAAGGTTAGAGGTCACAGGCAGTGAGGGAGGGGTCAGCCTGTCTGGGCCCAGGGTGGGCAGGGGTGGGGGCAGCACCACCTCCCAGCCAGACAGGCAGGGAGACTCACACCCCCCTGGGGGCTGTGTGTGCTCACCCAGCCCCCACCCCCACCCCACCCCCTGGGAGGAAGCTGCTGTGCTGGTGGGGGTTCACCCAGCCCCCACCCCACCCCCTGGGAGGAAGCCGCTGTGCCGGTGGGGGTTCACCCAGCCCCCACCCCACCCCCTGGGAGGAAGCCGCTGTGCCGGTGGGGGTTCACCCAGCCCCCACCCCACCCCCTGGGAGGAAGCCGCTGTGCCGGTGGGGCCTGGAGCACAGCCACGTGCCCAGCTCTCCTGGAGGGAAGGTGCAGGGGCCCGGCTTCTTCCGCAAACGCTGGTTCCCAGGCCGCCCCCTGTGCTTCCGCCTGTTCTGCCTGACGGGTCCCGGGCCAGCACCCCCGTGCCCCAGCGCAGTGCCCGGCCCGGGGGCTCTCCATGTCCATCCAGTGCCCGGAGCCCGGAGGTGCCCAGGAAGCTGAGGCAGGGAGGCCGGAGGGAGGGAGGCCGGAGGCAGGCAGGGAGGCCGGAGGGAGGGAGGGAGGCCGGAGGGAGGGAGGCCGGAGGGAGGGAGGCTGGAGGCAGGGAGGCCGGAGGGAGGGAGGCCGGAGGGAGGGAGGCCGGAGGGAGGGAGCCCGGCAGGCAGGCAGCGCCGTCGGAAGACAGAGACGTGAGGCCGAGGCTCCAGGCCGCGGACCGGCCGGAGCGGCTATTTTTACGTCCGCACTTCCCGCCGCGTTTCCTGGTCCAGGGAGCGGCCGGGGCCTCTGCAAGGAGCCAGGAGCCTGGCAGCCAGACCGCCCCTTGGCCCCGAGCAAGCGGGGTCCTCCGCCTGCTTCCGGACCGGGGCGCCACCGCGACCCTCCTCCCACAGCCTGGCCTGGGCCTCTTTGCCTGGGGGGTCCAGGGGCAGTGAGGAGCTGCCTCGTGCCCAGAGGGGTGGCACTGGGGGGTCTGCAGGAGCCTCTGCCCGCTGCCCTCCTCTCACCCCGGACTCCTTCCCCAGCCCGGCTGCCGGGACCAGCCTACGAGCGAACGTAGGGGGACCTGGGGGGGCAGGAAGGCAGGGCGGGCAGGACCGGGGAGCTGCTCACCTTTCTCTCGAGGAGCAGCCTGAACGTGACTTCTCGGAACCCGTCTCTGGACCCCAGGTCTGGGCCCTGGGTCTCAGGGTGCTCACCTGTGAAATGGGGCTGCAGCGGTGGTGACCTCAGCCCCGCTCGGGGTCACGGCCAGGGGGGGCAGGCCCCTAGTTCTCCCACCACCGGGACTAGGAAGCCAGCTCTGGGCACGGGGGTGGGGGTGGGGGGGCAGAAAGGGGCCGACCCGGAGGAGTGAGGCGTCTCCAGGGCGACCAGGGGCTTGAGCTGAGCCCGGGGCCCCCTCCACAGGCCCTCCAGGGGTGTCGCAGGCTCAGGCCAGGGCCCCCCAAATGTTTTTATTTCTTCTAAAATCAGAAAGAAGACAACATCTCAATGTATAATAAATATATTCACAGTATGTCAGCGCAGTTGTAAAATGAAATTTTTAAAATATATATACTAGTATATTATTTCTTGATTTCAGAGAGGAAGGGAGAGAGAGAGAAAGAGATAGAAACATCCATGATGAGAGAGAATCATGGACCGGCTGCCTCCTGCACGCCCCACACTGGGGATTGAGCCCAAAACCCAGGCCTGTGCCCCAACCAGGAATCAAACCGTGACCTCCTGGTTGCTAGGTCAACGCTCGACCACTGAGCCACGCCGGACGAGCATAAGATGTCCCTGTGGGCCAATGCAGAATCAGGGTTCCACGAGGGAGGTTCTGATTGGTCAGCTTGAGTCAGGGGCCCACCTCCGGGCCAACAGTGCAGGCCAGTGGGCAGGTGGCCAGGCCCTGGCGCCCCAGGTGAGGGAATCCCCGGGAGTGGCGGGGAGCCACGGCGGGGCTGATACCCGGAGGGGCTCCGCTGCACCCTCCCCGCGCGCTGGGACTGCCCTGTGTCTGCCCTCCGCAGCGCTGACCGCGGCCTCCCGCCCAGGAGCCCGGCTGCAGCTCCTCACCGGCTTCGGACCCGCTGCCCTCAGAGCAGGCAGCAGAGGTGACGCGACCGCTCTCCAGGTCAGCATGGCCAGCCCTGACCTTGGCCGCTCCCGAGCGCCCTGCAGTTTGTAGGGGGGACCCCTGGACTGAGGCCTCCGCTCACCCCCGATGGTGGGGGCGGCTGAGCCTCTGAGCCAAAGGACGTGGGGTACAGTCCAGGGTGGGGCCCCCCTTACCGGCCATGGGGGCCTTCTTTGGCCCCTCAAGTTCCCAGTGGTAAAGGGTGGGCCTCCAGGGCAGCGCTTCCTCTGGGTAAAGAATGGCAGGAGCCCTGGCCGGGTGGCCAGCTGGTGACAGCCTTGTCCTGATACGCCAGTCAAGGCACATGTAAGAGCCAACCAGTGACTCCTCCTATCTAATAAAAGGGTAATATGCAAATTAACCACCACTCCGTCACAAAGATGGCGGCGCCCATAGCCACAAGATGGTGGAGTCCAGTCCTCTCAGCCCCGCCGGGGTCCCCCAGTCCCGGGAGGCAGCGGGGCAGGGCGGGGGCGGTGGGCAGCTGCTAAGAGCGGGCAGCATGAGCGGCCTGGCGGAATGCTTGCTTCGTCGACACAGCGATAAGGCAAGCATTCCGCGCCCGGCCGCGGAGAGCCTCTGAGCCGTGGGTACAGAGAGGCCAGGCCCCGACAGACAGTGGGGAGCAGGCCGCCTCTGTCACCCTGCGGGCAGCTCCCCGGCCCTCCGGCCGGCCCGCCCATCTCAACCTCAGGCCCAGCCTCAAAGTTTCTAGACGTCAGGTGCCCCTCGGCAGGGTGCCCTTGTCCCCGTGGTGAGCGCAGCTCATCCTGAGCAGACGCAGGCGGGAAGCCCCTGGCCCCTCGCCCTTCCTCCATACGCCCCGGCGTTGTCCGGGCCCTGCCTTCACGCCAGCCGCCCGACTGAGCCGTGTCCGCCCCAGGGGCACGCTGAGGCAGGGCCCTGACACTCACCCCATTTTACAGATGAGGAGACTGAGGCTCGGAAATCAAGTGGCTTGCAAATCAGCATGTGTCAGCCCTAAAGACGCAGCACCCTTACCACAGGCGCTCACACGCAGCGGCTTCCGGGCTGGGCGCGGGAGACAGCAGCTGGGGGGCTGCAGGGGGTGTCAGGTGTGCGGGGAAGGGTGACCGTCCCTCAGCCAGGCCTCCTGCTCACAGGCCACCTCCCGCCCTGCTGGCCCACTTGGCTCTCCACCAGCGTGGGCTGTGGCCCAGCCGTCCCCCAGCCTGGCAGGGAGCCTGGAGGCCAGGCCGGGGCCCCCAGCGCAGGTCCTCACACAGCCACCCCATCCACACCGTGGCTGTTAGCAAGGCCAGGGGACCCTTCTCCGGCCTGCGGCCTCCCCACAGCACACAGAGCGGCCCGGGCAGGGCAGGAACAGGAGCGGAGGCTGCTCCCCAAACATCTGCATAGCGTCGCTCCCGCCTGCACCCCAAGATAACGCAGCCTGTGTGTGGTGAGGTGGAGCCCGGGCGGCAGGGACAGGTGGCACGTCTTGTCCCCGAGCTGTTCTCACAGGATGCCTGGCAGGAGCAGGCGCCACGCCCCACCCCCGGGCCAGAGCGCCCCTCCGGAGCCCACACGGCCACGCTGTCTCCCGGAGCTTCAGCGCCTTCCACGTTGTCGGGGAGGATCTCTGTGAAGTGAGGGTCCTGCCGGGCACAGCCTGTCCTTCCTGCACTGACCGGTGAGCTGCTCTGGGGGCCACGCCCTCTAAGACTTGACCCTATTGCCCAGCCGGGTGGCTCAGTGGTGGAGCGTCCAGGAGGTCACGGTGTGATTCCCGGTCCGGGCACGCCCGGGCGGCAGGCTCGATCCCCAGTGTGGGGCGCGTAGGAGGCAGTCCATCGATGATTCTCTCTCATCACTGATGTTTTTATCTCTCTCTCCCTCTCCCTTCCTCTCAGAAATCAATAAATATATATTTTTTTTAATTTATTTTTTTAAAAAAGACTTGATCCTAAAAACAAGAGACTGAAGGACAGACTAACCCCGGGAGCGGGGGGGGGGGGGACGGGGGGGGGAGCGGGGACAGGCTCACAGGCAACAGGAAGCAGGGAGCCCGCCCCCCCCCCCCCCCCCGCCGGGCCCGAAGGGGGGACAGGAGGAAGGGGCTTGGAGGGGGGAGGGGCTTGGAGGGGGAGGGGCTTCTCTGTGACCCCTGCTCATGGGGGGGGCGGGGGCGCGGGGGGGGGAGAGGGGGCAGACCCCTGGGGCTCCTGCGCATCCTCCTTCACTTCCTGGATTCCGGGAAGGCTCCAGGGCGGCCGTGGACGAGCCCCGGGCGGGCGTGCCCATCCTGTAGCCCCGCCAGCCTTCCGGAGGGGCAGCCCCCCGCGCGGCCCAGGAGCCTCCGGGAGGGCCCGGCCTCTGGAGCTGGGCAGCGGGCAGGAAGGCCTTGAAGGGCAGAGGGGAGGGAGGCCAGGGCCGGGTCGCAGGGCCAGGCTGCAGCATCGCAGGGGTATTTGGGGAAAACGGACGGGGGCTGTGGCCGCACCCTCGGTGCCCCCACCCGACGGCCCTGCCCCGGCTGGGAGCTTCTGACGGACCGGCTCCCGGGGCCTTGGGCGGACAAGGCCGTGCGGCCGAGGCGGTGCTGCCCGCTGGCCGGGCAGTCACCCCTGAGCGAGACCGAGATGACCAGTCCCCAGACCGGGACCCGCGCCGGGACAGACAGAGCAGCACGGGCCGGGGAGGGCCATTCCGAGGGTCGGCCTCAGGGGCCCGGGAGGAGGGCAGAGGGGGGTGCCTCTGGGGGACTGTGACCGTGGCCCGCGGGCGGTCAGCGCTTCCGTGGGCGGTGGGCTGTCCACCGAGGTGACAGGGCAGTGAGGGTGTGGAGGGGCAGGACCGTGCCCTGGGCAGGAGCCTGGGAACCCTGGGGATGAAGCCTGGGGGCGGGGTTGGGGGGTCAAGCAGAGCCACCACCCTCCCCCACCTGCGGGCCTCTCTAAACCAGCCACCCCTTCCAGCCAGCTGCCCACAAAATGCCAGAGCAGCAGAAACAGGGGGGGGGGGGGTGGGGGGAGCCTGGCGTGTGGGAGGCCCTGTGCCTGTGGGGGGGGGGGGGCATGAGAGTGGGGTGCACATCAGAGCAGCTGGCCCAGGGCTCAGCAGCCGGCTCCTCCCCCAGGGGAGCCCCTCCTCCCAGGGGTGGGAGAGGTGGGCCTTGCTGCCTGGAGAGCCCCTACCCCCCCCCACCCCCCCACCCCCCGACCCCGGGCCAGGAGCATGGGGGAGCCATGTATCTCAGCGACTTCTCACTCGGGGACCCCAGACCCAACAGCCGGAGTGGACACCAACGTCCCCCAGCCCGCGGCGAACCTGCCCGAACCCCGGAACAACATGAGGGGTGCCTCGTGGAGGGGGCCGAGGACACGCCACGCAGCGCCTGCCGGGCCGCGTGCTGAGGCAGACTCCCGCGCAGCTGTCCCGGCCCCAAAGGCAGGCCCCTGGGCTCCCCTGGGCTCCCCTGGGCTCCCCGGCTCAGGGACCTGCTGCACCCAGCTTTATCAGCGGATGGCGGTTAAGAGTGATTTTACACAAAACAACGTGTCAGAGGTCATTGCTCCTGAGCACCGCTCCCAAATTCCAACCTGGGGCCAAGGGTGCCCGTTAATGATTAAGCCTCTAACACAGCCCGAGGAGGGGGAGCCCGCCCAGCAGGAAACGGCGGGGGCGGGGAAAGCTCAGCACTGTCTAATGGGGCGCCCGGCGGCACACAGGCCTCCCATTGTCTGTCGAGGGCAGGTCAAGGCCGCGGGACAAGTTGCACAGGTACACGTTAACCTGAGATCCGGATGGAGGCCGGGGAGTTGGGGCCTCGTGGCCCCGGGCGGGGGGCTGGGTGGGGCCCTGCCTTGCACACAGAGCTTACCCCGGGTGAAATGAGTGGGTGTCAGTGGGCACCCCCATAAGAAACCCCCTATTTGGGGACAGAAAGCAGATGCGGGCCGTTCCCCCCGGTGGCCGAGAGTTTGGGAATTACGTTCAGAGAGGCCCGGCTCCAATCCCAGCTCTGCCTCTCCCAGCTGCCACGTGGCGTCTCTAGGCCTCAGTGTCCTCGCCTGTAACCTGGGCTGTGGTCCCCGACCTCCAGGTCACCCTGAGGCTTCGTGAGAGGACGACGTAAGACAGGTCGCGCTGTGCCCCGGGCGCAGGTGCGTTCCCTACGCAGCCATTACTTTTCCCGCAGTCAAGGCCACAACAGGGTCCTGCTCCTTTGCAGGGTCCCCAGCCCCCGCCTCCTGCTCTCCTGCATCTGGGGGGTGAGGGTGGGCAGCGTCCAGGCTGGCTGTCCGGGGCTGACTGAGGAGGGAGGAGGTGGAAGGGAGGGCACCTGGAACATTGTCTTCTGGGGGGTCAGGAGTCCGCGTGAAAGTACATGCATGGCCCTAGTTGGTTAGAGCACCGCCCAGATACGCCAAGGTTGTGGGTTCGATCCTGGTCAGGGCACATACGAGAATCAATCCACGGATGCATAAACAAGTGGAACTACAAATCAAGATTTCTCTCTCTCAAATCAACCAATAAAAAATTTTTATTATTGTTTATTTATATGTATTTTTTATTTACTTTCAGAGGAAGGGAGAGGTTGAGAGCGAAACATGGAACAGCTGCCTCCTGCACACGCCCTACCGGGATCAAGCCCGAAACCGGCCCAGGAATCCAGCTGGCGACGCCCAACCTACTGAGCCACGCCAGGGCAATTAGAAAAATATTTTTTAAAGAAAGTATATTTATAACAGCTTTATTGATATACTAGAGGCCCGGTGCACAAAATTCGTGCATTGGGGGGGGGGGTACCTCAGCCCAGCCTGCACCCTCTCCAATCTGGGATCCCTCTCACAATCCAGGACTGCTGCCTTCCAACCACTCGCCTGCCTGCCAGCCTGATTGCCCCTAACTGCCCTCCCCTGCCAGCTTGGTCACCCAACTGTCCTCCCCTGCTGGCCTGGTCACCCCTAACTGCCCTCCCTTGCCAGCCTGGTCGCCCCTAACTGCCCTCCCCTGCAGGTCTGGTCACCCCTAACTGCCCTCCCCTACTGACCTGGTCCCCCCCAACTGCCCTCCCCTGCTGGCCTGGTCACCCCTAACTGCCCTCCCTTGCCGGCCTGGTCGCCCCTAACTGCCCTCCCCTGCAGGTCTGGTCACCCACAACTGCCCTCCCCTGCCGGCCATCTTGTATCCATATGGGGGCAGCCATCTTTGACCACATGGGGACGGCCATCTTTGTGTGTTGGAGTGATGGTCAATTTGCATATTGCTCTTTTATTAGATAGGATAATTCACCTACCATAAAATGTACCCTCTTAAAGTGTACAGTTTGGTGGATTTAGTGTATTCAACAGGTTGGACAACCATCACCACCCTCTAATTCCATCATTTCCATCACCCCAAAAAGAAACCCTGTACCCATTCCTGCTCCCCCTGCCCCAGGCGACCACGAATCTACGTCTGTCTCCATGGATTGGCCTGTTCAGGACGGTTCCCGTGCATGGCAACAGAAAGCACGGTGCTGACGCATCTGGCTTCTGTCAGGCAGCACCACGTGTTCACGGGGCAGCACCACGTGTGTCAGAACCTGGGCTTTGGCGGCCGAGCAGCCTCCCATGGCACAGACAGACACGTGTTCGTCCAGCAGCTGCCCACTCCGCCCTCGGCTTTAGGGATGATGCTGGTGAGACATCGTGTGCGGGTTCGCGTGGCATCGCCACCTCCTAGGTGTGTGCCTGGCAGGGAGTCACTGGGTGATGCGGTGGGAAGGATATTACAGAAAGTCACCAACAAAGCCTGTCATGGCTCAGGCTGAGCGTCCACCTATGAACCAGGAGGTCACGGTTCGATTCCCGGTCAGGGCACAGGCCCGGGTTGTGGCTCGATCCCCAGGGTGGGGCGTGCAGGAGGCAGCAGGTCCATGGACGTTTCTTTTGTGTTTTGTTTTTTTAAATAAATCTTTATTGTTGAGGCCCTGGGACAGGGAGGCTCTGAGAGGAGGAGGAAGCTGGCGAGAGGGACGTCCGTGAAGGCCCCCCAGGCGGGGCCTGGAAAAGGCGGAAGGTGCTGCGAGGGCGGGGAGCCCAGCGCCCCTTACTGTCCGCGTCGTCATTGTCGCCCCGACCAGGAGGCCGGCCAGAGGAGCAGGGGCGCTGCGGGCGTGGAGGGCCCTCGCAGGACCCGCCTGACCTGACAGAAGCCGCCCAGCAGAAGGAAGGACGCGTGGCGGCCACCGGCTTGGACAGCGCCCTGCCGCGCTGTCGAGACCACGCCCCCAGCAATGCCACGCCCCCGGCGGTGCCCGCAGGCCCCAGGGACACCCGAGCCCAGGTGCTGGCCGCCCGCCCACCTGCCCCCAGCCCTGCGCCTCCTCGGCTCACAGGGTCCCCCACAGGGACAGTGTGGCGCCCCATTACCCGCGTTCCTTCCCTGGGACAGTCACAGACCTCGGGAGGGGCCCAGGTGGGCCTCTCTGAACCTGGGCCAGGGGTGACCAGCAGGACCAGGAGGGGCCCAGGGAGGCCCCTTCGCCCAATGGGGGCTGTGCCGGCGGCTCCTTAGGGCCCAGGCTCCACCTGGCCGATGGGCTGCTCCGGGCCCTTTGCCTGGACCCCCTCCTGGGAACAGAAGCAGTGTCCCCAGACGTGGGACCGGCACACCAGCCACGCCGTCCCCGCGCCACCTGTGACCTGTGCACACCTGGGGGCCGCGGCTCCGCGAATGGGTGGCTCCACCTGCGCAGCCGGGGTCCAGAGGCCGGCCGGGAGGGTGGTGCCAGGCCCGCCGAGCAGGGGCCGGGGCCGGCGACAGGCCTGGGGGTGCCCTGGGCCCAGCTGGAGAGGCTCACCCGGGGCCTGGTGGACAGAGGCCGCAGCACAGGACAGAGTCCGAGGGGCGGCCCTTCGCTGAACGGGCTGTATGGGGCGGGGACTGGCCCTGGGTCCCCTGGAGGGGTGAGGGCGGGGGAAAAGCTCGTCATGTGACCTCAGCAGTCGGGAGCGGGAGGTAGGTCAGACCTGAGACTCCATCTGTGGGTCAGAGCCCAGTTCTGGGCCCCATGTACCATCCTGACCTCTGACCACGGCCAGACCGTCCCTGCCCAGCTCCCTGAGGCCCAGGCCGGGGGAGGGGGGGGGGAGCCCGAGCCCGGGGAGCTCTGGTTGCTAAGAGTCGTGGAGGGAACGCTGGTCCCTGATTGGCCCCCGCAGCACGGGTGCTCGAGAATACCCCACAGAGGCCACGCCACGCCATCGCACCCCCACACCCACGGGCCCAGGCACCTGCGGAGGCCCGGGAAGCCGTGCTGGGCCCAGCGGCTCCGTGAGCCCACGGACTCGCATCTGGACGAGCTCAGCACCGCCACCCCCTTCCTGGGGGGCACCCCCTTCTCCCTCCTAAGGGCAGTTCGGACGCTGGAGGCAGAGATGGAAGCCTTGAACGTCGTGAACAGGTGTCAGACTTTATTTTTTTTTAATATATTTTTATTGATTTCAGAGAGGGAGGGAGACAGAAACATCAATGATGAGAGAGAATCATCAATCGGCTGCCTCCTGCACGCCACCCACTAGGATTGAGCCCGCAACCCAAGCACATGCCCGGACCAGGAATCGAACCATGACCTCAAGGTTCATAGGTCGACACTCAACCACTGAGCCACACCGGCCGGGCCAGGTGTCAGACTGCAGGAACTGGAGGCCACAGGGATCGGGGTGGGGGTGAGAAAGGATCAGCTCAGTGGCTGCTGTGCGAAAACCCAGGAGGAGGAGGGTCGGGGGCGGTAGCCAGTGAGTGGCACTGCTGTCGTGGGGAGGGCAGTGGGGGCCCGGGCTGGGCGGGGACTGAAGAGCCGAGGCCGTGGGGCTGGGGGCTGTGGAAGCCAGGGCCTCTGGTGTTCACCCAGGACGCCTGGGGGTGGCTCAGGCCACTGCGGGTCTTTGGGGCCTGTCCCTGTCCCTGGAGACCCAGCAGAGCGGGCGCCGCCCCGTTTCCCAAAAGCCCTTTCCGGAGCGTGCTTGCCCCACCCCCACCCCAGCTGCCCAGGGTGCTGCGGACACCAGACACCCAGCTCCGTCGGGGCAAGCGCCGGCCACCGTGTCCCCAGGAGGCCCGCCCGCCGGCCTGGAAGCTGGCCTGTAACCGCAGCTCCCGGAGCCTCCGGAACCCAGATCCCCGCTGAGATGGCACCGCAGACCTGCTTTAAGGTCCCCGCCTGGCTGGCCGCCTCCGCGCTGCCCCACTTCCCCGTGTCCTCGGGCCAGCCCCGGCTCGCTGTGCCCGCTGGCCATCTGTAAAGCGAGAGGGGGAGGAAGGGGTCCAAGCGCCTTCCTCACCCTCACCCCCACCCCCACCCCGACCCCGAGCACTTCTGGGGGCCAGCCCCGTGGAGTGATGGGCCCGCGGAGGGGTGCAGACGGTGGGTGGACAGAGGTGCACTGGGAGGTGGTGCATGTGACGTGGGGCAGAGAAGCGGGGGGAGGAGCAGGTGCTGAGTTGAGGCAGAGCCTGGGGTTGCATCACCTCCCTCCCCCCAGCACCAGCCCCGACTCCGTGCCCATCGGCCAGGCTGATGAACAGATAAGTTACCATCAGCAGCAGCTCCCAGGAACTACCTGCCAGGAGGTGTGAAGCCAGGAGGCTGGCCTTTGAGTGACCAAGGCCTGACCGTTGCCACACCTGGGCCTTACGGGAAGTCTCCTGATCTCCAGCTCACAGATGAGGAGACTGAGGGTCAGAGTGGTCCAGTCACTCAGTGTCAGTGAGCAGCGGTGCAGGGTGGGTGGGGGTGCAGCCCTGGGACTCAGAGGAGCAGGGTGCTGGGCGGCCCGTCCAGGGGAGCCCTCGGCGTGACCTCCCAGGAGAGACAGGCTCTCCCCGCGCACACCCCTCCCTTCGGCCTCCCTGAGTTTGGGAGCAGGGAGTGGAGGCGAGGCGGAGGCTGAGTCGGGTGCTGTGAGGATTCCAGGAGATAAAGCCTGGGACGTGCTGAGCCTAGAGCCCGAGGCAGACGCAGTGAGGAGGAGGTGGGCGGACCAGGGACCGGACCGGAGGAGGGGGTGTCCGCGCTGAGCCCTGGGAGCCATCTTCTCACCAGAGGGGATGGAAGCAGGAGCTCCCGGGGTCGGGGGGCAGCAGGGGCAGAGGCTCGGGTAGGAGGTGGGCAAGGGAGTGGCAGGGGGAGGGCGGAGGGGAGAGGTCAGCCTGAGGAGCTAGAATGGAGGGCCCAGGGGATCAGGAGCCAGAGGCAGAAGGGAGCAGGGACACTAGGCCCCCTTAGCACATGGGACCCTCAGGTTGCCAACAGGGCACTTCTGAAGGGGGCACCAGTAAGGCCCCACTTTTTTTTTTTTTTTTTTTTTTTTTGTCGATTTCAGAGAGGAAGGGAGAGGGAGAGAGAGATAGAAACATGAATGATGAGAGAGAATCATGGATCTGCTGCCTCCTGCACGCCCCACACCGGGGATCGAGCCCACAACCCGGGCCTGTGCCCTTGACTGGAATCAAACCTGGGACCCTTCAGACCGCAGCCCGATGCTCTATCCACTGAGCGACATCAGCCAGGGCAAGAGGCCCCACTTTTTAAAAAATATATATATTTTATTGATTTTTTACAGAGAGGAAGGGAGAGGGATAGAGAGTTAGAAACATCGATGAGAGAGGAACATTGATCAGCTGCCTCCTGCACACTCCCCACTGGGGATGTGCCCGCAGCCAAGGTACATGCCCCCGACCGGAATCGAACCCGGGACCCTTGAGTCTGCAGGCCGACGCTCCATCCACGGAGCCAAACCGGTCAGGGCGAGAGGCCCCACTTTTGTTTGTCCGCCAGGCCAGCCTCCGGGCACAGCCTTCCTGCCGTGGGACCAAGCTTGGTCCGTGGCCTCCGACGCGGAAGGCAGGGCTGGGCTCCAGGACGGGTCTCAGAGGCGTGGGCTCCATCAGCCTCTGCCCCGCTGCCTGGGGAGGAGGTGCCTGGCCTCTGAGAGGAGAAATCCGAGTCTGACAACTAACCAGATGGATTGTGTTCCAGGCCAGCAGGCCCAGGCATGACCGCCATCGGCAGCCCTGCCTCCCACCTGGCCCTGTGGGCGCTCTGATGGTGGGAGAGCAGGCACAGCCACTGCTGCCCACTGTGGGGGGCCCCGGAACTGAGTGTGAGGCTATGGGGCGCCAGGCCCTGTCCAGCCTGGGGAGGCTATCTGGCCTCTCTGGGCCTCAGTTTCCTCATCTGTTAAATGGGACGATAGCAGTGCTCAATTGCTGAGGGCTTAACTGAGGTTAAGATTTTGTGTGTAGCCCTAGCCAGTTTGGCTCAGTGGACAGAGTGTCAGCCTGCAGACTGAGGGGTCCTGGGTTTGATTCCAATCAGGGGCACATGCCTGGGTGGCAGGCTTGATCCCCATTGGGGGGTGTGCAGGAGGCAGCCCATTGGTGATTCTTTCTCATCATTGATGTTTCTATCTCTCTCCCTCTCCCTAGCTCTCTGAAAGCAATCCTATCTAATAAAAGAGTAATATGCAAATTGATCATCACTCCAACACACAAGATGGCTGCCCCCATGTGGTCAAAGATGGCTGCCCCCATGTGGACACAAGATGGCCGCCACAAGATGGCCAGCAGGGGAGGGCAGTTGGGAAGGACCAGGCCTGCAAGGGAGGGCAGTTGGGGGCGATCAAGCTTCCAGGGGAGGGCAGTTAGGGGTGACCAGGCCTGCAGAGGAGGGAAGTTGGGGGCAACTGGGCCTGCAGGGAAGGGCAGTTGCGGGGGACCCAGGCCTGTAGGGGAGAGCAGTTGGGGCGGGGGGGACCAGGCCTGCAGGGGAGGGCAGTTAGGGGTGACCAGGCCTGCAGGGGAGAGCAGTTAGGGGTGACCAGGCCTGCAGGGGAGGGCAGTTAGGGGCAATCAGGCTGGCAGGGGAGCAGTTAGGCATCAATCAGGCTGGCAGTGGAGTGGTTAGGGGGTGATCAGGCTGGCAGGCAGAAGCGGTTAGGGGCAATCAGGAAGGCAGGCAGGCGAGCAGTTGGGAGCCAGCAGTCCTGGATTGTGAGAGGGATGTCCCAGATTGGAGAGGGTGTAGGCTGGACTGAGGGACACCCCACCCCCGTGCATGAATTTTGTGCACCGGGCCTCTAGTAGAAATGGATTTAGAATAAAAATTAATGGGAAAATACCCCCGGGTGAGGGTTATAAAATATAGAAATAAAGGCTGTGAGAAAAGCGCCCCGAGGGGCTCACCGCCGGCAGCGCTGAGAAAACAGTCCGCTCCCTGGCGAGCCCGCTCACCCTGGGGGCTGCGGGGCGGCAGGAGGGGCGGGAAGGCTTCAGCAGCCCGGGTTCCGGAACTCGGCCGCCTGAGCCCCTCCCAGTGCCCCTCCAGCATCGGAGCCCCTGGCCTCTCCTGCAGCTACAGCCCCAGGCCCTCATCTCCCCGAGGCCCACGCCGAGCCACCCTGTGAACCTGGCCGTCGGAGCCTGCGTGGCAGGAGCCTGTCACTGCTGGGTGTGGCCTGTCACCCTCAGGGCAGAGGCCACTGCACCGTCCCTCTCCCTCTCCCGGGGCCTGCGCCTCTGCCCGCCGGGGAGGCCTCCGCAGCCTCTGCCCGGCTTGAGGCCAGGACTCAGGAAGCGCCAGGAAAGCACAGAAAGTTCCGGTGGCAGCCCCGAGCCTTTGGCTGGTGGCTCAGCCCCGCCCCAGGGCCTGGTCCTGGGAACAACGCGGCTCCAGCAGCCGGCCCCCCGGGGCCAGTCTCCTCACCCGCCATCTCGGATCTGGGCACCCACCCAGCCAGGGGCACCTGAACTGTTAGGTTCAAGTCCTTGCCCAGACACTCAGCAGCTGTGTGGCCACAGGCAAGCTGCTCACCCTCTCTGACTCTGCACTCACCCAAAAAGCAGCCGTGACTATTGCACTCCCTTTGACCGAGGGTCACAGATCTGCCAAGTGAGTAAGTGCCTGGGCAGGAGCCTGGCTCTGTGGGGGGAACAGGGCTGAGACACGGAGGTGGCTGGGTAGAGAGGGCTGTGGGTCGCCACAGCCGGGTCCCTAAGGGCTGGCAGCGAGCGGGCAGGGCAGCGCACAGCCCAAGAGAGCCCAGCCCTGGGGGTGAAGGCGAGATGCAGGTCTGAGGAAGCTTCCAGAATGCCAGTGTGCAGAGTCATTCGCTCGCTCACTCGCTCACGCACTCCTTCATTTGTTCATTCAGTGTATTCATTAAGCCCCGGTTACCTGCCGTCACTGGGGAGATCCGCTCCCTGTGGGCCTCTGTTCAGAGGTGAGAGGCAGACTACACTGTGCGGATCGCCATCCGAGGTTCTCCAGAGAGCGGCAAAGGGCAAAGGGCATGCCAGGTGGCGGGGACAGCGAGGACGGCCTCACCAACGACACAGAACGGGCAGCAAGATCTCGAATGCTCTGGAGCAGGAGAGTCTGCAGCTGCTTTTATTTTTTATTATTTATATATTTATTGCTGATTTCAAAGAGGAAGGGAGAGAGAGAGAGAGAGAGAGAGAGAGAGAGAGAGAAACATCAGAGATGAGAGAGAATCACTGATCGGCTGCCTCCTGCACGCCCCCTACTGGGGATCGAGCCTGCAACCCCAAGCATGTGCCCTGACCGGAATCGAACCCAGGACACTTCAGTCTGCAGGCTGACGCTCTATCCACTGAGCCACACCGGCCAGGGCTGCAGCTGCGTTTGTGCATTTGAAGATAAGGCGGGAAGGTGAGCAGTGACATGAGGTGGGAGAGAGCGAGGCGGGGACTGGGTGCCAGGACAGTGACCAGGAGGTGCTCTCCTGAGGGTGGTCATGCTGATGTCACAGGTGTGTTAACCCGGATGCACAGGAACCATGGACGGGGGTGCTTCAGGCGAAGAGGAGCCTTTTAATAAAGAAGTCATAGGCTGGGGCCTGCCCACCCCCAGGACTGCCCAGGTAGGAGTGTGTGATCAGCTCACCGTGGGTTCCTTTCCATGAACCTTTTTTTTTTTTTTGTCCATGTGAGCAAGGTGGAGAGCGCCGGACTGAGGTGAGAGAGGGGCTGAGGTGTCGGTCCTGCAGGCTGTGGAGGGAACGTGGCTTTTGCTAGTGAGATGGGGAACCAGTGAGTTCTCAGAGGGGTGCAATGATCTGAGCTGTGTAAAGGCTCCCGGGTTCGATTCCGGTCAAGGGCATGTACCTTGGTCGCGGGCACATCCCCAGTTGAGGGGTGTGCAGGAGGCAGCTGATTGATGTTTCTCTCTCATCGATGTTTCTGACTCTCTGTCCCTCTCCCTTCCTCTCTGTAAAAAAATCAATGAAATATGTTTTTAAAAATAAATAAATAAAATTCCGATGTGATGCTCTCCAACCCAGAGTTCTCTACCCAGCCACACTATCCGTCAACGGTGAGCACGGGATAGAGACACTTTCAGAAGGCAGAGTCTTAACAGAATGTACTTCCCAGTGCCCTCTGGGGGCCACTGCAAGATGTTCTTCGCCACGAATGAGAGGCAAACTCAAGAAAGCAGAGTATAGGATCCAGGAAACAGCTACCCCAGGCAAGCGACGGGCAAGCAGACTTGCCAGGACAGCAGCAAAGGGAAGTCCCGGACAACAGTCGTGCAGCAGACTAGAGAGCGGCCCCTCCAGACGGAGGCAGATTAACTCCCAGAAGAACGAAAAGCTATCGAGGGAAGAAGATGTAATCGGAATAGATACTTCTGCTGCCATTAAATATATACTGTATGTTCCTTTAAAAGCTGGCCTTCCGTAAACCCGTTCACTCAGGTTAACAGGGCTTACTCAGAAAGGGGGGTCAGACACCGACCCCTCAAAACCTACGGGACATGTTTAAGAACGCGGGTTTGTCGAGGTGTAATTTGTACACAGTAAAATGTTTCCTCTGGACGTGCACGATGCGATGGGTTTTGAAAAGTGTAAGTAGTTCTGTAACCACCACCACCACCAAGACAGAGAACATGTCCGTTACCCAAAAACAGTCCCCTCCGACCCTGTCACAGCCAGGTCCCCTCACCTCCGGCCGCTACGGGCCCATTTCTGCCCCTGTGCCCACGCTGTCCCTGTCACAGTCCACAATGTCCTGAGAGGGGAATAACCAACTGTGTTGCCTTTCGCGTTCACCTCCTTTCACCGAACACAATGCTATTTTTAGGGTCCATTCTGCTGTGTATCGGTTTGTTTCCTTTCGTTGTTGAAGTCAGCGTCATTGTACAGGGATACCACAGTCACCGTTTTTTAAAATACGTTTTCATTGATCTCAGAGAGGAAGGGAGAGAGAAAAACATCAGTGATGAGAGAGAATTTGTGGCGAGCCGGCACGGCCCTGGCATCCTCAGCCCCAGGCGCCTTACGTGCCGCCGGCTCAGCCCGGTTCGGTGACCCTGAGGGGGGCGGTGAAGGACTGAGAAGAGACAGACGAGAGAGGAAAGCTGGGTCTGGGCGGGACGCTGCCCTCTCTCGTGGAGAGACAGCGCCGCGGACCACCAGCCGTGTCTTTATTTTACAGCCGATGCCACGAGGCACAGGAAGGGCGGGTCAAGGTGTTTACAACATCCTCGTGGGTTTCGATCCCACTCAACTACATGCACCTGAACCCTATCAGCCCACGTCACTCAGGCACGTGGGGCCATGTGTTCGGACCACCGGTTCACGCTCACAACCACAGCTGTTGGCTATCATGGTGCTGGGAGGCCCTGCCCTCCACGCTGGGACTTGCACGTGGCCATGAGGACTGAGCCCTCTCATCAGTCCGAGGCTTGGACCTGTCCAAACACTGTGGCCGCTCCCCACAAGAATCATTGGCTGGCTGTCTCCTGCACGCCCCCGACTGGGATGGAGCCCACAACCCGGGCATATGCCCTGACCAGGAATCGAACTGGAGACCTCCTGGTTCATAGGCTGACACTCAACCACGGAGCCACGCCGGCTGGGCCACACTCCCCATCTGAATGGAGGCTGGGTTGTTGACAGGTTGGGTTGTTATGACTAACACTGCGACGACCATTCACAGGCAGGTCTTTCAGTGAATGTACACTTCCACTTCTCAAGGGCAGTGGCTGGCAGGGGGACGCTTTTCATTGTGTGTGTGCGTGCTCACACACACACACACATACACACACACACACACACATACACATACCCACACACAAATGCACATACATGCACACACTCAGATATATACACACATACATATACACATACACACATACCCCGCGCGCACACACACACACATACACATACCCACACACCCACACACATACACACACATACACATATCCACACACACATACACACACATACACACACATACATGCACACACTCACATATATACACACATACGCACATACATATACACACACATACACACACATACCCCACGCGCGTACACACACACACATACACATACCCACACACATACACACACATACACATACCCCACACACACATACACACATACACATACCCACATACTCACACATGCACGTGCATACACATACATGCACACATTCACATTCACGCACATACATATACACATACACACACACATACCCCACGCGCGCGCACACACACACTTTCCTAAGACAGTACCAGCTGTATGCAAAGGGCTGGCTCCGTTTGCGTCCCCCAGCAGGGCCGGACAGTTTGGGGTGCTCCCGCGCCGTGCCGGCACCCGACACCTTCCATCTTCGTTTGCGCCTTTACGCAGGTGTGTGATGGCAGCTCTCGGATGCTGCCCACCCTCTCGTGTGCGTGTACGCGACCCATGTCTGCTGAGGCGTCTCGTCAAGCCTCGTGCTCATTATCAGGGGGTGTTTGTCTTTTTCGTGGGTCACGAGCGTTCTCTGTATGGTCTGCATGAGTCCTTTATGGGGTGTGTTCTGCACCGTGGCGCTTTGTGCCCAGAGCCCCGATAAAAGCGACGATCGCGGAAAGGCACTCGCAGGCCTCGCTCCTCCGGCATCAGCCCCTGAAATCACCACGGGTCCTCCCGGCCGCCTCACCTCCCGGCCTCTCAGCCTCCCGGCCTCCCCGGCCTCCCGACCTCCCGGCCTCCCGGGCCTCCCAACCTCTCCAGCCTCCCAGCCTCCCCAGCCTCCCGGCCGCCTCAGCCTCCCGGCCTCTCAGCCTCCCGGCCTCCCGGCCACCTCAGACTCCCGGCCGCCTCACCTCCCGGCTTCGGCTTCCTCCTTGGGGAGGCCAACCTTGAAGGTGTTCACTGTGAAAGAGACCAGTTTCATCAACGTCAGCATCCAGTCCAGGGGGAGCCTGTTTTATCAACGAAGCACAAATAAAAGGGGTGGGGTGTTGTTCATCCTCACCGAGGGTATTTTCTCCATTGATTGTTTTAGAGAGAGTGGAAGGGAGAGGGGAGGGGAGAGAGAAACATTGATGAGAGAGAGACATTGACTGGTTGCCTCCTGAGAGAGCTGGGGGGGGTGGAACCTGCAGCCCAGGTGCAGGCCCTTGACTGGGAATCAAACCTACGACCCTTCAGTTCGCGGGCCGACGCTCTAACCACTGAGCCATGCCGGCCAGGGCCAAATAAAATGCTTCCATCGAGGGAACGTCATGGCAGCTTTGTCATCTGCGCACGGCTTCCCCAGGCAGATGGAACTGGGGGCGGAGCACGGCCCCCACACCTACCGCACACCAAGGAGAGCTTTTCTGTGGTTTTGAGCTTACCAGTTTTTTAAGGCTCATTATCATTGGGGCCCTCTTTTTTTTTTAATTGATTTCAGAGAGGAAGGGAGAGGGAGAGGGAGAGAATCATTGATTGGCTGCCTCCTGCACACCCCACACTGGGGATTGAGCCCACCACCCGGGCATGTGCCCTGGTGCCCTGACCGGGAGTGGAACTGTGACCTCCTGGTTCATAGGTCGACGCTCAGCCCGGAGCCCGGCTGGCGGGTGAGGCCTCTGTTTAGCTGCTGGAGCCTCGCCCCGGGGCTTCTCACACTCACCTGCGGGGACGTTGCACCTGAGCTGCCTGACTCCAGGGTGCCTTGCCATGAGGCCCCTGCCTTCCGGTCACCTGGGAGCTGATGTGCGCGAATAAAACACCTGTTGTAGCGAAACAGCCGGTGCACAGCCTGGCTCAGCAGTGAGCAGTGCTGCACGGCACATGGAGGGCATCCTGACGGCTGTCGCTGGGAAAAGGGAGCACGCGTGTTGGGAGAGGGCGAGTAAGACTGCCAGGCCCGTCGGCCAGAGCCGTCAGCCAGTGACCTAGAACTGAAAAATCAAGACATCACCGTGTAAGGATAGCATTTACAAATCTGAAGCCAAGATCTCACACATACACACACACACACAAACAAACACACACACACACACACACACAAACACACACAAACACTCACAAACACACACACAAACACACACACTCACACACACAAACACACACACACAAACACACACACTCACACACACTCACACACACACACAAACACACACACACAAACACACACACACTCACACACACTCACACACACACACAAACACACACTCACACACAAACACACACACTCACACACACACACACACACACACACACACACGTGGAAATCGAAAGTGAAAGGCGCTGCACTTGGACCTGGGACTCAGGGACGGGCCTGGGCCTGCGGATTTCCTCAGAGGCCCCGGCACACTGTTGGTGGGATAAAAACCCAGTCTGTGGATTCGGTGGATAAAAACAAGAACCCCTGTACACGGGAAGGAAGTGGCTGCTTGCTGCAGAGCTGTGTGCGCGTTTGGATTTCGTGTTGGAATTTGAACCAGCCTTTCCGGCGCCCATCACCGCAGTGCACGTGGAGAACCTCAGCAGCCAGGTCAGGGTGACCGGAAGCCAGGCCGCACTACCACCCACACCAGCAGGGTGTGCATGTGCATGTGCATGTGCGTGTGTGTGTGTGTGTGTGCATGTGCATGTGCGTGTGTGTGCATGTGAGTGTGCGCACCTGTGTGTGAGAGTGTGTGTGTGTGTGTGTGTGCTTGTATATGAGAATTTTCCCCTCGCCCAGCCAGACCCATCTTTCTTTTTTTTTTTTAATAATTCTTTATTGTTGGAAGTATTACAGATGTCCCTTTTTCTCCCGTTGCCCCCTCCAGCCTGCCCTGCCCCCCTGCCCCAGGCCTTTGGCATCCTCTTGTCTGTGTCCACGGGTTATGCATATATGCATACAAGCAGACCCATTTTTCAAGACCAACATTCTCCAGCCCTGGCCGGTAGCTCAGTTGGTTAGAGCTGTGGTCAGCAAACTGCGGCTCGCGAGCCACATGCTGCTCTTTGGCCCCTTGAGTGTGGCTCTTCCACAAAATACCACGGCCTGGGCGAGTCTATGTTGAAGAAGTGGTGTTAGAAGAAGTTTAAGTTTAAAAAATTTGGCTCTCAAAAGAAATGTCAATCGTTGTGCTGTTGATATTTGGCTCTGTTGGCTATCGAGTTTGCCGACCACTGGGTTAGAGCATCATCCTGATACAGCAAGGCTGTGGGTTTGATCCCTGGTCAGGGCGCATACAAGAATCCACCAATGCATGCATGCACACGTGGGACAACCCATGTTTCCCTCTCCCCCTCTCTCGTCCTCTCTCTCTTAAACCAGTAAAAATTTTTAAACATTAAAAGAAACACACCCACAGACCCATGTTCTCCAGCAGGCTTGGATGGCCTTGATACGTGCTTCATGCCTCAGTCAGCTGAGCCACCCTCCCTGCTCAGCACGGCAGGCTCAGGGCCCGTGACTTCCAGTGTCCTCGTACACTGGGGAGGCGTTTGCTGAATCTGTCCAGAACTGTCTCAGGCACCTCAGCGTAAACGAGCAAACACCATCTCCCAGCATCAAGAGGGCCAGCCCTGCCGCCAGCTGCCTCCCCGGTCTGGGCAGAAAGGACGGATCGCCCTGTTCCAGCTTGTCCTCACGTCTGTGCGTCTGTGCGGAGGAGGCTGAGGAGCGCGAGCCGGGAGAGAACACGCTGCTACTCAGCCGGTGTGGGAGTTTCAGGGTCAGGCTGGCGGGCACGCCTGGGCACCCGGGGCTGCGGGTCACCCGGTGAGCACAGTGGCTCCAGAGAGCCGGGACCCTCCGGCCTGGCAGCCGCGGCGCACCCAGTGCAGGGCACACCCAATGGCTGTGTGGCACCCACCGCGCCACGCCCGTCGTCTGATACCATCCAGACAAACATCCTTGAGGCAGGCGCTGTAAACATCCCCATTGTACAAGGAGCAGATGGAGGCACACAAAGGTTGCACAACTTACCCCGATGACCAGGCAGAGCCATGTGGCAGGGGGTCTAGCTCCCGCCCGAGGTCCTAGGTGCTGTGTGAAAGCACATTTTGTTAACTTGTTACAAAATAGCCGGTTTGGCTCAGTGGATAGAGTGTCGGCCTTCGGACTCAAGGGTCCCAGGTTCGATTCCGGTCAAGGGCATGTACCTTGGTTGCGGGCACCTCCCCAGCAGGGGGTGTGCAGGAGGCAGCTGGTCGATGTTTCTAACTCTCTGTCCCTCTCCCTTCCTCTCTGTAAAAAAAAAAAAAAAAAAATCAATAAAATATATTTTAAAAACAAACAAACAAAATAGCCGGTTAGTTACTGCAACATGGATGCTACAGTCCCAAGAGGAAGCAAGGTGCCCGCCGAATGCCGGATTTGAATCTCGGCTCTCCGCCTGGGGAGCCCGCTCCGTGGCCTGCACCCACCCGCGGCAGCCGCCAAACTCAGCGGGGTTTGCTCAGAGCCCCCCGCCCCCCACCTGGGAGGTCAGGAAACAGACCTGGCTTCTCCCTGTGGGGGGGCCTGGGCCAGGCCCTGTCGGGGTCAGGGCCCCCTGAGGGACTCCTGTTGTTTGTGGTGACCTCCCTGTCACCGCCCTCCAGCCTTGGGGGGGGGGGGGGGGAGCTGTCCCACCTGTGCTGGTTCTGGAGCCTGGCTCTCTGGGGTTCCCCCACCCCCACCCCCCTGTAAGCAGTCCTGCTTGGAAACAGCCCCCTGGAATTTCCCGAATTGGCGGACGCCCTCTGCGCTCCCACGGGACCCTGGTGACGTGACAGCATCGTGAGTAACGGCGGGAACGGGAAGCACCTGAGTGTCGGGCCGCGGGGGACCCCGCGCAGCGGCTTGGCGGGGGGGGGGGGGGGGGGGGGGTGCAGCCCGCGGAACACCGGGGAGCGGGGCGCGGGGGGGGGTGCGGGGGAGGAACAAAAGCCTCGCCCCTAAATCGCACTGCGGCACGACCTCCCACTGCGGGTCGGAATGAATGAACCGTGAGCGTCCGGACCGCCGGGCCGCCTTCCTCCCCCCGGCCGCGGGCGGGTCCCGGGGAGGGCAGACTGCGGCTCACCGCCAGCCCGGGTCCCGCAGACCCGCAGGGCGAGGAGGCCCCGCCCGCACACGCGTCCGCCCGCCCCCCGCGCGCAGCCCGCGGCGCTGGGAGCCCGGCTGACCCCGCGGGGCCGGGAAGCGCGCGCCTGGCACCGCCGCTGCGCGGGCACCTGCGCCGCCGGGGTGTCGCCTTGACCCTGAGCGGGGCCGGGAATGTGGGGGGCCTCTCTGGGCTTCGGAGAGCCCCTGCCTGCGGGGCGGGGGGGGGGTTAGGGGGGCGCGTCCTGGCCGGACGAGCTGAGCACTCGCTGCGTCCTGCACACGCCGCCCCTCCCGCATAGGCCGCACCCCCAGGGCTGTGACCCCGATTTGGGCACCCGGGGCGCCAGCGGCCTGCGTGGGAATGAGGACGGGACGCCGCCCGGAGGCCCCACAGGGCGGCGGTCGCCGGCTTTTCAGGCGCGTTTCCCTCGGAGGCGGCGGTGGGGCGGGCGCTCCCCAAAGGAGCATCCTTAGCGCCGACTGCGCGGGGCGCCCGGACCCAGGGCCGCCGGAGCGACCGGACCGGACCACAGGTCGCGGCTGTGTCCGTTCGCGCCACGTCCTGCTTTTCCGCCCTGAGGACAAAAGCACTCCTGGTGCCCGGAGCAGCCAGCCCTGGCGGAAACGGTTCCGGGACTGCAAGGCTGGACCGGAGCCTGCGTCCCCACGGCCCCGCCCCACTGCGTCCCCACGGCCCCGCCCCACTGCGGGAGATGAGGGCGCCGGATGCGGGGTGGAGGTTTGGGGGCTGTCTGGCAGGGAGGGGGGGGGGGTCTGAGGCCGGGGCGCAGGAGGCCCAAGCCCCCTGGGTCTAACTACCCGCTGCCCCTGAGGGTTGGCGGGGGGCGGGCCACTGAGGGGTCTCTCAGGCGTCCTCAAACTACGGCCCGCGGGCCACATGCGGGTGTTTTTGCCGTTTTGTTTTTTTACTTCAAAATAAGATATGTGCAGTGTGCATAAGAATTTGTTCATAGTTTTTTTTAAACTATAGTCCGGCCCTCCAACGGTCTGAGGGACAGTGAACTGGCCCCTGTTTAAAAAGTGTGAGGACCCCTGCTAGGGCCTGGCCAGGTCTGATTTGCGCTTTAGGATCATTATTCCCGCTGTAGGGGCTAAATTGATCAGGCAGGTGACTCTGGTCGGGGGTGGAGCAGGAACACACACAGTTGGGAATGGCCCTGGCCAGGTAGCCAGCTGGTTAGAGCGTCCTCTGGCTACGCCAACATTTCGGGTTCAATCCTGGGTCAGGGCACATACAAGAATCAGCCAGTGAATTCATCAATAAATGGAACAACATATCGATGTTTCTCTCTTTCTCTCCCTCCCCCCCTTTCCCTCTCTCTCTAAAGTCAATCAATCAATAAAAGTACAAATAAAAAAGCAGCTGGGCCTAGCCAGCGTGGCTCAGTGGTTGAGCGTTGACCTCTGAACCAGGAGGTCACGGTTTGATTCCCGGTCAGGGCACATGCCCAGGTTTTGGGCTGGATCCCAGTTTGGGGCGTGCAGGAGGCAGCCGATCAACGATTCTCTCTCATCATTGACGGTTCTCTCTCCCTCTCCCTTCCTCTCTGAAATCAATATTTAAAAATAAAATGAAATAAAAAACAAATAAAAAAGCAGTTGGGGGTGGGGTAGGGTGGGGTGGGCAGAGGCCCTAAGCATGCCCAGTGTCTGGCCAGAGTGCTGGGTCGATGGCAGGATGGGGGAGCCCAGACTGGACAGAGGAAGGGGTCCTGAAATGTGTCCCCGCCCAGGAAGGCCGGGCACAGCAGGGTGTCAACCTGAGGGCCCAGCTCACGGGCATGCGGGGCCTGTGGGCACCGGGCAGCCTGCCGCATCACACCCTCGTCCCCAAGCGCTGGGCAGAGTCACTTCTCTTCTTCCAAAGCCCCACCCTTCACGGCACCTCCTAAATGGGGCCCCACCCCCCTTCGCCACCTGGGCTCCTCTGTCCTTGCCATAAGCCAGCCAGCCTCCCGTGGCGGCCACTGCGCGTCGGAAACATAAATCCGCTACCCTCCTCCCCTGGAAAATCAGCCACACAAAATCCAGACTCATCATGGCCCACACCCAGCCCTACCCAGCTTCCCTCCACTCTCCCCACTCCTCCCCGTGACCCCCCAACAGGTGTCTATCTTTAAAAAAACATTTTTTTTTAAATTGGTTTCAGAGAGGAAGGGAGAGGAAGAGAGAGAAACATCAATGATGAGAATCATGGATTGGCTGCCTCCTGCACACCCCACACTGGGGATGGAGCCTGCAACCTGGGCATGTGTCCTGACTGGGAATCGGGAATCGGGAATCGAACCTCGACTTCCTGGTTCATAGGTCGCCGCTCAGCCCCTGAGCCACACCGGCTGGCCCCGGCCAGCTGTGTGTCTCTTCATGACGCCGGCCATGTTGGGTTAAGGCACACCTCCAATGACCCCTCCCCCGCTGCTTGGTAGTCAGGCCCCAACTCAGGTGTCCCCTCCTGGCCAAAGCAGCCGGCTGGGCACATCACATGGCTTTATCTTTTACAGGCGCTCACCCTGGTGGAAGTTCTTTCTTTGCGTTTTGTTTATCATCTTTCCCCTGACCAGAGCATAAGCTCCGTGAGAACAGGGACCTTGCCTGTCCTGCTAGAGGTTATGTGCCAGGGCCTAGACCAGTGCGGGGAACCCACTAGAAACCAGTCCACGCTGATTAACTGAGCAGGCTTGCTGGCCCCTGGGGGAGACAGGTGTGTTGCCAGGTTCAAGTTCACCTCCCATGCCCTCAGCATCCCACACCTAGGTCTGATACCCCAGCTGCTTGGTATTCATGTAACATTGGAACTCTGTATCACCTTTGCAATTTTTCTGTAAATCTAAAACGGTTCTAAAGCCCTGGCCAGTGTGTGGCTCTGTTGGTTGGGCATCGTCCCAGGCACTCAAAGGTTGCTGGTTCGATTCCCGGTCAGGGCACATGCCTGGGTTTCAGGCTCGGTCCCCAGTAAAGGGTGTGCCGGAGGCAGCAGATGGATGTTTCGCTCTCACATCAATGTTTCTCTCTCTCTCCCTCTCCGTTCCCCTCTCTCTAAAAATCAATAAACTATCTTTAAAATGGTTCTAAATATAAAGTTTGTTTTTAAAAAGAGTGGAAAGTGGCACTTGGATTTCTGTCCCTCATCCACCCAGTTCCCACTCTCCCCTCCAGCCACTGCTTTATCAGTGTCCTGTGGATCCTTCAAGAATTCCCTCAGGGAACACCCTCCTTGGGGAACACCCACCTGAATCTCTGTTTTGAGTGGATTTTCTTTCTCCTAAACTCTAAGGGTCCCCACGAGACTTGCAACCAGGGGAGCAATGGGCAGCGGCAGCTCATCCCAGGCTAACCCCCAGCCCGTCCCCAAGGCCCCGTCTCTGCCTCTCCAGGGAGCTGACAGCACCCGCCTTGGCTCTCTCCTGCTGCTGCCTCTATCCTAGACCCCCCCCCGCCCCCCGCCTTGTTTCACTGTTGCTCCAAGCTTTAATAAACAGACTCTCAAAAAAAAAAAAATTCCTTTGTGCAAATGTGAATCAATGCTGATTTTCTCCCCAAATGGCTTTTTAAAATTTCCTTTGAAGAGCATTTACTCATTGTAATGTAAAACAGTTCTAAGATACTTACTAGAGAGAAAAAATACAATGCACCTCATACACCCATCACCCATGTTCAACCATTACCAAGGCTTTCTGCGTGTGCGTCAGCTAGCCCTCCCTGCCCCCCCTCCCCTTTCTCTCTCTCTCCCTCTCTCTCGTTGGCTGAGCTGTTTTAAAGCAGATTCCAGGCTCCTTACACCTGCGAGCGGGCACCCCTGAACAATCCGGACATCTTCTGTTGCCCTAAGTTCCTACCCCACCGGCAACGGGGCCTCCTGAAGGGCCTCCTGTGAACATTAGCCTGGGTGACAGGGAGACACAGAAAAGCTTTGCGGGGCAGGCGTGTGCACGGTGACCTAATTATGCCGCGTGTGGGAAGGTCTGGGTGTGGAGGAGTTAGAGCGGGGAGGCCAATTGCGAACGCCCTTGGTCTAGATGCCAGGAGATAGGCCTGATGCCAGGTGTTTGCAGCTGCGTGGGGAGCAGCAGGGGGGCAGCTGGAGAGCCTCTGCGGGGAGCCACTGCCTGCCTGGAGGACAGAGGGACCCTGACGTGAGGGTGGGGCGCCTGCCACTCTCTGTGTCCATAGGTCCTGCAGGCAAGAGTGGGACCCCCGTGGCTAAGGCTCCCCTTCTCAGGAGAGTGGCTCATTTTGATCACCTCACCCCGGGGGACACTTGTCTGCAGTGCGCCGGCGAGGGCCCGGGGCCCCTTCCCAGCTCATGCACATGACATGTCAGAGCTGGAAGGTCTGGGGGGTCATGGAATGTAACCCCTCTCTGGTTACACGTGGGTAAACGAGCCCCAGAGAAGGGGTGCAAGTCCCTAAGGCCACAGGGGGAGTCAGAAGCAGAGCTGGAGCCCGGCCAGCGTGGCTCAGTGGTTGAGCATCAACCTATGAACCAGGTCACCGTTCGATTCCCGGTCAGGGCATATGTCCGGGTTGTGGGCTCGATCCCCAGTGTGGGGTGTGCAGGAGGCAGCCAATCAATGATTCTCTCTCATCATTGATATTTCTATCTCTCCCTCTCCCTTCCTCCCTGAGATCAATAAAGAACATATATATATATATATATATATATATATATATTTTTTTTTTTTTTTTTTAAAAAGAAGCAGAGTTGGCGCAAGAGCCTGGGTCTCTGGGTTCCTGCCTAGGATCTCCGTCACCTAGAGCTTCCTCTTCTGTCCAAACCTGCTCCCAGAAGGGCTGCCTCTAGCCCCCGATGCCCAAGTGCATACATCCAAGATCTGGGGGGGACGTGTGCTGGGAGGCTGCTTGCTCGAGGCAGCCCCACTCCAGAAATCTGCTATTGATGGAGGAGCAGCTACCGGGCTCCACAGGCTGTGCGAGGGCCTTTCCACACGTCGGGTCTGAGGCTCCCCAGATCCCGTGAGGCAGGCACTATTACGTCTGCAACCTCCCATTACAGAGATGGGCAAACTGACATCAGGGAGATGGAGCTTGTCTGAGGTCATACAGTGAGGGCACGGCAGAAGCGATGTCTGCATAACTGAAGTCTCCCCTCTCAGCTACACACACACACACACACACCGTGGCCTCTGAAGATCCGGGTGGCTCCCCATGAAGAGGACTGTGGTTTCTCCCGCCTCCTCCCTCTTTGCTCCCAGCCCCTCCCAGCAGCGGCCTCTTTGAGGAGCAGACAGGTTACAGACAGACCCCGCGCCTTCTCCCGGGAGCTGGGCCCTTCCAATGGTAGTTTGCGGCCTTGGGTGTCGGGGCCATAAACAGGCCTTCCCGCTCTGGGTGTGTGGGCCTTCCAGGGGTGCCTGTGGCACAGGGTTGCGGGGCGGGCACACTGTGGAGGGCAGGCAGGATGCCTGCCCGCTGGCCAGCCTTTCCCGGGTCTGCTCCATGCCCTGCGCGGGGCCCTGGGCACACGGTGGTCCGTCCGGGTCTCTGTCGCTCAGGCACTCGGGCCAGAGGGAAGGGTGTCAGGGAGACACGGCTGTAAGGAGAGGCCTGGAGCCTGAGGACTGCCCTGCCCTGGGACGTTCGCGCTCAGGAGCTGGCACGGGTGGGCACAGGCGTCCTAGGCCGGGGCAGGGGTGCCGCCTGTGTGCAATGCCAAGCTTGGAGGGCAGAGCGCGTCCTGGAGGGCCCCCTGGCCTGGGGAGCTGGGCACCGGAAGCCGCAAGAAGACAGGATGGGGGCGCTCGGTGGTCCACGGGCCGCAGCGCAGGCACGTTCGTGGGTTCACCCTGTGCAATGCGGAGCCGGGTCACGTGGGTGGTTCCGGGCGCACCCACGCCCCTCGGACTAGGCCCCTCGCCTGCAGCCCCCGGGGCGCTGGGAGCAGGGGTCAGGCCGCGGTCAGACGTGGGCGCGCCCCGCCCCCGCCGGCCTCCGGGAGCCGCGGTTCGAGTCCTGTGACTCGCTGCGGGGTCCCGACCGGGCCCTTCCCTCTGTGGGCCCCCGCTTCCCCACGCCTGAGGTCTCGGAGAGTCCGGGGTCTCGGTCCCGCGCGGCCCGAAGCCCACAGGCCGCCAGGCGGGGGGTCAGCGGCCCGGCGTCCGCAGCGCGCCCCTCCCACCGCGGGAGCGCGGACGCGCACGCACCTGGCGCCGCCGGAGGGAGTTGGAGGGCGGGGCCCCGTAAGGCTCCGCCCCCTTCTCAGCCGGACCAATCAGAGAGGGCGGATGGCCCTGTGGGGGCGACGCGCTGGGGGCGTGGCCTGCGGGGCTGAGGCGAGAGCCTGCGGCCGGGCGGCGCGAGGCGCTCAGGCGGAGGCGGCGGCGGCGGCGGGTCCCGGGACAGCGACGCAGCGCGCCCGCGGCCGCGACAGGCCGGCCAGGCGCCGCATCCGCCGCCTCGCCACTGAGGGCTCGAGAGCGCGGCGGCGGCGCGCGGCCTGGGAGCGGTCGGAGCGGCGGGCGCGGCGCCGAGCGTCCTGTCAGGCGGCGGAGGGCGTCGCGGACTCGCGTCGCGATGATGCCGGTGGGTGCGGGCGACGGCGGCTTCCTCCACGGGCCGCCGGCCAAGCCTCCTTCCTCCCTCGTTCCCCGCCTGGGGCCCCGCGCGAAGCCGGGCGGACGGGCGGGCGGGGAAGGAAGTAGCCTGGCGGGCGCGCCCGGCCCCGCGACCCGGGCGGGCAGGTGGGGGCGCGCCGGGCTGTCAGCGCGGGCCGGGCGGGGGTCCGAGGGCGGGAGCGGGGCGGGTCCCCCTGGGCCGCGGCCCTTCCCGCCGGGCGGGGAGGCAGGAGGTGGAATCGGGGCCCGTCCTTTCCCGCCCGGCCTGGCGGGTGTGAACGCGAGGCCGGGGTCGCGGGGCGCTCGCCCAGGTGCGGGGCTGCGGCGCCTCTGCCCCCGCTGAAACGTGCGGGGCTCGGCTCCCGGCGCCGGCGGCGTAGGTCCCTGTGCGGCGCTCCCGCGCTGGAGCCCGCGTCTGCGGTGCTGCCTGGTTCTGGAAGCTGCAGTGGGCCGGAGCTCACCTGGGGGCGGGTTTGGACCCTGGTTCTGGAAGCCGCTGTGGGCCGGAGCTCACCTGGGGGCGGGTTTGGACCCTGGTTCTGGAAGCCGCTGTGGGCCGGAGCTCACCTGGGGGCGGGTTTGGACCCTGGTTCTGGAAGCTGCTGTGGGCCGGAGCTCACCGGGGGGGGGGGGGCGGGTTTGGACCCTGGTTCTGGAAGCTGCAGTGGGCCGGAGCTCACCTGGGGGGCGGGTTTGGACCCTGGTTCTGGAAGCCGCAGTGGGCCGGAGCTCACCTGGGGGCGGGTTTGGACCCTGGTTCTGGAAGCTGCAGTGGGCCGGAGCTCACCGGGGGGGGGGGGGGGCGGGTTTGGACCCTGGTTCTGGAAGCTGCAGTGGGCAGGAGCTCACCTGGGGGGCGGGTTTGGACCCTGGTTCTGGAAGCTGCAGTGGGCCGGAGCTCACCTGGGGGGCGGGTTTGGACCCTGGTTCTGGAAGCTGCTGTGGGCAGGAGCTCACGGGGGTGGGGGGGTGCGGGCTCGCAGACCGCTCAGGAGCCCCCGCCTGGGTCTGAGCCTCTGCGTCCCCGTTGTCACCGCGCTGCGGGGGCGGAGCAGGCCCATCGCTGGTGGCGCCGCCTGTGCCCTGCCGTCCTGGACGCATCCTGCTGGGCGGGAGACACCGGCCACTGCGCCCCACCCCCACCCCCCACGTCTTCCCTTCCCGCCTTCCCGCCCTCTAAACTGCCATGGGTGCTGAGTTATAATTCTCTAATCCAGCTTCTGGTGAAGCAAAGGTCATGACACAGGAAGAGAATGCGGGACGGGGTACCCAGAGGGACGGGTTGGTTTTCCTAGAGCCTGTTTATTTAGTGAAATTCTCAAACACGTTCACAGGAAAGCAGCAAAATCCTTCTCTCAATCTGCAGCCTCTACACCGAAAACCACGGCGTTTTCTATGGAACACCGGCTTTCTGCGGTGCTGTGCCCAAGGACGTTTAGATTAGATCCCCCTGATCTTCCCAGTCATTTCCTCTTTGGATAATCTCTTCCCCGCTTTTTGAACGGATTCCAGTTCATCCTGCTTGCAGCGTCTTAAGGTTTGACCCGGTTGATCCTTAGATCCTTCTTTGGCATCCGGGCGTGTTGAGTTTCTAAACATTCGGTTTTCAGTGAAGGACTTGTCTTTAAGGGAAGGAGAATTGGATGAGCATCAGAGGATTCCGAGTCCAGTACTGGTTCTGCTACTTTTTAGCGTTGTGACCTTGAGCAAGTCAAGGCCTCCCCGCCCGGAGTTTAGTGGGGACGTGTCCGTGAGCCGTCCCTGCAGTGGGACAGAATGATGTGTCCCAAGTGCCTGTCAGACAGATGCCGTGCAGATGTTTACTATCGTTAATGTGCTCTGAAGTGTCAGTTTCTAATTTTGCCCCCTGCAGATAAGGTATTTGGAAACTGTTCCCTCCCTAATTCTCGGGCTGGGTTTGGAACATTATGGTGTTTTGGAATTTTGAAAGCAGTTTTAGTTAAACCTGTAAGAGTGGGCTGATGTATTATACTGCAGTAATATTGAAGGTTAACTACAAAATTTTGACTGATTTTATCATTGCATAATGTTTCATTCTAGATACCCTGTTTAAAAAAAACAAAACAACTTGGTTTATATTTTTCACATGATACATTCAGACATTTTACCTCTGCGGGGTTGGTTTCTAGTCTTCCCTACCAGCTTTCCTTTTTAAAGAAGTTTGCTTAGCTAGCATTTGGGAAATTTCTTCATGATCCTCAAAATAACCAAATACTGCTTTTAAAAAACAGACAGGGCTATTAACTATAACACCCTGCTTTTGTTTTAAAATGCCTTCTAGAGACAGATGGTATTTCTCTTAGTCCCTCTTTGTGGCCTTTAACTTTGTATTTCCTTCTTGATCCCTAAAAATACTACTTGTAGGATTGAGTCTTTCCTCTCTCAACACAGTTGGGGTTGATTGTAAATGTAATGACATGTGATTCTTGATAGTATCTCAAAATACATACCCAAGACATGAATAAGATTTTCTTCCTTTATTGTATATTTGGTGTTTATCATCACGATGAATCATTGAAGCAAGATTGGGTCATTTTTTTGCAGTTTATAGAGAGCAGCACTTCCAATAGGAATGTAATGTGAGCCCCACAGACGCAATTTTAAATTTTCTAGTAAATACACTTAAAAGGGTGGTATTTTATCTTATTTTTAAAATATTTTTATTGATGTCAGTGAGGAAGGGAGAGGGAGAGAGATAGAAACATCAGTGATGAGAGAGAATCATTGATCAGCTGTCTCCTGCACACCCCACACTGGGAATCCAGCCGGCAACCCGGGCATGTGCCCCAACTAGGAATTGAATGGTGACCTCCTGGTTCATAGGTTGATGCTCAACCACTGAGCCACACTGGCTGAGCAAAAGGGTGGTATTTTTAAAATAATGGCTTTTACTAACTCATTTATATCAGAAATACTGTCATCTCAGCACATAATCAATATGAAACATCTATTAATGTGATATTTTACCCTTTTTTTTTGTACTAAATCATTGAAATCTGGGGTGAGTTCAGTATGGATTAGGGAAGTTTCACACTAGAGAGCACGTCTCCGTTCAGACCAGCGCATCCCAGCTGCTCAGCAGCCACGTGTGTTCAGTGGCCACCAGTGTAGCGTGTGCTTTAGTTTATCTGAAAATTGGCCGTCAGTGTGCGGTGTCTGTGGTGACTTGGAATTGACCCGGTGGTTTCCTGCAGCGCCCATTCTCCCAGCTGTTGGGAATAAATGGGAAAACATCCGACTATGTTCTCATCTGACACATTCAGGTCTTTGTAGAAGTCTTCAGTTTGCCCATTACAGAGTCCCATGACTGTCTACTTTTACACAAAGTTACATTTTGGAATTTCCCCTTATCAAAATAGTTTTGCATGCTATTATCTGTAGTTATTCGCCCTTTTTTTTCTTTTTCTTTTTTGGCAGTGATGGCATTTTAAGGGTGTTTTCCCAAGAAACAAAATGGGCTATATTTTAAAGATTATTTGTTGACTTGTCCCTAAGATCTGGACCTGAAAGCATTTAGGCTATGCGTAAAGAACTCTGATAGAAATAAGAATTTTAATACAAATCGCCTGATTCAGAGCCTAAAAGCATGAAAACTGTCTTGATCATTAGTCAGCATCATTCTTTTTTTAAAAAGAGCAAACATTTGCAGTTGCTAAGTCTTTTTGTGCATTATATGTGGGTAATGGTGTTAAGGATACTTTTTCCTCTTCCAAAGGAATACTAACTTGAGTAAAGGAAGTTGAATGGCTCTGAAATGTGTCCTATTCGTAAGAAGGGCAGGCTGGTGGTAGTGTTCTGGTTATGTTAGCAGTGGGACTCCTTACCTCCAGTGGGCCCACGCAGTGTGACTAGCTGGCTCCACTCATCTCTGCCCCAAGAGCCCTCTCACCACATGTAACTGTGGTCTATGGGTTACATTATTTTGTGCTTAATATTTAACGCCCGTTAAGCAGTCACTTATTTTAGTGTCTTCCCAACTACTACGTTGAAACATTTAGAGGTATTAGGATAGGTCTTCCTCTTTTTGAACCATCGGCTGTCATGTAATTGATAAAACAACAAATTGGAGTAGGGAAATTAGCTGCCAGTCCTCTCTAGCTAGTAACTGCGTGACCTCTGAACTTAAACTCTTTGGGCCTCCATTTCTCATCTGTAAAATGAGTTGGTCCTGGTGATTACCAAGTGGTTGTTTTGGTCCCAAACTTGATGTATAGGAGACACTTTCATGAAGGTCAGTAATATTCATATTGGCTACGTCAAAGGTTGAGGCACCCTGGCACACTTTGTGTTGGCAGCCTTTTAGTAAGCTGCCAAGTATCTGCGTGATAGAGCAGCTAGGAAGAGCTCAGTAGATGTTCGCTATTATTGTTAATTAATAATTAAGTCACTGATAGGCTTGAATTTATAGCCTAATTCAGTAAACAAAGACTAGATAATTTTTTTAAAAACTTGGAAAACATTTATTTACTTTCCCACATCACTAATCATTGGTATGAGCAGCTAAATCTTATATCTCCTCAGGAGAACATAGCACTGTTGTCTATTACATCCTATGGAGAACTTAAATCTTAGGTCACAGTGTTAAGAGCTCCTGGTTTTGGTCTCATTAGCTCTCTCTGAAATGACCTATGGAGAAGTTGTTTTTAAACAAAAATTACAAATGTAATATTATCATTTAAAATAATAAAACAACTTCTAGCCTTTGGACTGCCAAAAAATTGACAAAAGGAAAAGCAAAGCCTTGATCCTACAAAGTTGTGTATATAAAAGCTTTTATTATTAGTTTTATTGAACTGAAGAATAGTCTGCATGGATAACTCTTCTAAAGGCTACAGTATGAAGTACAGCCATGAAGTTGTGCAGCTCTTTACCTCCCTACAATGCACTGTAGTCATAGTGAGCACTCAGTGAATGGTGCCGGGCACTGTGTCAGGGCACTGTGGCATAGGTTTGTGGTGCGGTCTGCATGTTTATGGTGAACTGAGGCTCAGGAGCTAAGGAAACTTGGCGAAGGTCCCCAGCTAGTCCGTGGTCAAGCAAGGTTTGAAAACAAACCGTCTCCAAAGCCTTTGCTCCTGGCCTCTGGGCCAGTCCCTCGGGGAGTTTGCTGAAGTCAAGGCAAGTGCTAGAGGCGCTAGTAATTTGAGGTTGGCTAACTTCCCCCCTTGTGCTCAGTTCACATGGAGCTTACAATTGAATAGAATCCCAAGGTGAATCGTTTTCATAAAAAGTGATAGTTTTCACCCTCTTCAGGGACAATGCTATTTTAAATGTAAATGTGTTAAATGTATCTTTCTTTTCTCAGCATTCTACTTTGAACAGACCATGTCAGTATAGATGCTTAAGAGATACTTAGGATTTTTAGCAGGATAGGAGCTAAAAATATCACCAGGTTATTATATTGAAGTTATATAAGCATGCATTTTTTTTCTGTGTTTGTACAGAAGGGCAATAGTTTTTCAGGAAAAGTTTGGTGGGTTGCTGCCTTGAAGTGCTGTTGCCATGGTTATTTCACAACCTATGGCTCAAGGCTGAATGGAGGCATGGTGGTGATGGAGTTCTCTTGGGACACTTCCTTGCTTGATTGTTTTATTTCGCTGCAGAGGTAGCTGTATGACTGTTGTTCATACTGATTAAAAAGATTTAGAGGGCCCTGTGGGGAAGAATGAGTTTTATGTTGGCTGTGTTGTTTGAGATGCTTGCTAGATGCAAAAAGACATTACTCTTAAATCTGCCCTCACTGGATTTTGTAAAATAAAAATCCTTGCATGTGACATCATGCAGAACAGTAGAAGACTGAAAAAAATGAGGTAGTTTTCATTAAAATTAATAAGTGACATTCAAAACATTAAGTGTACAGTTCAGTACAGAATCTTGCCAGTGGTATGGTTAGTGTATATAGAGCACATGTTAACTGAAGTTTGGGTAGCATCATGATTTATAACATGCTGTGATTATAATCATAGCTCAAGCAAATGTAAAGGCCCTGCGTGGCTGGAGCAGACAGTATGTGAGGGGAGAATGGAGGAGATGCAGTCAGAAAGGGGGCTGGTGTAGGATCCGGTCCTCAATAGGCTATGGTAAAGACAAAGAACATGGAGAGAAATTTATCCTGGAAGAAATGAAACACAGCGGTTTACTTATCCTCTGATAAACCCTAATATGCAAATCGACCCAATGGCCGGTCGCTATGATACACACTGACCACCAGGGGGCAGACGCTCAGCACAGGAGCAGCCCCCTGGTGGTCAGTGTGCTCCCACACGGGGAGCGTGGCTGGTGAGCACAGTGGCAGTGGCAGGAGCCTCTCCCACCTCCGCTGCAGGCGGGTGGTAAGGAGCAAGGGGTCCTGGACTGTGAGAGCCCGGGACTGCAAAAGAGATGTCTGACTGCCGGCTTAGGCCTGATCCAGGGGGATCGGGCCTAGGCCAGCAGGTGGACAGCCCCCAAGGGGTCCTGGACTGCGAGAGGGCACAAGCCGGGCTGAGGGACTCCTCCCCTCCCCCCAGTGTACGAATTTCATGCACTGGGCCTCTAGTTCTATATAATAAAAGCCTAATATGCAAATTGTCCCCTCGCCGGGAGTTTGATCACTTGCTATGATGTGCGCTGACCACCAGGGGGTGGTGTGGAACATGGCGGGCATCAGCGACATGGCACTGGCAGTGAGCAGCAGTAGAGGCGCTGCCAGCCACCGTAGGCCCTGAAGAGAGCGGGACCACAGTGGGATGGTGGAGCAGGTGTGTGGGCAGCGCCAGGACAAGGTGGGTGCAAGCAGGGCCCGATCACCCCCCAGACAGAGATGAGCGGTGGGGGGCAGGGCTGCTGCCCGGCGCCCAGGTGCTGAGGGAGCCGGGCAGGGGCCCAATTACCCCATCAATCACACTGCAGACGGCGACTAGTGGTGGTGGCGGGGGGCGGGGCCGCTGCCTGGCTCCCAGGCACGGAGGGAGCCGGACAGGGGCCCAATGACTCAGGCAGAGTGGGGCCCGGGGGCCCAGGTGCTGCCCAGGGCCCAGAGGTCAGCTGGGACCTGCCCTTCCACGCCAGATGCTCGCGCTTTGATCACCGGCCAGGCCTAGGGACCGCACCCGTGCATGAGTTTCGTGCACTGGGCCTCTAGTTGTATTACAAGTAAGTCTGAGTAGCAGGCATTGCCTAGATGACTTCACTATAGCAAGTTAGAGTCAGTTGGCTTAAGTGTGAATTCTGGCATCACTATTTATTGACTCTCTGACCATGGGAAAGGTTATGTGAACCCTCAGATCCTTGTCTCTAAGCAGAGGGTAATAATGGTAACCATGGCCCGGCTGGTGTAGTTCAGTGGTTGTGTCAGACCTGTGTATGAACCAGGAGGTCACGGTTCGATTTCTGGTGGGAGGACATGCTCGGATTTCTGGCTCAATCCCCAGTAGGGGTCATGCAGGAGGCAGCCTATCAATGATTTTCTCTCACTGATGTTTCTTCTATCTCTTCCTCTCTGACATCAATAAAAATATATTATTATATTAAATATATATTTTAAAAAATAATGGTAACTGTGTAGGGTTGTTAGGATGATAAAACGGATTTTTAAAGGGGAAACGTGCCTGTTGTGTAGTAAATGCTCAGTAAGTGTTAGTTATCTATATATATATATAAAAAGCCAGCGACCGGAATGACTGGTCACTATGATGCCCACTGCGGCCAGTGAACCGGCCAGATCAGGGGTAGGGCCCGCCAGCCAGCCTCCCATGGCCCCTTCCCCGGCCGCTGACCCCAGATGCCCCCCCCACTCCATTTGGGGGCAGGGACCACCGCCAATCACCCACGACCCCTCCTCTTCGCCGGTCCAGCCCTGATCAGGCCCCGATCGAGGCAGGCTGGCCGGCCAACCTCCCGCCATCTCTTCCTTCCGACAGGCCCGTCCATGATCCTCCCTGATTGGGGCCCAGCTGGCCGGACCCCATCCATGCACGAATTTGTGCACTGGGACTCTAGTTTATAATAAGTTTCATTTCCTCTGGAAAGCTTTCACCATCTTTCCCTTGGCCAAATCCACCAATACAGGCATTCAACCTGGTGTGTCCCCCTTTTTTTTTTTTTTAATGTAATTCACATACCATAAAATGCACCTTGTAATGTGTATAATTCAAGCAGTTTTTAGGGTATTTACAAGATGGCACGCCATCGCCACTATCTGATTTCAGAATATTTCGCCTGGTGTGTCTTTGCAGTACTTGGCATAGTTAGTCTTTGTGTGTGACTGCTTGGTGGGTGTCTGTTTCTTGTCCTGTTAATTTCATGAAGGCAGGAGCTGCACCTTTTGTTTGCTGTTTACCACCAGTGCTTATCCCAGGGCCTGGCCACATGGCCGCGCTCAGTGATGACTTGTGGGGTGAAAGAAGATATGATACGGAAAGTAGTGTTGCACGCAGTTGTGAAGAGGCACGTGTGTGTGTGTGTCCTGTAATAGGGTTTGCATTTGATCCTGTGGGTGATCAGATACCATCCACATTTTTAAGAAGTGGAGTGATACAGCTAGGTTTGTGTGAGAGAATTCTGGTACCAGGACAGGGGAGACTGTGGAGTAAGGGAGATAAAAAGAAACAGGACTAGCAATCAGGAGACCAGCTGGTGCAGGCCGGACTCGGCCTGAAGAAGAGAAAGATCCAGTCAGAAGGAGGCAAAGTAGATTTGATGGAGTGCGTGTGAGAGTGAATGTGCGTGCAATAAGTGTGATTGCTTGCAAGTGTGCATACGTGTGAGTGTGTGCCCATGTGTAACTGTGTTTGTGATTGAGAGAGAGAGGAAGGAAGGGCAGTGGCTGGAGTTGAGGATAACAAGGTTATTGCTTCAGCAGCCAGGCCTGTGTTTCCTTTACGACAGAGAACACTTGAGAAGGAGAAGATTTAGAGGGCTCTGGGGGGGAGAATGAGTTTTATGCTGGCTGTGTTGTTTGAGATGCCTGCTAGATGCAAAAAGACCTTACTCTTCAATCCTAAATCTTTACTTAAATATAGCAAGCAAGGAAGTGTTTTGCCATGTGCTGGTAGTTTTTAATAGGGTTTGGCATGTTCGACTGCTGCCTGGGCACCTATGGCACACCACACATGTCGGCTGTTGTGCTTGTTGGTTGCTTACCAGCCCCACCCTGACCCCCACTAGACCAAGCTTCCCTGGCAGTGGCTGGCCTGGGCCCCATCCGTGTGCTCCCAGCACCTACCGTAGTTTATACATACACGCTTTTTACAGCCATGTATTCTGTGTCTGCATTGGTGGTTTGTGTCCTGCTTTTCACTCTGTTGACTTTATATTTCTCTAATGGCTGTCTTGAGAGTACTGTCAGTAAATAATAGTTAACCTCACAAGAGATCAAAGTATAGGAAGATTTTTGTGATAGAACTAGAAATGAGAAGTGAAGTTTGGTCACAGTGTGAGGAAAGACAGTTTGGGATTAACAGGAAAAAACACACACTCTCCAATAGGAACAAAGAGTATTTTGTGGTAAGAAACACAAAATGTGAGAGGGTATGACATAGTGAGTACCAGCTCAGACTCTGGAGCCAAACTGCCTGCTTTCAAATTCTCGCTTTGCCACTTCCTAGCTCTGTGACCTTGGGTGAGTTATTTAACCTCTGGGCCTTGTTTTCCTCTTTAAAATGGGCTCAATAACGGAATTTCTACAGGTGGTTGTGAGGCGTCAGGTGCTTGGAGCACTGTGTTAAGATACAGAATGAGCTCTCGGATGCTTGCTCTTCCTGAGTTCTGTCCAGCAACCAGGAGGCTGCCTGGCGAATGGTCAGGGCGCTGCACCCAGCGAGGCCACGCTCTGTTCCTGCTGAGGGGCCCGGTGGCTTTTGCAGACCCGTCACGTTGATAGGGTGGAGAGGGAACGGTTTGCTTTTCTTAAAAATGAAGGCTTACCTTTTCTTCCTAGTGCCTTCTGTATGCAGACCACAGCTAGTGGTTTATCACTTACAGAATCACTCAGCTTCCTTCTACCCTACCGAGAGGACACCTTCCAGGCTCCCTTGTACAAAACGCCCCTTCCTGGGCCTCCTCTCTTTGTGGTACGTGGGCTCACCGGGCATTTATTCGTGGGCGCTCTGTGGAAGAGGGCTTCGCTTTGTTTTCCCACCCCAGGCTCCCCGTGCTTAGGGCATTGCCGCCTCTGGTAGCTTCCAGTAAGGACTTGTTTACTGAGTGGTCTCAGCGGCATTTCGGGGACACCATTAGATGCTGCCTCTGTGCTGGGGCTGGGCACAGCCCCTGTCTTAGCGAGCTCCCAGTGGGGCACAATCACACAAACAAAACAGTGCCATTCCGAAAGGTAAGGATCGCAAGGGGACAGAGCACAAGGGGTAGTTGGGACACGGTGGTGATAGGAGTCATCTTGGGGTGTTGGGAACTTTCACCAAGGAGGTGACATTGGGATGCAGTTTAGAAGGATGAGGAAAAGGGGGTGCAGGTGATAGGGAAGGGCTTTTAGGTATAATAATATGTGCAGGGCATTGGGATCTAATTTCCCACGGTGTGTGGGGGGGCAGTGCCGGGAATGTAAGGCCAGATGAAGCAAGGGGCAGGCTACGAAGGTAGGTAAAGGTCAGATTCTGAGGGCCATGTGTGACCTGCATAAGAGTTTGAACTTGATCCTGAGAAAGATAGGAAACTGTTGAAGGTTTCAGAGAGGAAGGGAGAGGGAGAGAGAGAAACATCGATGATGAGAGAGGATCATTGATCGGCTGCCTTCTGCATGCCCCCGACTGGGGATCGAGGCCGCAACCTGGGCATGTGCCCTGACCGGGAATCGAATCATGACCTCCTGGTTCACCGGTCGATACTCAACCACTGAGCCACGCTGGCTGGGCTGAAGGTGGTTTTTACAATTGTGGTAAAATATAACTAACATAAAATTCACCATTTTAGCTATTTTTAAGTATACAGTTCTGTGGCATCAAGTACACTGCTCAGCAACCATCACCACCATCCATCTCCAGAAATTTTTCATCTTAAGCTGACACTTCTGTTGAAGGAGTTTAAGCAGGGCTGTAAAGTGTTCCAGTCGAAGTTACAGTTGATGCGAGGTGTCTGGAGTGGACGAGAGGGATCTGCTAGGATAGTCGAGGCAGAAAAGGGTCTCTGAGCCGCCAGAATGTCACCAGAGAGTCTGGCCTTGAAGCCAGTTTGTTCGGAGAACCTCGTCAGCCCTCACTTAACCTCCATCCTCCCATGTTGCGCAATCTCATTCCAAATCTTCAGGCGCTGCATTTGAGGTTGCTAGAGGGGTGTCGCTGTGGGCAGACAGACTGATGGAAACCATAGAAAGACACAGCTTTAAGTACAACCCGAGGTTGTGGTCTGAGGCCTTGAGGGTGGGCAGCCTGACCCGGATCAACACCAAAGATGTCACAGTTACAGATTACACACACGGTGGTAGTTGAAGTTCCTCATGATGACCGAGTCACCAGAAAAGAGTAAATATCAATAATGCAGACAGCATCTGGGTACATTCTAGATGAGCTCAGTCCAGTAGAAACATAAAGTGAGCTACCCATGCAATTTTAAAATTTCTAGTAGCCACATAAGAACTGGGGGAAACAAGTTAAATTAATTTTAGTAATATATTTTATTTTACTATATCCAAAATATGATTTAAACATTATTCGTGCCTGGCCGGTGTAGCTTATTGGTTAAGTGTCAGTGTATGAATCAGGAGGTCACGATTCGATTCCCGGGCAGGGCACATGCCTGGGTTATGGGCTCGGTCCCCAGTGGAGGACGTGCAGGAGGCAGCTGATCAATGATTCATTCTCATCATTAATGTTTCTATCTCTCTCTCCCTCTCCATTCCTCTCTGAAATCAATAAAAATAGATTTCAATAATAATAAACATTTTATTTTAACATTTTTTCACACTAAGCCTTTCAAAATTCCAGAACATATTTTACGCATATGTAGTACATCTCATTTTGAACTGCCCACATAGCATGTTATAGCCATGTGTGGCTCGTGGCCACATCTTGTGTACTATAAAGAACCTGTAAGCCCTGGCCGAGTGCCTGGGTTTCAGGTTCAATCCCAAGCCCTAGTTGGGGTGTATGTGTGAGGCAACTAATGGATGTGTCTCTCTCACATCAATTTCACCTCCCACACATCCCCGCCCCCGTGTGTGTGTGTGTCCATCCGTGTCCGTGTCCATGTGTCCATCCGTGTCCCTCCCTCCCACTCTCTAATAATCAATGGAAAAATACCCTTGGGTGAGGATTAACAACAACAAAAAAAGGCCCTGGCAGTTAGTAAGCACTATAGATGGGTGCTGTTATCCCCAAATAGTCATTCTTCCACAACGTTAGATGGTGTGTCAGTGCTCCATTTTAAAGTCATTCTTGCTTTGGAAACTGCGTAATTTCTGATGGGCATTGGACAAGTTTTCACAGGCAAAGAAAGATGTTAAGTTGTAACTTTGTGAGAATACTCTCTACTCGATGTCTTTGGGTAATCAATTTCTTGTTTGCTGCAACATTGAGGCTGCTTAACCACCACAGAAATAGTGTAATTAATACTGAAAGAATTTAGGATTATAATTAAAATTAGAAAAAATTTGAAATAATGATTTTATCAACATTTAATTACTAGTGCTATAATTAAATGACCCTCTTTCTGAAATATTTTACCAGTCCTACTGCGTGTGGGGCGACTACCTAGTCTAACTTTTTTCCATCGCTATATTCTAACACACTGGATTATTTTCAGGGTTTCACCTTCTAATATTATTTGTATTTAGAGTATAAAAGCATAAAAATAAAACCAAGATATAAGAAGATCACTGTCTCGCAAGTGGAAGACATTTAAAAGGAAGTCCTTTATCATCATCCAGAGCAGCAGTCGCCAACCTTTTGGACCTCGTGGACTACAGTGGTCCACGGCGACCGCTGCTCTAGAGTGGATTGTGGCTGGAATCAAGCACATTGTGGTATGGCGATTACATGGCACGGAAGAAAGCAGTGCCTAATTGGGGCGGGAGCATCTGGTCAGGGCTGTTTTCATCTGTCATTGGCTGGCAGCCCCACCCTGCTGCCCAGTGTACGCACCATGAAGTGGATTCTCTACATAGAACACAAGCTGCCCGCCCCTGGCTCCCATTCACAACCTCCCCGCCCTCCATGGAGAACTCCTTTAGTCTCGGCCTACGGCCGCTTCCTCTGGGAAGTCTTTCCGGACTGGCGTCGGGCAGGCAGCCTTCCGCAGCCTTCCGTGGGCTCGCATGGCTCTGCAGCTTCCCACTGTGGTTCCCTGGTGTCTCTGCCTCAGCTCCTGGTTCAGGGAGGGCAGGGAGGGGCCTGTCCTGTTGGCTGTGTGTGTGCCAAGCCTGCCCAGGGCCAGGATGGGCTCAGTAACACTTTCCTAAACAAATGGAGTGATTTTGTAAATGTGTCCAACTTACTTACGTTATGCACAAGGTAAAGCTTTGCCCTACACTGTGGGTTTGGGCCTCTTGTGCCTGTTACACTGCAGTATCTTGCCATAAAACAAATCCAAGAACCCAGTTTAGAATCTTATGTGGTCATTTGTCTCTAGAATTGAACAAATCCTCAAATATCATTGTTAACAGAGAAAGCTTATGGTCCAATAGGTTTCTGATAGGAGTCCTTTTGAAAGATTGCTAGTTATTAGATACGAAGGCTTATATGGGGTTACCGAGAGGGAAAATGGGATATTTTTACAGTAGTAATAGTAGCTGCTCATGCTTTTGGTAGTAAAGTCATAATAACTAAGTTCCATGACTAAATTTAATGGAAAAATGAACTTTTGTGTTTGTCAGCTGTGTGTTTTTTTTAAATATATTTTTATTTCAGAGAGAAAGGGAGAGCGAGAGAAACATTAATGATGAGGGAGAATCGTTGATCAGCTGCCTCCTGCACACCCCACACTGGGGATTGAGCCCGTAACGCATGTGCCTTGACCGGGAATTGAACCGTGACCTCCTGGTTCATAAGTTGACGCTCAACCACGCTGGCCTGGCTGTCAGCTGTTTTTGTTATACGGAAGCTATTATTAAAGTTTCTTCATGGGACGCTTTATGGCTAATGATACAAAAGAACCTGTTTCTGGCAGGTTTAGCTAATATTCAGAGAAGCCTGGGGCTAGAGAGTATTGAGGTGAACATTCTGTACCAACATGGAATCAGGCAGGAAAGACTGTAGACTCAGGGTTCTCAGTTTTTTGTAGGCTCAAATAGACATTTAGATCTCGGCAAAATCTCGCTACCTTCATATCCCGCTTCTCCCCAAATACCACCTAACATAATCTATGTTTAATTGGCTTACACTTTCGTTTTGAAATTTTCAGTTTCTTGGGTATTGAAGCCTTATTTGTTGGTCAGAACCATTCCTTACACTCTATTCCTGCAGAGCGAGGAGGGGCCGCACAAATAATGAAGAGCCTTCCTAGTGCTAACGTCTTAGCTGGGGCGCAGGGGCTGGCAGGGCCTCCACGCCTAGCGCTGCTTTAGGGAAGCTCTTGGGCATCCGGTGGGCTCCAGGCTCGAGTTACGTGTGAATTCTGAAATGAGAGAAGCCAAGTGACCCAGGCCTGGAGTGGGAGCAGTTCTCGGCAGGGTGTCGGAGCTATATTTACAACAGATGTGTTTGTGCCCCCTCTATATGCATCATGGAGATGCCAATGGCATAGTAGGGAAGATCAATGCAGTCCAGAAAAGGTGGCAGTCAGCAAGTATTTACACAACAAATATCTGTTAACTTTTATAATGGGCCAACACAGTGCTAGGCACTGGAGACTTAAAGACCCGAATCCCCTGTCTTCAAGGGGTTTGTAGTCTAGTTGATGGAAACATGCAAAATGGGGACAGTGTGGGACAGGAGTGTGAGCGCGCAGACTCAGGGTGGCCCTATTCCAACCCCGGCCCTGCCGCTTCCTAGCTGGGTGGCCTTAGACAAGGTACCGGACCCGTGGGAGCTGACCTCCTCATCTGTAAGGGAAAGTGGCAATGCCTGCCTCTAAGCGAATTATGGCGGGGCCACATAGAGAAGTAATCTATAGCCTGAAGGAAGAATGAAGCAGAACTGTGTGTCCTTATGGAAAAATGCCCAAAAGATAGTGTTAGCTGAAAAAAACACTCTACTGCATGTGGTCTCACTATAAGAAGAAGAGTTAGTGGTACAGAAACATTAGGGGGACTTTTTAATTTCCTCTATTATTAGACTCTTTTTGAAAAAAAAATTATTGATTGATTTGAGAGAGAAACATTGGTTTTGTTGTTCCACTTATGCACTCATTGGTTGCTTCTTGTATGTGCTCTGACCGGAGACTGAACCTGCAATCTTGGCGGATCAGGACAACACTCGAACCAACTGAGCTACCCGGCAAGGGCTTAGATTTTTTTGAAAAAATAATGTACATTTATTAATTTTCCACCCCCAAAATGATAAAGATAATAGTTTTAAAAAGCAAAAAGCCCTCCGCCCAGGACTGAACAATACGGCGCATGGAGAATGCCCAGCAGGAGGGCCAGCACATAGTCAGCGAAGGGAGACTGTTACCGTTGTTGCTCGACACGGCAGCCGGTAGGAAGGAAGACGGCTGGACTTAAACCCTGCATGGTGAGATCTCAGTTTGACTTTCCAAGGTCAGTTGATTCCTCGCGTGTAGGATCTCGGTTGTCCGGTGGGGCCCGGATCTGGGGGTTGAGTCCTTATGCCCCATGGACTTTCCCTGGCCTTGGGGGAAAGAGACAAGACGTACACACGGGTCAGGTGTGCCAAGCGCACATGCACACCTCTCCATCCCTCTCCTCATTCTCTCTTGAGAATAAAAACACTGGCTACCTCCCCTGGAGGGAGGGCGAGTGGCCTGCCACGTTGTGACGCCGGGACTGTCTGGGCAAGGCGGCGGCGTAGGCTTTCAGTCATTCCTGGGCTTAGGTTTGGACCTCGAGCGAGGACGAGCCTCTTGGCCCAGCTTCACCGGTAAGATGAGGATGGTGCCCCTCCCTCTTTCACTCACATGTCATACCTGTTCTTCTCCTTGTTCCTGTTGGTTAAAGGGTTGGAGAAGGATTTTTTTGAGGTTGTATCGATGGGTCATCCTATAAGGCTTGCCTTTCATCTGCCTGTGAAGTAGATGGAATGAATCTTCATGAAGAAAAGAGAAAACTGCCGAAACCTGTTTGGCTCTGTGGATAGAGCGTCAGCCTTCGGACTGAAAGGTCCCAGGTTCGATTCCGGTCAAGGGCATGTACCTTGGTTGCGGGCACATCCCCAGTAGGGGTTGTGCAAGAGGCAGCTGATGGATGTTTCTCTATCATCGATGTTTCTAACTCTCTATCCCTCTCTCTTCCTCTCTGTAAAAAATCAATAAAATATATTAAAAAGAGAAAAAAAACTATTTTGGGGGGTTTTGTTTCCTCTTTAGATCTGATTTTTAAACTATTTGCTGCTTTGCGGTACTCTCTCTGGAGAGTGTTTTCTTGTGGGTGAAACAATGTAGTTTTCCGGGGCATGCTTTACAGGGGTGCCATTCATGCAGGTGTGCAGGGACGTCTTGATCTCGCCTGTTGTCCTGGGAGTTGGTCAGAGAGGCCATGTTTGTTCTTAACTATATGGTCACCTCAACTGCTGTCTCCCGCCAGCAGGCCTTGGGCTGATTTGCTATGAACAAAATGGCGTGGCTTAGCTTACATTTCCCAGGGTCCCGCGATATGCACGGAGCCCTCTTATCATATGATATGTTCAGTGCGTGTGACTGGTCTGCTTTACGATCCGCTACTGTTTATCATTTGCACTTGATTGCGTGTCCCTGTGTCAGTTTTGTTTCATGGTTCTCTTGCTACTTCATTTTAGTTCGTTTCCATAATATTAAAAGTCCTGGGGTTTCCCCCTAACCTTCTCAGTGCCCCAAATTGTTGTCAGGTACTTAAATAAATAAGAGAGAAAGGAAATTAGATTTGAGAGCATGTTGCTTGTCAGACTTCTTGCTAGACATTTTACAGACCTTCTCATTTAATATTAAGTAAACAGTGTAACGAAATAAACTGCTGGGAGGGAGGCAGCCTGCCCGGCTGAGAATCGAAAGACCTGATTTCAGTCTTTGTTTTGTTACTAATAAGATTTGTTAACCTTGACAGATTATTTCCTTCTCTGGGCTTCTGCTTCCTCGTCTGTAGAATGGGGAAAGAGGGGTGGTTAGATGAGGTTCCTTCTGGCGCTAAGATTTGACAGCTGCTCTTTGTGATAGCCTTAATGTGAAACTCTCAACATATCTCTTATAATTGAATTGAATACTTACAAAGGATTAAAAGGCTTAATCTACTCTTAAGACTTAAGAAGCTTACATTTGCTCTAAAATAACTCAAATTACCAAAAAATATTTTTTATCTTTTCTTTCCCCCCCCCAAACAACTTCAGTGACTATTGGGGGGAAATCGATGCACCTATATGCTGTGTTCTCAAATTGGATGATTTTAATAGGACTAGTGTGAGCGTTACCTTAGGGAACACAATACTTTATTTTTGTGTTAAAATACGGGTCATTGTGAGAACTTCCTGAGTGCTGAGCCAACAATAACATGTTCAGTGTTTTTGAGACCAGCAGGGAAAGGAAACCTTTGGGCACTGCTGCAAGACAGAAGGCCCGAGGGAAAGACGATCTGCCCGTCCCAGTCCCCTTTTCTCTCCTCTGCGGGGAACAGCCAGGGCTTTCAGCTGTTTCGTGCTTGTGAGGCTCCCGGCCGGTGGACGGAGGAAAGGAGGGGCTCCTCGGCCGGGCAGCCCGCTTCCCAGGCTCCTGTGGAACTGGGGGGAGCAGGTGCGCTGCTGACCTTCACTCCCTACCCGCCCCGTGGTTTGGTTTTCCTTTTGTGCAGGTAGAGGGCTGGTCAAGGCCTGGGAGGCAGTGTGGTGTGCTGGCCGTGTTCACGTCTGAACTCAGCTACCCAGTAACTGGTGCCTCCATTTTTATGCCTCAGGTGTCTCATTTGTAAATGCTAATGATTTTAGTACTTAAGTTCATTTTGGTTGCAAGTGGCAGGAACCAACTCTTCTAACGTCTGACAGAGGATCTGTTGGAAGGGCACGGGAGGGAAAGCTGAACAACTGAATCTCCGGTGGAGCAGGCCCGGGGCAGCTCGGGGGGGGGCCTGGCAGCGGGCGTGGCAGGTGTCCTCTTGTCACAGCCTCTGTCTCACAGCCCGCACACCCTCCATCAGCCGGTCTCGTCAGAACCTCCACAACCTGCCCCGCTTCCATTCTGCACGACCTCCAGGAGTCTCCCTGCCTCCTGGGTGCTTCTCCTGGACTAGCCCCTCGGGTCTCCGTTTCTGGCCTTCCCCTCAGCCTGCTCGCCACAGAGCAGCCGGAGTGAGCCCAGGAGTCCTTGTGCTAAAGCATGCACTTCCCAGCTTAGAACCCCAAGGCTTTCCGGCTCCCTCTGAGCAAAAGCCCAATTGGAAGTTTACCTCTGGACTCCTGTTGTTCCCCCTTGATCTCCGCTCCAGCCGAGCTGACTCCTATGGGTTCTGCATCTTACCAGGCATTCCTTCTGCCTCAGTGTTCCTCCCTCAAGCTGCCTGCCGGCTCCCTGTCCCCTCCTTCAGCCAGGCCTTTTCTAACCGCCTTATTCAAAGTTAAAAGTGTCCTGTCCCATGTCCTTTGCCTGCTTTGTTTCTCTCCATCACCACCCATCAGACTGTATGTTCCCCCTACTTACTTTGTCCCTCTCCCCAGACTGTAATCAAAGCAAAACTCCACGAGGGCGGGAGCCCTGCCTGCCTCGTCAGGGCTGCCTCTCCGGTGCCTGGCACAGAGCAGGCGCTCAGCAAATACTTGCAGAATGAACATCTTTTTGTCAAGTACCTCCCTGCATTGCGTCGGCAGTGTCAGGAGGGATGGGCATGTAAAATAAGCATGACGCCTGGGAACTTGCCCAAGTGTGAGTCCCCAAGAGGAAGGGAGAGTCTGGAAGCCACCCAGTCGGGGTCCCTGAGGTTGCTGTGAAGACTCAGCTGGTGTAGGGTTGTCTAGTGGGTGCGAAGAAAATGCTCATTCTTCCTTTCAGAAACACATGCAGTCATTCTCCATAGTGGAGGTTATCGCTTGGAAAGGTAAAAAAGTATGGTCATGTAATAATAGGAAAACGCATGCAGCTAATGTTTTAATAAGTAATGGAATATGTAGTTCTCTCTTCAGAAGGAATGGTGTTGAAGCTTTGCAAATTGTACACAAGCTTTTATAAAAAGGCTCTCTGGCATCTGAGCAGACACAAACCTCAGGACCCAGGCCAGGTTAAAAAAAAAAAAAAAAGTCAAGTTCATAAGAGTTGGAAGACATAGTTTTCATTTTAGCTTTTCTTTAGTAGGATTTCTTTTTTTTCTCTGAGTCAGTCTCGGCTGTTAAGTGCATTCATCTTTGAATTTTATAATGAATCTTTTCTAATTTACTCTTTTATGTTCATACTTACAATGTTTTACTTTTCAAAGGTACATGTACATTAGATGTATAAAGTGGGTTATTCCATTATAAAAAATTATTTGACTTTATGTTCCTATCTGAAACTTTTGGATAAAGATGGTTTCTTATAGTTTCATATATAAGATTGAAGAACTTGAATAACTGTGTCGTTTTTTTGTTTGTTTGCTTTTGTTTTAAGTGATCATGAATTTAAGCACTGTTTTGTTCCTGAGCTATTGGAGTAGAAATTTAAGCTTTGGAGCCAGACACCTTTGGGTCAGACACTCTGGCACTTCTTAGTCATGTGACTTTGGGCAGTCCTTCAGTCTGTCCGCAGGATCATCCTAGCACCTCACTCCGCGGCCTGTTGGGAGAGTTCAGTGATACAGTGTGGGTAAACAAGGGCCTGTCCACCACCACACTGAGCGCTGAAGTAATAGCTGTTTTTATAATTAATAAGTTGTAAAGGCCTTTGGTGCTAAGTATCTATCTATAATAATAGAGGAGTAGTATGCAAATCAACCGAATGGCCTACCAGCAGAACGACAGTCCTGACGACCATTCTATGACACGCACTGGCGCTAGGCCAGCCAAGGTGGGTGCGATGCGATTGGGTGGGGGGCAGGGGGCCGCCATCGCCCCACGATTGCCCTGCAGAGGGAGGCCCAGGCCATGGGCCGGTGGGGCAATTAATCGGGGGGCTCTGGGAACGGGGTGTGGTCGCGGGTGTGGGCAGGAGGTGGGGCCGCAAAGCCGGGCCGCGAAGCCAGAGAAAGGAAGGCCAAACCTTGCATGAATTTCGTGCATCGGGCCTCTGGTTTGTTACAAACTTCATTCCGATTTTAGACATTTAAAATATGTCAATACTAGTAGAATATGAAAAAAAGAAAAATGTGTAGGTCTGTAAGTACCTTACCTCCAACAACCAATTTTCCTAAGCATAAAATATGAGCAAGCCACTTATTGTGAAAACTTATTTAAAAGCTTTGAGGTTTTACTTTTCAAAGTTGCTAACAGAGCTTAGGTAAGTCTTTTTTATAATAGGTTCTGTAGGGAGATTAGTAAATTAGTGTTTAGTTTTCTTTTTCATAATGACTTTTAGATCCTGCTTACAGTTGTCATTGAACAATGCTAACACTGAACATTTTCTTCCTCCGAACTCGCCTCGTTAGGTGGAACGTGATCCGCTCTGTGTCTCTGCTGTCACAGTGGTGGTCTGTCTTGTTTTGCTAGTATTTCTTATCATGGCTCATGTCATTAGGGCTGCACTGAGATTCCACAGGGCCTAAGGGACATCTATTTAAGTATTGTTCCTTTGTAAATGGCACAGGTAATCTCCAGGCACTCTCAGACTTTTTGTTTTCTACACTTCAGTTTTGCTTAGTTTTCTAAAGATGAGAGACATTTTGGAAATGGTAACTCAGAGCATTATAAGCAAATTCACAGTAGCATCTGGTTTTCCAGAGCTGATTCAAATCTGGAAAAAAAAGGACAGTCATTTGTAAAAAGATAGGGGCTCTATTGGACTTTTCCTTTATAAATTACATTCTCATTTAAAAATATATATTTTTTAATGATTGATTTTTTTTTTTCTGAGAGAGAGAGAGACAGATATGGATTTTGTTGTTCCACTTAGCTGTGCATTAATTGGTTGATTCTTACATGTGCCCTGACCGGGAATGGAACCTCTGTCCTTGGCCTATCGTGATGACAATCTACCCAGCGGTCGCCAACCTTCCGGATCTCACGGACCACCAGTGCTTCGCAGACCACCGGTTGGCGACCGCTGCTCTAACCAGCTGAGCTACCTGGCCGGGCTGCATTCTGATTCTGGGTCAGACAAGTAGGATTTACTCTGGTGGATCTATAGACATGATTACATGAAGGCAGTGATTTTTTAACTGGTGAGCTTCAGAAATTTTAAAACATGCAATACCTGGCTCTCCCTCCCTGGAGCACATCCAAGCCTTTCCCTCCCCCTCCCCTCCCCTCCCCGGCCCCCCCCCCCCCCCCGCCTCCCCCAGGCCAGTCACCTTGACCTTCCTCACTCCCCGGCTCCTAAGGCCCTTCCCTCCCTCCAAAGCTTGTTTCCTAAGCCCATTGCTTCTGCAAATTACTCTTCCTCCTCTGTGATTTCCCGAATAAATGTTCTCTTATTAAAGACAAAAATAAAAAACATGCAATACCCGACCTCCTTTCCCTTAGATTTGTCAACCAAAAAATGACAACAGCCAACACAAGAGTGAATCAAAATTATACCCTTTTTTGTTTGGGTCAGAATCCAAAAATATATTTTTTGGTGTGCCGCAGGATTTTAGTAATTAGTTAGTGTGTGCCATGAGATGAAAAAGGTTGAAAATTGCTGCATTAAGGTGTTTTTTCAGGGACATAATTTTGCTAATTATCTGTGTTGTTTTAAGCCTTGTTTCTTGCTGGGAAAAGGATTAGTACTCAACTTTGGGTATTAATAGACATGATAAAACAAGATTTGTACAGCTATAAATGTTTATTACTTGAGGAAAGAAAAATGTATACAAAAGAAACTATATGTTTATTTAAAGTTGTTTTTATTGGGAAAAATACTTTACTATTATATAGGTTGAATAATTAGCATAGCTAGATTTTTTTAAAACAACAACTTTAGCCCTAGCCAGTTTAACTCAGTGGATAGAGTGTTTGCCTGCAGGCCATAGGGTCCCAGATTCGATTTGGGTCAAGGGCACGTGTCTTGGTTGCAGGCTCCTCCCGGGCCCTGGTCACAGGAGTGGGGAAGGGCAGGAGGCTACCAATCGATGTGTTTCTCTCATATCAATGTTCCACTCTGTCTTTCCCTCTCTCTTCTACTCTCCCTAAAAATCAATGGAAAAATATCTTCGGGTGAGGATTCACAAAAAAATAAAAAATAAAACAACTTTATTGGTCTATGATTCAGCCTCTGGAAAGCACTAATCTACTTTCTTTCTCTATGGGTTTGCCTTGTCTCAGCATCTCATGTAGATGGATTTACACAATGTGTGACCTTTCGTATCTGGCTTCTTTCACTTAGCATAATGGTTTAAGGGTTCATTCATGTTGTAGCATTTACTTCATTCCTTTTTATGAGAAGTAATGTTTCATTGTATAGGTAGACATACCACATAGATATACCACATATCATTGTATAGATAGATATAGATGAATTATCCATCAGTTTGTGTTATTTCCACTTTTGGGCTATTATGAATAATGTCCCTATAAACATTTGTGTTCAGGTTTTTGTGTAGATGTTTTAGTTCTCTTGGGTATGTACCTAGGCGTAGATATGTTTTTAAAATACATATAGGAATATGTGATCTTGAATTTTACAAAAAAATATGTAGAAAGAGGAAGTCTTATTTTGACAATTATTGGTACACCTAAGTTAAATTTTTTAAAGGTCAAGAAAATTTAATTATAGATCATTTATATAGTTTTAATGAGATAACCTTTGTGGTTGATTATTTAGAAGAATGCATGATTCTTTGTTCTGGTGCCCTTGTATAATGATTAATGTTGTATTTCAGATAGTTTCAACATAAAAACTAGGTAAAACAGTTTGTTGAGAGGTTATTAAATAACGGGGAGTATATTGCAAGTAGGAAAGTATTTATTGAAACTTTTGCTATCTTTCCTTTTTTTATTTTGAAACAGTTTGAAGTAGTGGTTCAGCTCATAGCTTTGGAGTCAGACCAAATACGGCTCACATTTATTATGGCTCAGTGACTTGGAGCAAGTTATATAACTTGTCCTTCTTGCCCTGATCTGCAAAACGAAGGGTGGTACCTATCTCATAGAGTTGGTGTGAATTGAGAAGTGCGATGTAGACATCACAGTCCCTAATAATGTTCACCGATAAATGTGATGGGAGTGCCTTCCCCCAAGCATGACTCCTCATTTAGTCCTGGTGGGTTTCTTAAGGCCCCGAGAGCAGTAGTTTTCAAACTGCTTGGGGAAACATCTTTACAGAGTGACTCAGTCATACACATAGCCACACACACATCTCTATGCATGGATAAACAGGATGGGCAAAAATAGGTTCACAGTTGTATGTAGAACAAAGTTTATTCTTGTATTATTAATTATTGTATGATTTGTTTGTATCATAACTGTAGACCTACTTTTGCCCACCCCTGTACAGAGTCAGACTTTCAGGAGAGAACTTTTGCCATGTGTGATGGACTATTTTATTTTTACTTTAAATTAATAGACTATTTTTTTAGAGCAGTTTTAGGTTTATACAAAAATTGAGTCTTGACCATTTACCCTATTATTAACATCTTGAAATAGTGTGGTACATTTGTTGCAGTTGATAAGCTAATGTTGATACATCTATATATATAAAAGCCCAGTGACTGAACGGCGGAACAACCAGAAGGACTGGTCGACCAGTTGCTATGATGTGCTCTGAACCACCAGGGGGCAGATGCTCAACGCAGGAGCTGCCTTCTGGTGGTCAGTGTGCTCCCACAGTGGGAGTGCCGCTCGGCTGACTGGGATGAGCTGCGCTCCCACAGCAGGCAATCCCTGCAGGCCATGTCCCCCACCAGTGCACGAATCCATGCACCAGACCTCTAGTCTATCTATATATATAAAAGGCTAATATGCAAAGTGTCCCCTTGGGAGTTTGACTGGGAGACCAGGAGTTTGATCACTTGCTATGGCATATGCTGACCACCAGGAATGACATGCGCTGACCACCAGCAGCTGGCTGCCAGGGAAGGGAGGCCCCAGCCGGCAGCCGGAAGGCCCCAATTGGCCATGATTACCAGCCAGGCCTAGGGACCCTACCTGTGCACAAATTTCGTGCACCGAGCCTCTAGTTATTAATAACTGAAGTCCATAGTTTACAAGGGGGTTCACTCTTTGTGTTGTGTAGTTCTGTGAGTTATGACATAAGTGTGATGTCATTTATCCTCCATTCTAACATCATACAGAGTAGTTTCACTGCCTGAAAGTCCCCTGTGCTCCACTTATACACCCCTACTCTAGCCTCTGGCTACCACTGATCTTTTTGTCTCCATTGTTTGCCTTTCCCAGAATGTCATATTGTTGGAATCATGCAGCATGTAGCCTTTCAGAATGGTTTCTTTCACTTAGCAATATGTGCTTAAATTTCTTCCATGTCTGTCTGTGACTTGATAGCTCATTTCTTTTTATCACTGAACTAGAGGCCCAGTGCACAACATTCATGCAAGGGCTCGGTCCTTGCAGCCCTGGCTTTGTCCAGAAGGTCTTCTGGATGTCCAGTCTAATTAGCATATTATACTTTTATTATCCTATCTAATAAAAGGGTAATATGCAAATTAATCATCACTCCATCACAAAGATGGAGGCTCCCATTGCCACAAGATGGCGGCGTTCAGTCCTCTCATCCCCACCAGAGTGCCCCAGTCCCGGGAGGAGGTGGGCAGTGGCTGCTGAGAGCGGGCAGCGTGAGTGGCCTGGCGGAATGCTTGCTTTGTCGCCGCAGTGACGAGGCAAGCGTTCTGCGCCCGGCCGCGGGTGGGCCTCTGGGCCGCGGAGAGCTTGTTTTATGTTATTCTCTTCTGTTCCATTAAAAAACAAAACTAGTCCTAAAGCACTTCATTTTATAGCCCACCGGCAGGTCACAACCTACGGTTTGAAACTCAGTGTTTGTTCTGCTTGCATGATGTTCAGGTGGACAATGTTGGTAAAGCAGCCATCATTCCAGGCGGTGATTCCCAACATTGATGAGCAGGGGTGTCAGAGTCGATAATGCTCTTTTTTTGTTCTAGAAGGTTCTTTAAGTTTCAGTGAATAGAGTAAAACCTGATCAACTGTATCACCTCCACACCCAGTAGTAAGGACGCATCTAGGCGATAAGGAAAGCTTCATGAATTTTGCATTTCTACAAGGTTAGACAGGTTTCCTGGAAATGCATATGCCGTGAGGTGCTGAAGGGAGTTAGTAAGTAAGGCGGAGGGAAGCCAGGGTGTGTGTGTGTGTTCCCAGGAATAGCGTATAGCCAGATTTCATTGATTCAGATTGGTGAGAGGGGATTTTTGCATGGTGGACTTTTTTTATTTATTGTTGACTCTATTACAGATGCCCCCCCCCCCCATCTTAAGATGTTAGATTATTAAAAAATAAAAGCAGCGACTTGAAATAAACAGAATTGATGTGGAGATTGAGGATCTAATTTAATGGGCATTTAACTTTGAGTAGATGCTACTCAAATATTTAACTATCTCTGTCCTCACAGACGAGAGCGTGCTCGTATAGATAAAGACCACTGTTCTCCAAGGGCCACTTCTGCTTCTTTGCCAAAATAACACAGATTCCAGTTATGGGAACTGAGCTTACCATGATCTTACCTGCACCTCTCTTTTCTTCAGAGGTCTTTCTTTTCCCCAGAAATTTACAGAGGAGGGGTGGGCCCTCAACCAATACCCTGCAGCACCGCCTTGTGGAAAGAGGGAAGGCTTTAGCAGGCATGTCCATGACATGTGGGCGCGAGTGAATCCTGCCAAATATCACAGAGGTGCATGCCGGCACCTGATGTTTGCGCGAACATTTTTTTTGATGAAGCAAAAATAGGGTTATTGTCCACACTCCAATGAAGGAAAGAGCCTCTGTCAAATGGAGAAGATGAAGATTCTAAGCAGCTGATTTGGGACCTACTACAATGGGAGGACTTGCTTTGTAGGTCTGTTACCTAACACCTCGGCAGGCTTTTTCAAGGCGTCTCCCTCCTCCCGGGCCTGGTTTTCTAATCGCTTACGGTACCCTGGCTGGATTTGCGGGCGGTCTGTGCTCTCCTCCTGAACCTCCCCAGGAAGCATTCGGGATCACATTCTTTGTTGGCAGAGGCTGTGTCTTTAGGTCTGGCAGGAGCTTGGTTAACTGGTCTTCCATCCGGAGCAGCCTGAGCTTGTACGCCGGCTCCCCCGTTAGCTGTCTCAGGCCTCAGACATCGGAGGCAGAGTCCACTCCCACGATTTCTTAGATGTGTTAGGAATTGCTTTCCATCTTCCCTCTTCACCTCAGCTTGGTCTTCAAAGAATTCAGCAAAAAGAGGTTGTACTGCCGAAACCGGTTTGGCTCGGTGGATAGAGCCTGCGGACTCAAGGGTCCCGGGTTCGATTCCGGTCAAGGGCATGTGCCTTGGTTGCGGGCACATCCCCAGTGGGGGGGTGTGCAGGAGGCAGCTGATCGATGTTTCTCTCTCATCGATGTTTCTAACTCTCTATCCCTCTCTCTTCCTCTCTGTAAAAAATCAATACAATATATATATATATATATATATATATATATATATAAAAGAGGTTGTACTGAGTCTTCAGTGGAATTACAGGCCACAGATCAAGGAGCCGCCCTGACAGATAAAGGTGCGGCTGACAGGGTGCCACGGGGGTAACAGCAACACGGCGCCCTGCGAGAGCGGCGGGTCGTCCTCCCTCTCAGCCTGGGAGAGAACCAGGATAAACCGTGCGGTGCTTGCGCTCACATTTTTAAGGTGTTTTCTCCTTCTCTCTGGTGTGGACAAGAGGGTAAAATGTCAGGCATCTTTTGCTCTTGAGACCTTGAAGAGGAGAAGACAGCCACCTACCCTTCAGGTCTCAACCTGTTGTAAAAAGAAAGTCTCCCTCTAACTGGGGAGCTGAGGGGGTGCCTGCTGTGTGCCAGGTACCACTCCGGGCTCCAGGGATGCAGCAGTGGACTCCCTGAGGCTCAGGCTCTCCCAGAGCTTACGTTTGGTGGGAGGAGGCGGGGTGAACACATACATACATACCATAGGTGAGGTGGTGAGTGCTGAGAAGGAAGACAGAGGGGAGGGAGAGGACAGGGAGGGGTGGAATGGTGCTGTTGGACAGATTGGCTAGGGCATGCTTCCCCGATCAGACCTGTGGCCCTTCGGCAGCTGCGGGAAGGGCGGTCTCGGCAGAGGGCCCAAGTGCACAAGCCCTGGGGCCGGAGTCGGCTTGCTCTGTTGGGAGGGCGGTGAACGTGCCCGCATGCGTGGGGCAGGGGTGAAGGGAGGTGCGGTCAGAGGTGTGCATCTGCGGTGCCGCTCCTGTGGGGCCTTGTAGCCAGGACCTGAGACCTTGGAGTTTACGCAGAGAGCGGGGCACCATATCCGAAGGGCGCTCTTGCCGCCGCGCAGTCGGAGGTGAGGTGGCGGGGGTCGGGGAGGAGCCGTGGGAACGCGCTGCCAGGTCTGTGGGCCTTTACCTGAGGGTGACGTGATGGTACTGCCGGTGGACTGTGGGGAGGAGGACCGCCCGAGGGTCCTGTTTGTGCGCCCGGCTCCGGCGGCGTGCTGTTCGCAATGAGAGGCGGTGGGGAGTGGGAAGAGGCTCCAGGCCAGGCCCAGGCGTGGCTTCCTCACCGCCCATGTGGCTGAGTTTCAGCTGGTGGGCAGTGCTGCATGCTCAGGCGGGCCGGGAGCTTAGCGCTGATGCTCAGGTGGGGCAGGTGGCCCCAGGAAAGCTGGAGGGCTTTTGATGTCCCCCATTCCCACCCCAACTGATCCTTTCTGTGGCTTTTATGTGCTGTTTCCTCACAAGCTACCAAGTAAGTTTGACAAGTCACTAAAATTTGCTTTAGCGTTTATTATCTTATTTCTCCTTGTTTGTCACCCCTGCGTTCCTTTTCCATTGGAAAGCGGAAGCAGGTGGGGATCGCTGAGCTGAGGGGTCTGCTGCTGGCCCTGAGCGAGGGGTTGTCCCAAAGGGCGCCCGACCCCGGGTCTGCTGAGCCCTGGTGAGAGGGAGGGTTAGACACGGGTGGACGAGGAAGCGGCTCCCGGCAGCAGAGCAAGGACAGACCCGAGTCTCCTCTTTCCTTTCAGTCTTCACCTGAAGGTGTTTTCCCATTGGTTTCTAGAGAGAGTCTAAGGGAGGGAGAAGGGGAAAGAGGGAGAGAAGAGCGAGCGAGAGAGAAACATCAACGTGAGAGAGACACATCGATTGGTTGCCTCCTGCCTGGGCCCCTACCCGGGCTGGAGGACCTGTAACCGAGATATGTGCCCTTGACCGGGAATCGAACCCAAAACCACTGAGAAAAACTTGCCAGGGCTCCTTTTTATTTGTTTTAATTTTTATTGAATTTATTGGGGGTAACATCCTATCTAATAAAAGAGAAACGTGCAAATTGACCGTACCTTTGCTACGCCCACAGCCAATCAGAGCGAATATGAAAATTAACCCAATCGAAGATGGCGGTTAATTTGCATATGCAGGCCCTGAGCGGCCTGGGTCCCGGAAACATTCTCTGGACCCAGGCCGCTCCTAGCCTGTAGGCCTGAGCTTAGGTCCTGAGCGGCAAGGGTCCCAGAACGCCCCCTGGCCACTCAGAGCCTATGGGTGCAGGATGTTCCCGCCCCACCCCCAGCTGCTTGCAAAGGCTTGCGCACGAAGCGGCAGTTTGGGTCCATGCCCCCAGCCAGGCGTCCACGATGGGGGGCTGGCTGCTGGACTCTGGGGTGTGCTGAGACCCTGGCGGCCACCGCTGCGTGCTGCCCAGGGTCCCTGCATGCCCCCAGCCTGGGGCCCATGGTGGGGCTGGCTGCTGGCCTCGGAGGTGTTTGGAGACGGGGATGTTCCCGCCCCGCCCACAGCAGCTTTCCGAGCTCCAGCACCAAGTGGCGGTTCGTGTCCACGCCCCCAGCCCAGCGCCCTCCACAGGGGGATGGCTGCTGGCCTCGGAGGTGTGCAGAGACCCTGGCGGCCACCACTGGGTGGCAGGGACACGCCCCTAGCCCAGTGGACACAACCCAGGGGCTGCATGAGCTGCAGAGGATACACCTTTTTAAAAAATATATATATTTTACTGATTTTTTGTACAGAGAAGAGGGGAGAGGGATAGAAGATCAGAAATATCAATGAGAGAGACACATCCATTAGCTGCCTCCTGCACACTCCCCACTGGGAATGTGCCTCCAACCAAGGTACATACCCTTAACAGGAATCAAACCTAGGACCCTTCAGTCTGCAGGCCCACGGTCTATCCACTGAGCCAAACCAGTTTGAGAGTAAATACCTTTTCTGACAGCTCATTGGCTAAGCTCCCTGTAGGCCGCCACTTGCAGTATTCTTGGGAATTTGGGTTATAAGAATCCAAGAAGGTAATCTAGGGTTTTTCCACCACACTCCTGGAGGAAAAAATGAAGGTCTCTTGAGGGGTCCCAGATTGGAGAGGCTGCAGGCTGGGCTGAGGGACAACCCCCCCGCCCCGCCCCGTGCACGAATTTCGTGCACCGGGCCTCTAGTTCATTAATAAAACTCTGTAGGTTTCACGTGTACAATTCTGTAATACATTGTCTGCATATTGTGTGTTCATTGAGTTTCTTATTTCAGGCTTTTTTGTGCCATGCCAGTAGAGTTTCTTTTATTTCCTCTTCTGGAAGTTTACTTTTTAAAAACAGCTTTATTGGAGTATAATTTATAGACCTAAAATTCAGCCATTTTAAGTAAACAATTCAGTGATCTTTACTAAATTTACAGAGTTGTACAACTATCCCCACAATCTAATTTTAGAACATTTCTGTCACCCCAAAAGAGAAATTTGGGGCCTCTTTGCAGTCACTCCCCTAACTTCTGTCTCTATGGACTTGCCTAATACGGACATTTCATGTAAATAGAATCATTATAACACGTGGCCTTTTTTGTCTGGTCTCTTTCACCTAGCATCATGTTCTCAAGGTCCATCATGTAGCCTGTGTTAGTACTTTGTTCTTTTTTATTATGGTTGGATAACATTCCATCATATGATTACCACATTTTATTCATTCATCAGTTGATGGACATTTGGGATGTTCCACCTTTTGGCTACTATGAATAATGCTGCCAGGAACATTTACATAGACTTTGTATGAATGGATAGTTTTATTCTCTTGGGTAGGTAACTAGGAGTGAAATTGCTGGGTTAAAGGGTAAATCTATGTTTAACATTTTAAAACCGCTGAATGGTTTTTCAAAATGGCTATAGCATTTTATATTTCCACCACCAATATACAAGAATTTGTTTCTCCACATCCTCATCAACACTTGTTATTGTCTGTCTTTTTTATTAATATGATGTATGACGTAACATTGTGTCATTGTATAATTAACATACAGCATTGTGAAACATTGGATGATTTGTTGCATGTCTGTATTGCAGATAGTTCCTATTTTTTAATGGTTTCTACATCCTTTTTTGTATTGATCTCAGAGAGGAAGGGAGAAGGAGAGAGATAGAAACATCAGTGATGAGAGAGAATCATGGATCAGCTGCCTCCTGCAAGCCCTCTACTGGGGATAGAGCCCACAACCTGGGCATGTGCCCTGACCCAGAATCGAACTGTGACCTCCTGGTTCATAGGTCAGTGCTCAACCACTGAGCCACGTGGCGGTGCCAGGTTTGTAAACATTTTAAAGGTTCTATGTAGATTATTGAAATTAGTTATTGATTCCAATTGATTTTCTTTCACAGTCAAACATTCTTGAAAGTAAGGATAAGGTGACCTCCTAAGTTACTTGATTAGTTCTCAGTTGCCTGCCTGCTAGCCTGCCTCCCTCCCTCTTTTTCTGAGCACCACATGTGTGCAGCATCTTACTCAAGCGCTGAGTTAGAGAACACGTGTCCTGCCCTCATGACATTACAGTCATTCTGGGTTTATCAGGCCCTTTTTTAAAAAATATTTTTTTATTGATTTCAGAGAGGAAGGGAGGAGGAGAAAGAGAGAAACATCAATGACAGAGAGTCAATGATTGGCTGCCTCCTGCACGCCCCCTACTGGGGATTGAGCTGCAACCTGGGCATGTGCCCTTGACCGGAATCCCTTCAGTCTGCAGGCCAACGCTCTATCCACTGAGCCAAACCAGCTAGGGCAGGCCTTTTTTTAAAAAATAAAAATGTGTGCATATTGGGACATGCTTTGTTGATTCCAAGACGAGGTCACAACTCACTCCTGTGAGTCACAGACACTGTTCCAGTAGAGGATATAATCATGAGAACCACTGGTAATTTAGTGTAAGAATGTTGTGCTAAAAATAGCCGATGTCTGTTAGAGGAGAGCAGAAGGAGACTGTCTCAGAGGACGGGTAGACTGGGTCAGGATGGGTGGACTGGGTCAGGATGGGTGAACTGGGTCAGGACGGGTAGACTGTGTTAGGATGGGTAGACTGGGTCAGGACGGATGGACTGGGTCAGGATGGGTGAACTGGGTCAGGACGGGTGGACTGGGTCAGGACGGGTGGACTGGGTCAGGACAGGTGGACTGGGTCAGGACGGGTGGACTGGGTCAGGACGGGTGGACTGGGTCCGGACGGGTGGACTGGGTCCTGACGGGTGGACTGGGTCAGGACGGATGGACTGGGTCAGGACGGGTGGACTGGGTCAGGACGGGTGGACTGGGTCAGGACGGGTGGACTGGGTCAGGATGGATGGACTGGGTCAGGACGGATGGACTGGGTCAGGACGGATGGACTGGGTCAGGACGGGTGGACTGGGTCAGGACGGGTGGACTGGGTCAGGATGGGTGAACTGGGTCAGGACGGGTGGACTGGGTCAGGACGGGTGAACTGGGTCAGGACGGGTGGACTGGGTTAGGATGGATGGACTGGGTCAGGACGGGTGGACTGGGTCAGGACGGGTGGACTGGGTCAGGACGGGTGGACTGGGTCAGGACGGGTGAACTGGGTCAGGACGGGTGGACTGGGTTAGGATGGATGGACTGGGTCAGGACGGGTGGACTGGGTCAGGACGGGTGGACTGGGTCAGGATGGGTGGACTGGGTAAGGACGGGTGGACTGGGTCAGGACGGATGGACGGGGTCAGGATGGGCAGACAGGTCAGGAAGCACGTCTGAAAGGTGGGCATTGGGGGGGGTGGAGAAGGAGGAGCAGGGGCAGGACAGGGAATAGTTGAGGAAAGATAAACATCTTGTCTTCAAATACTTGTTACAGCACATTGTATAAATCTGTGTTTTTCTAACTGCACTTAACCAAATCTTTTATTTTCAACACATTAATCTTTTAGGAAGGTTAAACATTAACTTTTTTTCCTGTAGTTGTTTTCTTTTGTTCACTTAATCCTTAACCCTATTGGGTTCCATCTCTATTTTATATGTACTCTTAAGAAAGGAAAAAACACGACTCATTAAGTTGTGACATGCTGTCAATTGTAAGATCTATTGTGATTTCGAAGATGTTACAGTGTGAACAAAACACAGTGCTCCTAGAATCGATGCTCTGACATTTGTGTGGAGGTTCTTCAGGTGTTTGTAAGCTAAGGCAATCGCGCTAGAATAACAGTAGCAGTCACACGCCTTTTCAGCTTTAATTTTAGATGCTGCTTTAGGGAAATATGTGCCGTCCAGGTCAATGCAACTTCATTATCTTGAAAGCTTTTTAATCTGTCATGATTATAATGAAATTAGCTTTGGTTGAATAAAGATTGGGGGAAATGAATTTTGCTAAGATTGGGAAATACAGGGTTTTCTAAAGACTATAAAGTAGAATTAAAAAGTAGTTTTAGTGATCTTTGTATAAGTTTCCTGGGTGTTCTTAACTTTTAAAAATCTGTGTTCAGCCTCCCAACTCTGCCACTCCACCTCTTCTCCCCTCCCCCGTCATGTTGAACTTATTCACGAGCTGAAAAGTGCCCCAGAATAGTGTCCTGCGTCATTCATTCTGACAGCAAGTTCGTAAAGAACTCTGCCTTTCAGAGGAAGCACAGGCCGCGCCTTTCTGAGTGTTCAAGGGGCTGCTGTGTGCGGCCTGGATCTGGCCAGAGCCCCGTCTTCCAGAAGCAAATGATGGAGTAACGCTCACTGGCTTCTCTACGGAGAACAGCCCCTGGGCAGGCTGAGGAGAGCGGCGCTCTGCTGGTGAGGAGGGAGCCGTAGGAATAGCACTTGGGAAGTGTGAGGAATATCTTACTAACTTGAAATATTTTAAAATAGATTTTTATTGATTTCAGAGAGGAAGGGATAGGCAGGGGGATAGAAACATCAATGATGAGATGCCTCCTGCATGCCGCCTTCTGGGGATCGAGCCCGCAACCTGGGCCTGTGCCCTTGATAGGAATTGAACCCCGGACCCTTCGGTCCACAGGCTGATGCTCTATCCACTGAGCCAAACCGGCCCGGGGCTAACTTGAAATTTTGATATATAAAGTATGTTTTGGGAAAAGACATGATTAGATCTTGGAGAGCTGGGCTCTGAAATCACATAGGAAGATCTTTACCATTAGAAGTGAACAGTCAATGTGTGTAAAGAGGCTGAACATATGCTCCAGCTGTTCTGGTGAAACTTAGAGCATTCGGCCCTTTCAGTCTGGACTGTTTGCACTGGACCCAGGAATTACCTGTTTTATCCCCAATTCTATAGGTTCCAGCTCATTCATTTCAACATTCAAGAGCCCTCGGTTGTTTTCTGTTGTTGTTAACCCTACCTGAGGATATTTTTCCACTGATTTCTAGAGAGAGTGGAGGGGGGGGGGGGGGGCGGAGAGAGAGAGAAAGAGAGAGAAACATTGATGTGAGAGGACACATCAATTGGTTGCCCCCCTCACGTGCACTGACCAGGGCCAGAGTTGAACCTGCAACCCAGGCACATGCCCTTGACCGGGAATCAAACCTGTGATTCTTTGGTGCATGGGCTGACGCTCTAACCACTGAATACACTGGCCAGGGCCCCATTTTTTTGTGTTTTTTTTTTTTGTGTGTGTGTGTGCTTTTAAATATATATATATATATGATTCTCTTACGGGTTAATGAGCAGAAGTAACTTAAATTCCTTATAAGATAGAAATGTGTTCATAATATCCAAGAAGAACAGAAGGAAAACTGCTTGTTTATTACACAGACTGGCTGGCTGTACCTTAGATTCCTGCAGTATTTCCTCAGTCCCATGGCATGGTGGAGGTGTTATGTTTGTGCGCCTTTCGTGGAGACGACCAGACGTGAATGTGCCCCCTCCGTGTTAGATACTGATGAGGCAGTGGTAAATGGAAGATTCCCAGGTGGATGGGCGGAGGGGTGTTAGCTGTGATGTAACAAAGATACCTGTGAAGAGTTCCCAGATCACAAAGGAGGGAACACGAGTCCTCCCTGGTGAGAGAAGGTGGCGAAGGGAGGTTTTGCAAAGGTGGTAGCATATGAGCTGTTTTGAAGGTTGACTAGGAGTGTACAGGCAAATAGAGAGAATGTGATTGGCGTTGAGGGAGCAAGGTCAAGGTTCGCTGTGGGAAGGCACTGGGACGAGAGGGCTGAGAGGAAGGGACTTTGCAGATATCCTGTAGGCTAGGCCTTCCCAGACGGTCCGTGGAGTCCCAGCCCGCTGAGAGTCTCAGGGGGAAGAGACTCTGAACAGAGCAGCCTTAGAATCTAAGCCCCGGAAGAGACACCTGGTTCATGGTGATGTTCCAGAAGCCAGCCTGGCCTGGGGCTGCTGTTAGGCAGTGCTGAGCGCTCTGCCAGGGAGCGGCTTGGCCTGGGTTAGAGCAGGAGCTGAAGGGGCAGGTGGGAGTAGGCAGGTTGGAGGTGAGGAGACCAGTTCATAACTATATCCATTTTGGTTACATAAAATTTGACCGTTGAAAGATGTTTAATCGCAAAACTTAGAAATTTAGGGCTCTTCTAAGAAAAAAGAATTTTAAGATGAGAATTTGGGGACAAATGCCAATTTTATTTATTTTGATCAAAGATTAAACAAATGTTTATAATGCTGTCTGATAAAAGAAAATATTTTATTTAAATTATACTTTAAGAGTAATGTTCTTTTTTTAAAAAAATTCTCTTCCGACATGATCTCTTCAGATCTTAAATCAAAGTGGTAGGATTTTTTTGTTTTTAATCCTTAGCCGAGGATATTTTCCCATTGATTTTTACAGAGAGTGGAAGAGAGAGGGAAAGACAGAGAGAAACATCCATGTGAGAGAAACACATCTATTGGTTGCCTCCTGCATGTGGCCCAGGCTGGAAGGAGCCAGCAACCAAGGACATGCCCTTGACCAGCATCGAACCCGTGAACCCTTCAGTCCGCAGGCTGACACTATCCACGGAGCCAAACCAGCTAGGGCAGTGGTCGGCAAACTCATTTGTCAACAGAGCCAAATATCAACAGTACAACGATTGAAATTTCTTTTGAGAGCCAAAATTTTTTTAAACTTAAACTTCTTCTGCCCTAGCCGGTTTGGCTCAGTGGATAGAGCATCGGCCTGCGGACTGAAGGGTCCCAGGTTCAATTCCGGCCAAGGGCACATGCCTGGGTTTCGGGCTCGATCCCCAGTAGGGGGCGTGCGGAAGGCAGCCGATCAGTGATTCTCATCATTAATGTTTCTATCTCTCTATCCCTCTTCCTTCCTCTCTAAAATCAATTAAAAAATATTAAAAAACAAAACAAAAAAACTTAAACTTCTTCTAACGCCACTTCAAAATAGACTCGCCAAAGGCCGTGGTATTTTGTGGAAGAGCCACACTCAAGGGGCCAAAGAGCCGCATGTGGCTCAAGAGCCGCAGTTTGCAGAACACGGGACTAGGGCAAAGTGGTAGGATTCTTTAAAGATAAAAAATGCTAGAAAGTTTTAATTTTTTCAAATACATTGTAATGTATTTTTATATTTAAGGGCACTTGCATTTCTTTTACTGTGATACATTAATATCTCAACCAATTTTTAAAAATAAATTGGATTTTTTGGTGTTTTTGTTATAATTTAGGAGCCCTTTATATATTGAAGAGGTTAGCTTTCTGTTTGTAATATGAGTTGCAAATATTTCCCCCCAGTTTGTCTTTTTTGCTTTGTGAAAGATTCTTATATTTAATTACTTGGATATATCATTTTCGAAATGGTGTCTGTTTTTTGAGTCATGGTTGGAAAGGGCTTATGTACTCCAAGGTTATAAAAAGGAATTTGCCCCATTTATTCTAGAACTTTCATATCTTTATGATTTACATTTAAATGTTTGATCAGTTAGGAACTGGTGCTGGTTTGTGATGTGCAGGGTGAGTCCAGGCAGATATTTAGTAGCTCGTACGCCATTCACTGTGTAGTCTTATCCCTCCTCGACTGAGAACGCCGCCTTCATCACCCACCATCTCCTGTGTCTGGACTCGCCGTCTGCTAGTGCCGTGTTGTTCTGACACTTTAGGATGTCTGGTAGTGCTAGTTGCCTTCTAATGCTCTTCTCTTTTGGAACTTTTCTGCTGTTTGTACATTTTAATTTTTCTACATGAACTTTAGAATCTGTTGATGTATTTCCAAAAACTGATCCTGTAGGCATTTTGGTGGGGGTGGGGGTGGGGGTGGGAGGGGGTGTAGAGATGGGTGGAGTGGCTGTGGGGAGGTGGGGAGTTGCTTTCAATTTACAGATTAATCTCTTTATGATAATGACTCTAAGTTGTAGCTTTGACTTAATCTTTTCTCTTACAGATGATATTAACCGTGTTCTTGAGCAACAATGAACAGATTTTGACAGAAGTTCCTATAACACCAGAAACAACATGTCGAGATGTTGTGGAGTTTTGCAAGGAACCCGGAGAAGGCAGTTGCCACTTGGCTGAAGTGTGGAGGGGAAATGGTATGTGTGAGGCCCTAAGATTGCTAAGGACCTCAGACTCGATGTTCATCAGATGCACAGTGTTGTTTCTGGTTTTCTGCTTTCTGTGGTAACAAGGAATTGGGTGATTAAAATAAAAGTAGTATTGTATTACATGGGGATGGGGTCTCAAATGCTGTTCATACAAAGGTGTTCTGTGACTTGACCCTTGCTACAGACATCCATAAATATTTATTAAAGTGAGACGAGTAAATACTGGTACCACGGTTAAGGACCTTGTCCGCTAGTTGGGCAGTGTAGGTAATATGGCTGCTGAATACAGGAAGTTCTGCCAAATAATTGGGACTCTCAGAGGAGGGATTGAATTTAGATAGACTAGGATATTCTAAGCGGGGGAGCAATGCGAAGGATGGAGGAGAGAAAATGTGTGTGCTGCTGAGACTGTTGAGAGAAGGCAGGCAGCAGGGGAGAGACTAGACTAGCTCACCAGCCTGGCAGAGGGCAGCCTTTACCAGTCTGCGCAGGAGGTGACCGCTGGGTGGTCTGTGTTGGAAAGTAGGAGAGTGAGCAGCTGGGACATTTTGATTCAGGATGATAATGAGATGAGCATCCAAATGGAAGAGTTTAAAGGGCACCTAGAGATAATCAGTGAAATCGTCCGTGGTGTGTTTTTTTGCCCCACATTTTTTAAATTCGGGTATAATTGACAACATTATTAGTTTCAGATGTACAACATGATAGAGTATTTGCATATATTGCAAAACGGTCACCACCTACGTCTACTTAACATCTTTCACCATACACAGTTATGGAATATTTCTGGGGAGATGAGAACTTTTAAGATCTACTCTCTTAAAAAAAAAAAAAAAAGATCTACTCTCTTAGCAACTTTCAAATATGCAATAAAAAGTATGGAACGCTACATGAATCAGCATGTTATCTTTGCACAAGGACCATACTAATCTTCTCTGTATTGTCCCAATTTCAGCATACGTGCTGCTGAAGTTAGCACTTTTTATTTTTGTGATAGTTGACATACAATATTATATTAGTTTTAAGTGTATGACACAGTGAGAAGACACTTTATAAAGTGACCAGCATAAGTCTAGTACCCACCTGGCACCATACATAGTTATTACAGGGTTGTTGACTCTATTCCCTGTGCTGTACTTGACATCCCTGTGACTAATTTTATAATGGGCAATTTGTTCTTCTTAATGCCCTTCACCTTTTTCACCTAGCCCCTCAGTCCCCCACCCCCAATCTGGCAACCATCAGTTTATCTTCTGTATCTCTGAGCTTGTTTCTGTTTTGTTTTTTCATTTATTTTGTTTTTTAGATTCTACATATAAGTGAAATCATGTGGTATTTGTCTTTCTCTGTCTGACTTATTCACTTAGCATAATGTTCTCTAGGTCAGTGGTCGGCAAACTCATTAGTCAACAGAGCCAAATATCAACAGTACACGATTGAAATTTCTTTTGAGAGCCACATTTTTTAAACTTCTTCTAACGCCACTTCTTCAAAATAGACTCGCCCAGGCCGTGGTATTTTGTGGAAGAGCCACACTCAAGGGGCCAAAGAGCCGCATGTGGCTCGTGAGCCGCAGTTTGCCGACCACGGCTCTAGGTACATCCATATTGTCACAAGTGGTTGGATTTCTTTCTTTCTTTATTGCTGAGTAATATTCTATTGTATACACATACCACATCATCTGTATCCATTTGTCTGTCGATGCACCTAGGTTGCTTCCATATCTTGGCTGTTGTAAATGTGCTGCAGTGAACATAAAGGTGCATGTATCCTTTCAAATCAGTGTTTTTTATTTCTTCAGGTAAATACCCAGAAGTGGAATTCTGGGGCATATGGTAGTTCTATTTTTAATTTTTTGAGGAACCTCCATACTGTTTTCCATAGTGACTGCACCAGTTTGTATTCCTACCAACAGTGCACGAGGGTTCCCTTTTCTCCACGTCACCCTGTTGTTTGTCGTCTTTTTGATGGTAGCCTTTCTGACAGGTGAGGTAATAGCTCATCATAGTTTTGATTTGCACTTCCCTGTTGATTACTGAGTGACATTGAGCATCTTTTAATGTGTCTGGCCATCTGTGTGTCCTATTTGGAGACATGTCTACCCAGGTCTTGTGCCCATTTTTTAATTATACTGTTTGCTCTTTGGAGTTGTATGACTTCTTTATCTCTTTTGGATATTAACCCCTTATCAGATGTATCCTTTGTAAATGTCTTCTCCCATTTAGTAGGCTGCCTTTTTGTTTTGTTGATGGTTTCTTCATGGTGTAAAAGCTCTTTTAGTTTGCTGTAGTCCTCTTTGTTTATCTTTGTTTTTGTTGTCTTTGCCCTAGAGACATATCCAAAAAGGCATTGCTAAGAGCGATGTCAAAGAGTTTATTGCCTGTGGCTTCTTCTAGGAGTTTGGAGTCTTTAATCCATTTGGGGTTTGTACGTGGTGTAAGAAAGCGGAGTAGTTTCTCTCTCTTTTTTTGCATTTATCTGTCTATTTTCCCAGCACCATTTAATGAGGAGCCTGTCTGTACTTTACGCCAGTGCTTCCTTTACCATAGAGGAATGGACCACACAAGCATGGGTCTACTTCTGAGCTCTCTATTCTGTTCGTTGATCTGTTTGTCTGTTTTGTGCAGTATCATGCTGTTTTGATTATTATAACCTTGTAGTGTGGTTTAATAAAAGGTAGCTTGATACCTCCAACTTGGTTCTTTCTCAGTATTCTTTGGCTATTTGGGGTCTTTTGTGGCTCCATATAAAGGTTAGGATTATTTGTTCTAGTTATGTGAAAAATGCCATTGGTATTTTGGCAGGGATTACATTGACTCTGTAGATTGCCTTGGCTCATATGGACATTTTAATGATATTATTTTTTCCAGTCCATGAGCATGATACAACCTTCCATTTATTTGTGTCTTCTTCAGTTTCTTTCGTTAATATACTGTAGTTTCCAGAGTATAGCTACTTTACCTCCTTGGTTAGATTTATTCCTCGGTATTTTATTGTTTTGGTGCAATTGTAAATGGGATTTTTTTAAAAAAATTCTTTCTGATTTCATTATTAATGTATAAAAATGTAACCAATTTCTGAATATTTTGTATCGTTGAACGCCCGAGACTCACAACTTTACTAAATTAGTTTATTATTTCTAATAGTTTTTTGGTGGAATCTTTAGGGTATTCTATATATATTTATTTATCATGTCATCTACAAACAATGATAGTTTTACTTCTTCCTTTCCACTTTGGATGCCTTTTATTTCTTATCTGATTGCCGTGGCTAGGACTTAGAGTATTGCTGTATTGAATAAAAGTGGTGAGATTGGGCATCCTTGTCTTGTTCCTGATCTTAGAGAAAACGCTTTCAGGTTTTCAGCATTGAGTGTGTTACCTGTGGTATGTCATGTGTGCCCTTTATTATGTTGAGGTGTGTTCCCTCTACTCCCATTTTGCTTAGAGTTTTTATTGTAAATGGATGTTAAATTTTGTCAAATGCTTTTTTTTTGCATCTATTGATGTGATCATATGATTTTTATCCTTCATTTATTTATGTGGGAACCAACCTTGCATCCCTGGAATAAATCCCACTTGGTCATGATGTGTAACCTTTTTAGTGTATTGTTGAATTCAGATTGCTAATATTTTGTTGAGGATTTTTGCATCTGAGTTCATCAGGGATATTGGCCTGGTCCCTAAAGTCCATGTGAAATCATAACCCGTGACTTTATCTCATCACGAATAAGGACGGTCACCGCAGAGTGCAGAGGGTCACAGCGTGCTGTATTTGCCATGGCTGTTCTACATCTCCTCCCGTTGTCTAGAAGAATCCCTGGCACTCACCCTACTTTGCTTGGCTAAGCTCTACTCTTTGCCTCTCATCCCTTCCTTGAATCTTGGAGGTGGTAAATGCCCCTCCCCTGGGCTCCAGTGCTGCCATAGGATTTATTAAAACATGACTAAGTGGCTTTCATAGCTCATTAGGCTAAAATTCCAGGAGGTGGGAAGTTGTCTCTTCACCACGGTATCCCCAGTGCCCTGCCTGGTACTCGTAACAGGCCCTTCACAAACACCGGGGTCCCTGAGTGAAGTGGAACAGCAAAGCGGGGTCTTGAGGAGATATGTCCAAGTAGATGAGATGCAATGGAAGGGGAAGCTCTAGAACCAGCAGCCTTTCTCAATCTCTTCACCCTAGAGGAACCTTTAAAGTAAGTTGGGCTTCAGAGAACCCCTGCGTAGAAATCACTGCATCTGTGACTCATGGCATGCCAGTGTGATCATTATGTCATAAATGTCACCCAGTGTGATTGCCAATGCCTTTGGAAGAAAATAGTTCTCTGTGGGCCTGTGTGTTCGTTTGCCAGGATGGCCATGGCACGGCACCACAGCCTGGTGGCTTCCCCGAGGGGAACTTGTTTTCTCGATTCCGGAGGCCGGAGGTCTAAGAGCAAGGTGTCAGCAAGCTGGTTTCTCCCGAGGCCTCTCTCCCCGGCTTGTCAATGGCCACCTTCTCCGTGTCTCTGTCCCGATCTCCTCCTATAAGGACACCAGTCATATTGGAGTAGGGCCACCTTAATGGCTTCACTAACTTACTACCTCCTTCAAGGTCTTCTCTCCAATGAGGTCATGTCTGAGGCTCGGGGGTTAGGACTTCACCATACGAACTCAGCTCAGCCCCTGACAGTCCGTTGACTTGGCCGGTGTATTGCCCTGCTCTTGTGCTTCCTTCCCCACCCAGTGTCCACTCGCATGCCGACCAGGAGGGAAGGCAGACCCTTCGTGCCTCCTTGTGTGGGTTCCTCGTTGGTTTCCTCTCTGCCTTATCCAAGGGCGCCCGGGACTCACCTGATGAGGGGCGGTGTGTGTCCCACGACGCGTGTCCGGCAGCTTGTTTCCACTTTGAAACACAACTACTGAGCCTCCTTATGTAGATAAAGGGAGTGAAGCTTAGTGTGCTCTTCTTGAAATTAATCTTTTCTATAAATGTTGTTAATTCATAAAAGAAAATGGATTTTTATAGGCTTATATACCTGAGTGTTACTTATAAAACTAAAACTATGGAATAATTTTTACTTCTTTATTGTTCAATTTGTGCTCTTTTTTTGCTGTAACACCCATTCTGAGTTGAACTTGAGCTAAGCTCACACAGATTTCATTTTCAACAGAGATGAGACCATTCCTGTCCCTGCCCCTAAGTCTGCCGAGCGCAGCGAGCTGGCCTGCACACGCAGGAGGCGCAAGGCCACAGCGCGGTGTGGTCGTGTCTCTGGGAGCGACAGGACTTTCTTTTCTCTCTTTTTCAAAATTGTCCTCTGGTGCCTTTAAGAGCTAGCCCTATACTCAGGACGGCCCTCCTAAACCACAAGGGAGACCACGTGTGTCCCGCCAGACTCCCCTGTTCCAGCTGAGCAGGAGCAGAGAGGCAGGGCTTCCTTCCGAGGGGAACTAGAGCTTACTGAGGGCACCTTCATCACCCCCGCATGTGTGATAGGGTGCGCTCACCAAGTCCTTTCTCTTGGCTGAAAGTCAGGTTCTCAGACTGAGCAGAAGGGAGGAAAAATACTGTTCCGTTTTGTTCTGCCTCTCCCCAGACCATTTCTACAGGCCTTGGGACTTGCTAGTACCCTTCCTCAAATTTTCAAGCAAAGCAATAGTGGGAATATTTAAGATTTCATTTTCCCCCTTTAAATTGAGGTAAAATTCACATAATATAAAAATCACCATTTTAAAGTGTACAGTTGAGTGGTTTTTAGGACGTTCACAGTGTTGTGCAGCCATCACCAAACTCTGCACCTCCCCTCCCCTTCCTCCTCCAGAGCCAGGCAGCCACTGTGTCACTCTCTGGCTCTGTGGATTTGACACTCCAGGTCCTCGGATAAGTGGGATCACACAGTATGTGGCCTCTTTTGTCTGGCTGCTTACGCTTAGAATAATGTTCTCAAGGTGCGTCCATGTTGGAAGCCTGTATTAGTACTTAATTCCTGGTGTGGCCGGATGGGCACCATTGTCTGATATACCACATCTTATTCGTCCATCCTTCAGCTAATGGGCATTGGGGTTGTTTTCACTTGGGGCTCCTGTGGGTAATGCTGCGTGAGCGGCTGGGTGCAGTGCTCGTGTGGGCTCACTGGACGGTGAGGCAGGGTGCTCTCCTCCTCCGAACATCCGGTCACCACGGGCAGCATGTTAATGAATAGCAGGTCCCACCAGTGTTTTGGTACGTTCCTTTGAAGGGGGAGGCATACTACTTCATGACAAATATTGTGAAGGGCATTTCCCCCAGTGCTGCCTATTTAATGTTGGAAAACTGCTTTTATGTTTACTTCTTGTGTTTATTAGTTACCTACATTATTGTCCATTCATATTCCTGCTTTATTTCATTAAAGCTAAAGTTTAGTGCTTGTAATATTCTTGAATTCTAATTCATGTGTATTTTTACTTAAATGTATCTTTATGTTTTGCTTTGGGTAGGAATGACTTTGTTTCTGAGATAAATGAGATGTGTTTTTTCCAGAGCGCCCCATACCGTTTGATCATATGATGTATGAGCATCTTCAGAAGTGGGGGCCGCGGAGGGAAGAAGTGAAGTTTTTTCTTCGACATGAGGATTCCCCAGCCGAGAGCAGTGAACAAGGTAGATGAGTGCTTTCTCTCCCTTTGTTAATTTTTGCCATAAAACTTAATTTAAAAATAGGAATACGTATTAAAATGAGTTACTTATGCTTGTTGCCCCTTCACTCACAGTGTGAGAGGGAGAGTTGGTGTCCACATTCCTTTGGCCTCTGTTATTGCAGTTCAGTTATTTCACAGTCCAGGCGCCTCGCCCTGGCTTCCTTCTCAGGACCACAGCCCAGGAATGCACTCAGACATGCTGTGCAAAGGAATTGCTTTTGATAGATACCAGATGGATCGAATATCTAGGGTTTAAGAGTAAATAAAACCATGAAAGGATTAGAAAAATGCCGAGAAACATGTTTTACTTTTTATTTTTAAAGTGGACAGAACCTTTCTAAGTGTAACAATATACCAAAAAAGAAAAGACAAACTGAATTACTAAAAAAGCAAAAACTGTCTGTTTGGCAATAACCACCTTAAGCAATTTCAAAAGACAAATTATAAACTGGGAAACAGCATTTATGTAGCTCATTAGCAAAGGGCTGATTTGTTTTACATATAAAGAGTTCCTAAAAATCAATACAAAAGATGAAATAAAATAAAACCCAGTAAAAAAAATGAGCAATATGTACAAACAGAGTTCTCAGGAAAGCAAGTGTCGTGGCCCTAGGGATGGGAAAAGGCGTCCCGCCGCACTCCTCACGGAGCTGTCACCCGGCGAAGGTGGGGACACTTAGTGACCGTGCTGGGCGCGGGAGCAGGCCCTCTCCCCTGTGTTCGCGGGAGCGCCAGTGGACAGCTTCTGCAGAGGGCAGTTTGGTCATGTCTGTTCCGCTTACAAAGGCACAAGCCCTCTCACCCAGCGACCTCACTTTTGAGAACTCGTCCTAAAGCTGTGCTGCACACGGACAGGATGGTGGGTGCGTGGTCACTCGTGGGGCACCGCCGATGAGAGATAGGAGCAGCCTGCATGCCTACGGGGCCACTGGGCGGGAAATCGTGCTGCCTCCAACAGTGGGCTGCTCGCAGCCGTGACGGCCAGCCGTGTGCCCGACCCAGGTCCTGGACACACCGCGAGGCTAAGCACCATGGGAAACAGATGCACACGTGTTACCTCTGTGACAGAGAGAGAGGCCTATGTCCATATTGGCTTGTGCATGTCTGAAGTGTCTCTGGGAGGTAACGCCCTGGCCGGGTGGCTCAGTTAGTTGGCGTGTCATCCCATACACAGTAGTTTGCGGGTTTGACTCCTGGTCAGGTCGCAAACTTAGGTTGTGGATTTGATCCCCAGTCGGGGCGTGTACGGGAGGCAACCGATCAATGTTTCTCTCTCACATCGATGTTTCTCTCTCTCTAAATAAAAATCAATGAAAACATACCCGTGGGTGAGGATTACAAAAAAGAAGCTGGGGATTGCTTATCGTTTGCCTGTTTGTTCCTTTTGCATTTTGAACCATGGGAATATACTACCTCTTTGAGAATTAAATTTAACCAAAAAGGGAATCTTTTTTTCTGAGAGCATATAACTGTGCAGTGAAGAGACCCTCAGCTTGCTATTTGAGAGTGATTGTGGATTACTTCTGTTTTAGAAAATCAGCAGCACAAGGATATCCTTCTGTGCAAAGATTTCTTTATGCACGTTCTTCCTCTTCGTCTGTATTTTACATGACAGGACAGTGTGCCCTCGTGCTAAGAGCCCTGTCACCGCTGGCTTAGAGGGCGCCCTGTCTTCTGGGTTTTACTCCACTGGCTGCTGGGCGTCCGGGGTCAGGAGACCACGGCTCAGGTCTAGCTCTTCATCCCCTCCTGCCTCAGGCCAGAGCTGCTCCCGCAGGGATCTGCTAGCTCCGTGCAGCCCACAGCAGTGCTCTCGTGCTCAGAATTCACGCGAACCCTCTACCGAGCCCTCCACATCCCAATGCCCTCCCTCCCTTAGCTGTGCCCAAGCAGCTGTACTTTTCACTCTTCTCACTGTAATATGTGTGCGTAACCCTTCACACCCTGTGCTGGTGTGGGGAGGGGGAAGGTCTCATTTCTCACCTTAGGACGCTTAGAAGTGTTAGGGATACTGAAGAGAACTGGCTGGAGTCCTAAGGACAGTATATAGTTTACAAAGTGATCCTCGATAATCCTAGTGCCCACCTGCTATCACACCTAGTTATTACAGCATTACTGACTGCATTCCCTGGGCCGTGACTGTTTCATAACTGGCAGTTTGTGCTGCTTAATCCCTTCACCTTTTCACCCAGGCCCCAGCCCCCTCCCATCTGACAACCCTCAGATTGTTCTCTGTGTCTGTGAGTCTGTTTCCGTCTTGTTTGTTTGTTTTGTTCTTTAGGTTTCACATACAAGTGAACTCATATGGTATTGCCCAGCCGGTTTGGCTCAGGGGCTAGAGCGTTGGCCTGCAGACTGAAAGGGTCCGGGTTCAATTCCGGTCAGGGGCTCATGCCCAGGTTGCAGGCTTGATCACCATTTGGGAGCGTGCAGGAGGCAGCCAATCAGTGATTCTCTCTCATCATTGATGTTTCTATCTCTCCTTTCCTCTCTGAAATAAATAAATATATATATATATATATATATATATATATATATATATATATATATATAATCATATGGTATTTGTTTCTCTCTGTCTGACTTATTTCACTTAGAATAATACCCTCAAGGTCCATTCATGTTGTCCCAAATGATAAGATTTTATTCTTTTTTATGGCTTAGTAATATTCCACTGTATATATGTACCACATCTTCTTTATTCACTTGTCTATTGATAGACCCTTGGGTTGCTTCCATAGCGTGGATATTGCAAATAAAGCTGCAACGAACAAAGAGGTGCCCGTATTTTTTTGAATTAGTGTTTTAGAGTTGTTTGGATAAATACCCAGAGGTAGAATTGCTGGGTTGCACGGTAGCTCTAGTTTTAATTTTTTGAGGCACCTCCATACTGTTCTCCACAGTGGCTGCCCAGTGCAGTCCCACCAGCACTCACGTCTGTTGAGTTATTGATGACAGCCATTCCGACAGGTGCGAGGTGATCATTGTCCCCTCTGCCTCTGCCACACCCTTCCTTGCACAGTCATTCTCTCTCGTGCCCTGACTCAGAAGACCACCCCAGCTGTGGTGCTCTGCCCTCTGCCTGCTCCTGCCTGTGCTCCTGCCTGTGCTGTGTGTCTGTCTGTCAGCTCGAGAAAAGTGCCAGTGAGAACAGCTCCCAGGGCATCTGCTCCCTGTGTGTTCTGTTCACTGGACTTCTCCAGCTTATGCTCTGAGCAGCCGGAATTGAGGGTCCAAGACTCATGTTTCCTCTGTGCTCCCCCAGAGCTGAGGGACAGGCAGCTCTCACCGATCGATATCATTTCAAAGGGATCGGATCTGAGTGTGAGTAAGAGACCCCTCCCTAGCAGGGTGAGAGTCCTCTGTGGCAGCGAGAGGACAGCACAGAGGACATGTGCTTGAGTCACCTCTCACACTCGGGAAACCGGAGCCTGGTGTGTAAGTGACTCGACAAAGGTCATGTGCAGGGCACAGCTAGTGCCTGGGGAATGGCGTGATGGTGCGAGGGTCGAGGCCACCTGGGCTCCGCCGGCTGTGCTGCTGACAGGGTGTGGACTTGGGGCAAGTGGCTTCACTTTCCTGTGCCTCTGTTTCCTCCTCTGCAGGACACGTGGCTTATGGTGGGTTAAGAGCAGTACGGGGCCCGGCAGGCGTGGCTCCGTGGTTGAGTGTCAACCTATGAACCAGGAGGTCACAGTTTGATTCCCACTCAGGGCACATGCCTGGGTTGCGGGCTCCATCCCCAGTGGGGGGCGTGCAGGAGGCAGGCAATCAATGATTCTCTCTCATCTTGGTGTTTCTGTCTCTCCCTCTCCCTCTCCCTTCTTCTCTGAAATCAATAAAAATATTTTTTAATTGTCCTTAGTACATGTTGAGTAAGTTTGGTCCTCTCGTTTCTTTAGGTGGCCGTCAGACCCAAGAGCAGAGAACCCAGAGGAATGTGATAAATGTGCCTGGAGAAAAACGTGCTGAGAACGGGGTAAGCAGCAGGGAATGATATTGAAATTTTAAGATGCTTTTTACAAGTACTAATTAGTTTCGGTTACATTTTATTTTTAAAGAATTTTTTTTTAGTAGGAATTAGTTCTGTTGAGCATTTCACAACTTTTTACGACGTATGAAGAGGCAGTCACTGAGTGGTCTCACCACTGCACAGCCCGGTCTGTGCGCTGGGTCACGCGAGCGGCGCAGTGCCCTCCGGCATGTCCGGAGCAGCAGTGGCCTGGCCCCTGCCTGACGGCTCAGTCTCCGGGCTGAGAGGCGAGCAGGCAGCGGGCTTTGTCCTCAGTGCGGATGTCTTGAGCTTTCTGTCGGGTTCTGAGAGACACTGGCTGGTGGGCTGACGTCTCCACAGCCGCCTGCAGGAGGGCAGCTTCCCCGTCACGTGGTGTGGAGTTGGCGAGCAGGCCTGGCCCTGGTCAGAGGTGGGAGTGTGCTAAGTGAGGGGCTCTTTTTAAATGTTTGGTGTGTGCTGAAAGAAGGAGCAGGTAGGGACATTTTCAAAATGGTCTTTCCTGAAAATTTTAGTAATGACTTTTTCAAATGATGTTAAAGCTGGAGAATTGGTTTCTTTTTCTGGCTCTGCCCGTAACCAGGTGTGTAATCTTGGACACGTGACTTCCTCCCGATTCTGGTGAAGAACTCGGGTCTGGAGCGTGAGGGCCATGTTCAGGCACTGGCCTCAGGACCTTCTAACGAGCTAACTTTGAGCAGGTCACCTTGCCTCTCTACTTCTCAACTTTCTTGTACCAAATTGCTATTTTAGTCATTTTATTGTGAACGTTGTGGCTCTTTGTTGTTGTTAATCCTCACCCAAGGATATTTTTCCAATGATTTTTTTTAGAGAGAGTGGAAGGGAGAGGGAGAGACAGAGAGAGAGAAACATCAGTGTGGGAGAGACACATTGATTGGTGGGCTGGGGCTCGAGCCTGCAACGGCGGTACGTACACTTGACCAGAATCAACCCCGGGACCTTTAGTCCTAGGCCGATGTTCTGTCCACTGAGCCAAACTGGCGAGGGCCCATTGTAGCTTTAAGTGATAGACTTAAACCTCTGTTTCTCTGTGCTGTCAACTTTAAATCATATCTGCCCCTGTGAGACGAGGGTATCAGCCCCCATCTCCCCTGCCCACCTACTTCCAGCTCTTTCTCCTGGACCTCTGTGTTGCCAAGGCTGGTGATGCATGTGAATTTATCTAGCTGCGATGAAGCCTTTTGTCCTTTGTCTGTAGCTGGTTATAAAGTTGGAGCCCATTTTAGATTTTGCAGCCATCCGCTGCAGAGCCCAGCGATCCGCTAGATTGTATTTTCTTCTCTGTGGTTCCACCCTCCTACTCTTGTGCCATTCAGGAGAACTGTCCTAATGTCAATTATGGATTCTCCTTCCTCACCCTTCAGTTCCTAAAGGCCTTTCATCAAATCCTCTTGTCACTCTGCCACATGACATACTTGTCCAAAACAGAGCCCCTGTGTGTCCGCCGGACAGACATGCTCTTCAGAAAGTCTCGGGATAACTAGGCCCAGACCCTGTTGGTAGAACTTTGGATTCAGTTGGTCTGGGTGAGACCTGGAGAACTCCCCAGAGGGCTCTCTGATCCTGCCGAGTGTGGGACCCCCAGGCCACAGGCACCCAGTGCCATGTGCATTCAGAACTCGGGTCCAACAGAATTTTGAAGATCCTGTTGAGTCGTAAGATCTCCCTGAACTTCAGGGAAGGTGAAATAAGGACATCAAATAGGCTTCGTGTGTTGCCCAGCCGGCGTGGCTCAGAGGTTGAACGTCAGTCTATGAACCAGGAGGTCATGGTTCGATTCCCGGTCAGGGCACATGCCCAGGTTGCGGGCTACCGATTGATGGTTCTCTCTCATCATTGATGTTTCTGTCTCTCCCTCTCCCTTACTCTCTGAAATCAATAAAAATACATTTTTTTTTAAAAAAAGGGCTTCGTGTGGAGGCGGGGTGTGCACACGTGTGAAGAAGGAAAGGGACCAGAGAGCGTCCGGGGTGTAAGGCAGGGAATTCTGAGGCTGACGGGATGGGCCTTGGTCTTTTCTTGCGGATGAAGTTGTTTCTTGTTCACATGGAGGTCATGTTTACTTTTCAAGATCAACAAAACTGAAACCTGAAGCCAAAATTAAATGTGTTTACCGCCTTTATGTGACTTGTAATTAGAGGAAGGGAGAGGGCGAGTCTGGAGGTATAACTTAGTGCTGGAAGCATTACATCAAAGGTGTTACTGTATTTTATGGCCTACACACCTGCCTTTTAGGCCTAATAATACCCTACCTCTGTAAAGCACTTTATTGTCTACAAAGCACTTTTTTGTGCACTTTTAAAGTTAATGTGGTATTCAAAACGTCTTTCTCCAAGATGTTTTTGTATATACCCTGGCTATAGAGTCATGGCACCTGGAACCGTGTAGCCTTGTGGGTGGACAGCAGCTGGGAGCGGATCAATCGACAGCTGAGAGAGGCGGGCGTGTGGTGGGAAGAGGAGCTGCTTTGCAGTGATTCACGCCCCTGACCAGCTGCTCAGCCAGGAGGCTGGGGAAGTTCTGCTGTGAACACGGCAGGTCCACAAGTCAAGTCGTCTGAGAAATAGAGGCCCAACCCCCTGGCAGAAACCTGGTGGGCCCGGAAAACTCTGTGCGACTGTTTCCTGCTGGGTTTGGGACCCCAGGCCACTGCACACGTTGTCATGAGCACCAGAGCCCCAGTTGTCCCACAGAACTCTGAAGCTCCTGTTTGACTTGGTGCTATAAAGGCAAGTTGACTTGCTCTCATTGTCCAAGACCACCCCATGCCACTGCTTTACTAGGACTCACAGGGTTCGCTAGGACTCACTCCTCCTGGCTGTGACTTTCTGCAGTGGGAGGGCACAACGCAGGTCCGTGCAGGGAAAAGGCACGTGGGCGAAGCCTGGAGGAAATGAGGTCAGGCTTCCGAGTCCTCTCCCAGTGGAGCCACACAGGATGTGCTTAATTCCGCCAGCAGTGAGCTGTGACAACATTTGCAATGATGTCACCAAGACACTCATTGGAGGGGCCAGGGCCCAGGGCTTTTACTGGGAGCTGCTCTTATAGGCAGCCTCTATCTAGAACGGGAGTGAGGGCCCTCTGGCCTGTGGGCTATATAGGCCCGTGAAATCATTTGGTCTGGCCCTGCCAAGGCAATAGGGGCTAGTTAATTAAATGTTTGACCAAATATAGTAATCTGAGAATATATATATACATATACATATATATATACATATACATATATATATATATATATATATATATATATATATATATATATATATATATATGCCTAAGCCAGTGATGGGCAACCTTTTGAGCTTGGTGTGTCAAACTTCGCCAAAAAACTGAGCATAACTCGGGTAGTGTGTCACTTTGAGGAAAAAACATTATTTCGCAAATGTTTCATCCTCAGCATGTGTCTTCAGAAATGGCTACGCGTGTCAGTGCTGACACGCATGTCATAGGTTCACCATCACTGGCCTAAGCGATTGTTCAACCAGTAGCTATGACGTGCACTGACCACAGGGGGCAGATGTTCAACTCACAGGCATGGAAACATGGAACAGACTGATGAATCTCAGAGGGAAGGGGAAAGGGAGAGGGTGGGAAGAGATTAACCAAAGATCTTATATGCATACTAGAGGCCTGGTGCACAGATTCGTGCACCGGTGGGGTCCCTCGGTCTGGCCTGTGGGGATCGGGCCAAAACTGGCAGTCCGACATCCCCCAAGGGGTCCCGAATTGCGAGAGGGTGCAGGCCCGGCTGAGGGACCCCACTGGTGCACGAATCCGGCCTCTAGTGATATAATAAATATCCAAATGGCCCTTAGTAGAAAAAAGGTTTCCCACCCCTGATCTAGAAAGTACAAAAACTCTAGACTCCCAGAAGGAAAGCAGGCATTTAACACAAATCATATTATTTACACAAACTGTTTAGGTGCAGTGAGCCCTTCTCCTCCTCCTCCTCCTCCTCCTCCTCCTCCTCCTTCTCCCCCCACCCCGCCGGTGCGAACTCTCCTGAGCAGCCCTGCTTCCCTTGGGTGTTCGGGCAGCCCCTTTTCCTGTCCTCAGGCAGCCAGGCCAAACCTGAGCCACTTTCTGCTCGAATCCTGTACATCTGGTTAGTGGCCAGGGTCAGTTGGTCCTGCCTCCTGTTTTCATCTAAGAGCTTCATAGTTTTAGCTCTGACATTAGGTCTGTGATCCATTTTGAGTTATTTTTTGTATATGGTGCGAAGTAGGGTCCAAATCCATTCTTTCACATGCCAATATCCAGTTATCCTAGCCCCGTTCAATGAAAAGACTGTTCTCTCCTCTTTGAATTATCTTGGCACCTTTGTTCAAACAGTTGGCAATAATGTCAGAGTTCTTTCTGGAAGCATTTATTATTGACATGGTCACTCAGTCCCCCTGTTTTCCATATGGTACCCAGGACTCAATGATGCCGATCGCCTCCTAGGCCAGGTAACATTTCAGGTGTCCAGGGAATAGCTTCTAGACTTCAGCCAGGCTGTGGCCGGAGCGAGGAGCTGGGGAGGCTGTCCAGGAACTCCGCTGTGTCTTCAGGCCGTCCCTCGCTCGGCCTGTTCTAGGCGCCCCCACTTCCCTTCCCTTTCCAGGGCCACACGGTGCTGTCAGTCCCAGTCTTTTGAAGATTCTGTGATGTAACTGGGTCATTTGTCCAACTTCCTGTTTCTAGCTTGAGGATTGTCTCAGATCTACTAGGTCAGTTACTTCTCATCCATCCTCTTCCAAGCTTCTAACAGTGTGTTGTCTCTACTCCTGCCATTCCTGTATTGTGGTTTTATATTATTTGATGTTAAAAATTCCTTTTCTGTCATTTAGTGGAGTTTTGTTATTTAATAAAATTAGGATTAACTAATCCTCATTTTGAGCAGAATTAGGTGTGGCTTTCTTTTCATCTCTCCCATGGGGAATTGTTGGATTTACTGATTCTGAGGACTGGCCTCTGTCAATAATTCTGGAAGATTCCCTGTCGTCTCTACAGATGTTCTTCCACATTCTTCTGTTTTCTTCTCCCGGAACCCTGGTGAAGCATGTATGTCTTTCATTTTATTATCCTCATCTCTTCATTTCCTCTTCACGTTTCTACTTTCTCTGTCTCTCCACTGCGTTCTGATAATTTCCTACCTCCAGTGGATGCGTTCTGGCCTTCACTGTGCCTATTTGGCTGTGTAGTCCATGCCCGGGTTGTGGGCTCCATCCCCAGTAGGGGGTGTGCAGGAGGCAGCTGATCAATGATTTCTCTCATCACTGATGTTTCTGTCGCTCCCTCCCTCTTCCTTTCTCTCTGAAAACAATAAAAATATATTTTAAAAAATAAGTGAATAAATGGCTGTTGGTTAGGATCAATAACATGTGCCTCTGCTTGGCCCTGTAAGAAGTCTGGGAGGGCAGCACCTCCTGTGAAGTGGAAAGGTGTCCACTTGCTGCGGGTTACGGTCCTGACTCTGCTCCTACCCACACTGAGCTGCGAGACTCCGCTTTCTCATCTGTGAGCGTGGTGTTCCTCACAGGGTTTCGTAAGCATCAAACCAACTGCGGTAACTGTAAACTCAGGTGTGCGCAAGTGTCTGACATACTGTGGCAAGTGCACATGGCATGTTGACTCTCTAGAATCCAGAATTTGTTAAAATTACTCAGTTCTCTCCCCCCTCTGGAAGTGATGTCAGATCCTGAGTGTTAGAACAATTGGAGAGAGATTCCTTAAGGATCAGGAAAGCCTGAAGGAAGCAGATGGCGTTGTGAGCGGATGGACAGGACTGGTAGAGTGCAGGGGGGGGAAGGGCGCTGTAGACTGAGGGAAGCAAAGGAAGTGCTGGCTCTGGAATGGAGAGGCGAGCCCTGAGCCCTGAGCCCTGAGCTGTAGCTGGTCGTACTGGGACAAGGCAGGCTCCAGGCAGAGGTGATGCTGGCGCCCAGAGCAGCAGTAGGAAATTTAGGGAGGAGGCCAGGTTGGAAGGAAAGGGAGGAGTCTGGTTTTACACATGCGGAGGTTGAAGCCCTGCACGCAGGCAGAGCATCCACACAAGAATGTGAACTTGGCCACGAGAACTGGATCTAGAGTCCTTGCAGGGTGGGGAACCTTTTCCTGCCCAGGGCCATTGGATGTTTATAACATCACTCAGGGCCGTACAGAATGATCCACTTAAAACTTGCCTGCTGTTTGTGGTCAGACATGTAATTCTGATGCCTTGGCAGGACCTGACCAAAGGATTTCGTGGGCCTTATTCGGCCCGCAGGCCAGACGTTCCCCGCCCCTGCTTTAGAGACCAGGCTGGCTCGGCTCACCACCAGGTCAGGTGTGCTCTCCATACAAGCCAAGCACAAAGGAAATGAGCAGGACAAGCGCTTAAACTACAGCATGTCACCTCATCGACACTGAAGGCGTAGGGAACTTATTCCCCCGAATAATATGACAGTAACCATTTTGTCTATTATAACCAAAGACGACTTATTTGGTTGAGTATTAAAATCTACAGTGTGTCAGGATAAGAGCTGACATCTGAAGTGACCCATTACCCAGTTGGTGTTTCATTGCCGACAGAACCCACTAGTCTCTCCTGTTAACTGACTACCAAGGAACATACGCTAGGCATTGAGGGGACAGTTGCATTTGTAGCTAAAACCTCTTTTGGTTGCACTGTAATCTAGCTCTCTTAAGCATACGCTCATAGACATTCATAAACATCTTCTCTTCTTCGGATTATGACCGTGCTGTTGGGAATAACAACCAAATGCCTGTAAGGCGTGAATAATAGAAGGGTAAATGGTAGAGGCAGAGAGTCTTCATGAGACGTCACAGTGAATGGACACAGGGGTTTCTAAGGACGTCTGCCATTCTTTGACATGCCTCTCTTCAGAAGACGGAGCCTGTCCCCTCCTCCCAGACCTAGTGACTTGCCTTCTACCAGGGGGAGAGAGTGACCCCCTGCGGCTCTGAGGCTAGTTCACAGGGGAGGGAGCTCCCCCATTGCACTCTGGGATTGCTGGCTCTGGGGAAACCAGCCACCACGCCCTGAGGACACTCAGGCAGGCCCTGCGGAGAGACGCCCTGTGGGTGAGCCACCCGGGAGTGAGAACCTCCACCCCGCACGGCTTCAGATGACCACAGCCCGCTGACGCTGGCCTCGACCAACCCCACGCGAAATCTCAAGCCGACACCGCCCAGCTGAGCTGCTCCTGAATCTCTCGCCCACAGAAACAGAGAGCTGGACGCACGTGGGGTTTTTTTTTGTTTTTTGGGTTTTTTAAAATATATTTTATTGATTTTTTTACAGAGAGGAAGGGAGAGGGATAGAGAATTAGAAACATTGATGAGACAGAAACATCGATCAGCTGCCTCCTGCACATTCCCCTACTGGGGATGTGCCCGTAACCAAGGTACATACCCTTGATCGGAATCGAACCTGGGACCTTTCAGTCCGCAAGCCGACGCTCTATCCACTGAGCCAAACGGGTTTCGGCCAGACGCACATTTAAGCAGCTGGCCTTAGGCGTGATCTGTTACTCAGCAATAGAGAACTCTTGCACATGCCTGGCCTGTGAAGTACGTCAAGGTGGGCTGTCAATTCACAGATACAAAATATCTAAGTTAAACAGGGAAGAGAGCTGGTGTAAGTAATAAGCAGAAGACGCCCATCCTCCCCGTCCCCAGGCCCGTGTGCTCACACACCATCGCACTGGTTCAAGCATGGCGGTGCCGGAGCCCGTTCTGACAAGGAGCACAGTAGGGTTGTGTGAATTGGTGACTGTGTATTGACCTGAAACTGTAATGTCAAAATAATCACTTCCTACAGAGCATTATTTAGTGTGTTTTGGGATGAGTCCTTAAACAAAAACAAAACCGTTGTCTGGAAGAGGGCATAATTCTTCAAGAGCCGTGGTAATGGAGGGTCATTAACTGGGCAAGGTGAGGAGTGTGTTCCCCAGTAAGATGGAGGCTTTGCCGGAAACACACACTTGATGCGTATTGGCTGGGGTTCCAGGAGCACAGTAGATGGACGTAGAACTGGCCTCTTGCTATGCTGGGAGAGACTAGCCATCTGCAAGCACACATCACTAGTGCTCAGGCTGGGAGGTGCGTGTGTATTGCATAATTGTCCACAGTGGATTGTTCTGAGGGACTTTATTACATGTTTCTAATAACTGAAATGCTGTAACACCAGTTTCAAATTATATTTAAAACATTACCTGGGGAGACAAAAATACATTTTATTAAAGCCATGTCATCAACTGGCTTGTGATCTAAAGTTTCCAACCGTAATTATCAAGTGAGTTGTTTCTTAATATCTTTTAGAAATCTAGTTCTTATCACCTGTTTTTTAAAAATACTTTATTTTGTTAGCTTTATGACTCATGACTCATACACATAATTAGTACAAATGAGACATTAACCTGGAAAACAAGCCTCCTGTTCATATCTAACTTTTGGCAGAGGTGGGCTTAGCTTCTTTATTGAAAATCGGGTCACAGTTCATTTGGGGTTGATAGCTTGATTGTGGACATTTTATGCTTTTTTCCATTACTTACTAAAATACCATTTATATGAAATTTACTTAAAAAGAGGAAAATTAAACTTGGAACAAGTGTTGGCAGGATGTGGAGAAGCGAGGACTGTCATGTTGCTCGTGGGAGTGAAATGACCTTCACCTTGGCCAACAGTCTGGCCGGGTCTGTGCGCCTCCCGCACAGCCTGCCTGCTCCTCGTCCTGGTGCGGATCGCCCGGCGTCCACTCAGCTGCAGGAAGGAGGCTGGCTGGAATGTGGGACAATATGGGCGCATCTCGAAGAAGCCAGACACCAAGAGTGCATTGAAGGGCCCTTTCCGTGGAATTCCAGCGCAAACGGGCTGGGTCGTCCTGCAGAGCAACGACCTCACGGACCAGGGGTTGGGTTGAGGGTCAGTAAGTAGGACACCTTCTGGGATCATGGAAATGTCCTATATCTCGTGGGGTGGTGGCTACACTGTGAGTTTGAAAACGTGCTACCACATTGGAGTGTGATCCGGGCATGAGGGAAGAGTAAGGAGGTATTGAGTCACTTGCAAATCCCTTCACCCAGTCCTTAAGCATTAATCATGAAGCATGGATCATTGATCATTAAGCATTAAGCATTGATCATTGGTCAGTGGTCGGAGCCTGTGGCAGGCACTGGGCCAGGTGCTGAGGCGGAGGAGGAGCGAGGACTGCGGGAGGCTGGTGGGCTCTCAGTCGCTGGAGCCCCTGGTGTAAGTGTTCTGTCAGGTTAGTACTTTGTATGAGAAAGTATTGCAAGTTGGAGGAATAAAGTCCCTTAGCGTTTCCACAAGTAGATTTGTGGAAGTTTGGAGAAAGAAGGGAATGAGCCCTAGCTGGTTTGGCTCAGGGGATAGAGCGTTGGCCTGTGGACTGAAGGGTCCCAGGTTCAATTCTCGTCAAAGGCACATGCTCAGGTTGTGGGCTTGATCCCCAGTAGGGGTGTGCAGGAGGCAGCCGATCCATGATTCTCTCTCGTCATTGATGTTTCTATCTCTCCCTCTCCCTTCCTCTCTGAAATAAATGTATTTGTTTATTTTTAAGGGGGATGATATGACCAGATAAGTGATTGTGGGGGCGGAGGGGCTTCTGCTTGGGGGAGTTGGTTAGACCTGGAGTTGGGTGGCTGTGGTTGCCATGGAGAATGGGTGCTGTCAGCGTGAGGCTGGGGAGCACCAGTACTCTCCCTGGGACCCAGAGCTGGAGAACGTTGGCCTGAGGGGGACCCTGAGCCTGTGAGAAGGACGTTGGGGCTGCAGAGGGCCAGTGTGCGTGGACACCTGCGCTGTCGCTGGGAGAACTTTTCTGCTAATTTACTGGTCCCGGGAGTGGCTTGTCTGCTCGTGACCAGACCCTCACTCACCAGGTACCTCCCATTGATGTGCCCGGGGAACAGGATCTGATTTCTTCCTATTAGATGCAATGAAAAGAAATAAGCAAGGAATTAGGTCATAGGTTTGTTGGAATGAATTTGGTTTGTGTTGAGAATTTAAAGTTGCCCATAGAGGGTTAGTTTCCATGAGGAGAATGCATGGTGATAGCCCCTCACAGAAGGATCGGATTTGCATCAAAGGTTTTTGTTTCCTTAGACTCTGAAAAGGCGCTGCTTTTTGTTAAATGTTCACAATGAACAACTAAGGGAATGTGTATTAAAATGTAAAATGTTGCTGGTTGTTGACTTACTAGTTTATGGTGGCTTGTGTTTTTATAACCCGCTTACAACACAATTAAATTACACAGGTGTGTCATTTTGAAATGACCCGTTGAGCTGTGCACTGTGATTTATACAGTTTTCTGTATGTCAGATCCACTTCCAATAAAATTGTATTACATACGTAACATATAATACCTGCACTACTTTATGACAACATAGTACCTCTTAGTTTTGTAGTTAGAAACATACAGACGACGCAGCACATGCACAGAGCTCTGGCGTGTTCACAGCTGTGAGTAGCAGAATCCTGAGCAGCTAATTTCTCTCCTGTCTCCTTACATTGTTATTCTAAGCCATTGGTGGGGAAAGGAGACCAAAAAGATCGTTTGTGACTTGTTGAATGGACATAGTTTTTAGGGAGTAAAAATCCTGAAGGTTTAAAAAAATTACCTTTCGTTGTAATTGGAACATATCAGTAGGTGGAAATTAGCAACCGTTTATTTAGTGTTAAGACAGAAATTTTGATGATTCTGCCAGGTGTTTTTTGGTAGCATAAACAAATTTCTTTTCAAATGGAAGTTTCTATAACTTGGCTGTTTACAATATCTGGTTTTGAAAAGGGCCTTGGTCCATATTGCTTGCTCAGGATCTTAGCTAAACAGAACAGGGGTCCCAGTTATGACCGTTGAACAAATCCTCATTCCATTCTCCAGGAGTCAGGAATGTGCTTGAACACTGTAAGGTTTGGGGGAGACTGAAGTCAGAGGAGCAGGTTGGGACCTCTGTTAAAAATACAAGAGGAGCCCCACCGGTGTGGCTCAGTGGTTGAGCATTGACCCATGAACCCGGAGGTTCCGCTCAGGCCACTGCCTGGGTTGCCGGCTCAATCCCCAGTAGGGGGCATGGGTGTGCAGGAGGCAGCCAGTCAATGATTCTCTCTCATCATTGATATTTCTATCTCTCTCCTTCTCCCTTCCTCTCTGAAATCAATAAAAAAAATTAAAAAAAAAAAAAAGAATACAGGCCCTGGCTGGTTTGGCTCAATGGATAGAACGTCGGCCTGTGGACTGAAGGGTCCCGGGTTCGATTCTGGCCAAGGGCACATGCCTGGGTTGTGGGCTCAGTCCCCAGTGGGGCGGGAGGCAGCCAATCGATGATTCTCTCTCATTATTGATGTTTCTATCTCTCTCTCTCCCTCTTCCTTCTTCTCTGAAATCAATAAAATATATATTTTTTTAAAAAGAATACAGGAGAGAAAGACAAGTATCCCATGATCTCACTCATATGTGGAATCTAATGAACAAAATAAACTAATGAACAAAATAGAACCAGAGCCATGGAAGCATGCAACAGACTGATGTATTTCAGGGGGGAGGGGGCAGAGATTAACCAGAGAACTTACATGCATATATGCCTAACCCATGGACACAGGCAATAGAGCGGTGAAGGCCTGGGGAGTGGGGATTGCGGGGGACGGGGGGTGGGGGTCAATGGGGGGAGAAGGGCATCTGTAATACTTTCAACAATAAAGATAAATTTTAAAAATACAAAAGGGTGGAAGGTAAGAGCACAATGGGCTCAGAAGTAGAAAGTGGAGGTCTGAGGCGGGACAGTGCGCACGCCTGGTTAGCAGCAGCGGGGCCGGAGGGACACAGGCCTGGCTAGGTCCACGCCGTTGGTCAGCTCCAGGCCCTGGGCACATCCCTCCCCTTCCCACCACCGATCTGGCGCAGCAGGCTTGCACGCACGCAGGGCATGCTGAGTGGGGAGGTGCTGTGCGCGAGGTCCGGACAAGGGCGGATCGTGGGCGACGCCTGACCTGGCTGCTTGTTTCCTCATCCGCGGGCCGGAGATATGCTAGTCCCTACCTGGTAGTGATGGTGAGGCTTAAGCAGTGTAGATGACACGATGTGGCTCAGTGCGCAGCACAAGGCAAGCACTGTGAACACGCGTGGTCTATCATTATCTTCAGCGGAGAATGGGCGCACGCTCTCAGATTCCGTCAGTACCCTCCTCTCCGTATTACCTTCTGGTGTTCATTTCCCAGAGGTTATTCTGGCTCTAATGGGCCGATCCTTACTGTAGGCCGCTTATATATTTAGTTTCTCGAGACCAGTGCTCTGTTGAATGAAGCACTCAACATTAGGAGCGTTATATGAGAAAACAGATCATTTGTGCTCTCCCGACTCTAGGAAGCCTGTTTACACCCCTGATGTGCTCCCAACACCCGGGAAGTGGGTCGTGCAGACACGTTCCAGCCTGTGCTCTCTCCTCTGCAGGTGGGGCACCCACGTGTGGAGCTGACCCTCTCAGAGCTCCAAGACATGGCAGCCAGGCAGCAGCAGCAAATCGAAAACCAGCAGCAGATGTTGGTTGCCAAGGTGAGTTTATAGAAGCCGAGATGGGGAAACGTGCAAAAGCTTGTTCTCCAAACTGGTCCTTTAGGTTGGGGTTCGTACGCTCCCACGTAATTCTCGTTAGGAGGACCAGGCCACAGAAGTCTCAGCACCATGTTTCTCTCTGTCATCTCCTCCCTGCAATAAACACATGCCTGGAAATGATCGACCTTGCCCTGTTGTGGATAAAATTTGGGAAGAGAGGGTGTTTTCCGTTGTCACCTCCTTTTCCCGCTGGGTGTGCTCTCAGCTGGTGTAGTCGGCCTTGGTGTTCTAGAGGAAGCCAGCGGTCCGTGACACCTGCTGGTCCCGGGCCCGAGACAAGGACACTTGTCATCAGGGCTTCCCTGGCGTAGGCCACGCTCCCAGGCACCGTTTGGTTTCCTATGGTGGCGGCATAACGGGCTCTACGTTTGTGGTTGAGACTCTGGAACAGTAGGATTTAAAGTTTTTCCAAATGATGGTTTAGTCATGGATCTTAAAAGTAAAAAACCAGACCTGTCAGCGTGCCCTCTGGGAACGGCTCGCACTGTGGGCCAGGTGTCCTGAGCTGCTGAGAGCCGTAGCCCTCGCTGCCCGCTCTTCCGCTCTCTGCCAGAGAGGCCTTTTTCTGTCTTTATTTTGTTACTTCTCAGTCGCAGTGGATGTGCAATATTACGTGAGTTTCACGTGTCCAGATAGTGGTTAGACATTTACATAACCTACCAAGTGTCCCCCTGCGAAGTCGAAGACCCCCTTGGCACCGTGGTTATTATAATGGCATTGACTGTATTCCCTGGGCTTCCTCACACCCTGTGGCCATTCTGTACCTACAGTTTACTTCTCAGTCCCTTCACTTTCCCACACAGCCCAGCCCCTCTTAGGCCGTGGCATCGGCAGTCTGTTCTCTGTCTGTGAGTCTGTTTCTGTGAAGTTTGTTCGTTTGTTGTTTCTTAGATTCCACATGTAACTGAACTTGTAGATTTTTCTTTTTTTAATTTCTTTATTGATTAAGTTATTACATATGTGTCCTCATCCCCCCATTAGCCCCCCTATACCCCCCCACTCAGGCCCTCACCCCCCCCTGTTGTCTGTGTCCATTGGTGAGGCCTATATGCATGCATACAAGTCCTTTGGTTGATCTCTTCTCCTTACCCCCACCCTCCCCTGCCTTCCCTCTGAGGTTTGACGGTCTCATCTATGCTTCTCTGTCTCTGGATCTGTTTTTGTTCATCAGTTTGTGTTATTCACCTGTAGATTTTCTTAATAACCATATTTCCAATCCAACTTTTTTCATTTATTGAATGACCGTGTACTGTCCACTTTTATGTAAATAATAGGTTAAGGCGCATTTGTTCTTAAAAGTTGTCTTACGAAGTTTATTGGACTTATAAGAGTAAAAAACAATTAGAAGTTAAATCAGAAAGTATTTCATCTTAAGATTTCTAAGATGAAATGTACATAGTATTATGTAATTATAATATTTTCTAATTCCACTTTTTATTTCCTTTCCAAATATTGATCCAAAAATATTATTGTTGAGGAAATACTTAGGTATTTTCAGGGTGTGAACTGCAAGTTCACACACAGGGAGGTCTGTACATGCATATGGGGCTTGAAGATTAATGCTGACTTATCCTTAAGGTGTGTGTTCACATTAATAGGGGGAAACTATTGAAGTGCGTATGTTTTTACTTTAGGATGGTCCTGTTTTTGTTTTAACTATAAAATGTTCCGTTAGTTTTGAAGAAGCGAATCCTAAAGAAAACGACACTTCCTGGGCTGTGGGATGTCACTCAGCTCCTCCCTGACCGCTCACCCTTTTCAGCAGACAGCCCCCTGCTGGCCGCGCCGCGCCGCTTCCTGTAGGTGAGACGGCCTTGGAAGCCCATTGCGGCGGAGGCCTGTCTGACCGCAGGAAGCCGGGGCTCGCAGACAGGATGATGAGCCAGCCGGCGGGGCCTGAGCAGCCCAGCTGCCTTCCCCGCACGAGGCTTCCTGTGGGAGCACTTTCCTGTGGGAGCACTTTCCTGTGGGAGCACGTGCACGCTGGGTGGTCGGATGGTGCCGAGCGAAGCCCACTGGTGAATCCCGACTCCCCCTCCCACTTCCTCCCGCGCAGCAACCAGTGTTGTGTCTTATGTGCGTGTGGCTCCTCGGGCGTGTTCATGTGTTTTTTTGGTTAATCCTCACCCGAGGATATTTTCCCATGACCTTTTAGAGAGAGTGGAAAGGAGGTGGGGGGAGAGAGGGAGGGAGAGATCCACTGACCTCCTCCCTCTGAGGCCTGGGATCAAACCCAAAACCCAGGTACAGCTCCCAACCGGAATCAAACCCGAGACCCTTCGTTGCACGGCTAATGCTTCAACCACTGAGCAACACAGGCCAGGCCCTGGAACATGTCTTTCGTATTTGGATAGGTGATACTGTGGAATCCACTCCAGTTTTTCGTGTATAAGAGGAAGCGTGCATCAGTTTTCAGCGTGAGCTGTTTTCCTCTCTTGTTAGGAGCAGCGTTTACATTTTCTGAAGCAGCAGGAGCGCCATCAGCAGCAGTCTGTTTCCGAAAATGAAAAGCTTCAGAAGCTGAAAGAACGAGTTGAAGCGCAGGAAAACAAGCTGAAGAAGATCCGGGCCATGAGGGGGCAGGTGGACTACAGCAAGATCATGAACGGCAATCTGTGTATGTCCGGCTCCTCGCTCCCGCGCTCAGCAGGCCCGGGAGGCGGGACGCAGTCCGGCTCCGCACTCTCAGTCACGCCGGAGTCAGAGCTGGTGTGGAGAGGGCACTGCTCGCCCAGGGAGAGGGTGGGCGGGCTGGGCTAAGTGGTCTTGGGGTCTCCCCGCCCAGCCGTGCAGCACTGGCCCAGCTCCTCCTGGGGCCTGTCATAATTAAGCAGCTAAAGTCTCACCTGTGTATTACGATAGACCATACCCGTGGTCGGCAAACTACGGCTCGCGAGCCACATGCGGCTCTTTGGCCCCTTGAGTGTGGCTCTTCCACAAAATACCACAGCCTGGGCGAGTATTTTGAAGAAGTGGCATTAGAAGAAGTTTAAGTTAAAAATATTTGGCTCTCAAAAGAAATTTCAGTCGTTGTACTGTTGATATTTGGCTCTGTTGACTAATGAGTTTGCCGACCACTGGACCAATCCAATGCGCACTTTCTGTTTGTGTCGAGTGTGTCTGATCCTATTAATCCAGTGAGTGCCTGCTCTGTGTTCCATGAGACAGAACAGACGGGGATGGCTGCCTCACAGAGCTGGGCCTGCTGGTGCCTGGAGAGTCCCAGGTGGCTTGACAAGCTCGCTGTGGGACGGACTGCCCTGATCAGAGAATATTCACTAATGAGTGGAAATATTTTTTGCCGTGCAAGCAGTCATGCTTGTCCCGAGGGCTGCTGGAATGTGTCGTGGGTTGTGGGTGTCACAGTCTTCTCTCCAGGGCCTGGCCCTCAATGATGCTGGAGTTGAGTTGAATGTGTAGACAGGAAGGAGACTCACCAAACAAAAAGGACACGCCACCGGGAGAGAAAGTCCCAGCTGAGTGACGTTTTCTTTCTTGGTGGGAAATCACAGCTGCCGAGATAGAGAGGTTCAGCGCCATGTTCCAGGAAAAGAAGCAGGAGGTGCAGACGGCCATTCTGCGCGTCGACCAGCTCAGCCAGCAGCTGGAGGACCTCAAGAAGGGGAAGCTGAACGGGCTGCAGCCGTACACCGGCAAGCTGCCGGGCCCGGCCGCCGTGGAGTTAAAGCGGCTGTACCAAGAGCTGCAGGTAACGGTCCGGGATGGGTGTAGTGACGCGTCCCAATCTCCAGGCTTTCTTCCGTGGGCGGGAGACCTCAGCTGCTGGGGACACACTGATGGATGCTAGCTTGATAGAGGCATGAAATGTATTCAGTACAAAGGGTTTTTTTACCCACAAAAAGTACAATTTAGTGGGTTTTAGTATCTTCACAGAGTTCTGCATCTACCACCACAGTCAAGTATAGAACATCTTCATCAGAAGCCCCACCCCCTTAGCCCTCCCTCAGAAGGCCACCCCCTTAGCCCTCCCTCAGAAGGCCCACCCCCTTAGCCCTCCCTCAGAAGCCCCACCCCCTTAGCCCTCCCTCAGAAGGCCCACCCCCTTAGCCATCCCTCAGGAGCCCCACCCCCTTAGCCATCCCTCAGAAGCCCCACCCCCTTAGCCCTCCCTCAGGAGCCCCACCCCCTTAGCCATCCCTCAGGAGGCCCACCCCCTTAACCCTCCTTCAGAAGCCCCACCCGCTTAGCCATCCCTCAGGAGGCCCACCCCCTTAGCCCTCCCTCAGGAGCCCCACCCCCTTAACCATCCCTCAGGAGCCCCACCCCTTAGCCCTCCCTCAGAAGCCCCACCCCCTTAGCCCTCCCTCAGAAGCCCCACCCCTTAGCCCTCCCTCAGAAGCCCCACCCCCTTAGCCCTCCCTCAGAAGGCCACCCCAGCTCTAAGCAGTCAGGAACCTCCTCTCCCTGTCTGTAGCTCCGCCTACTCTGGACACTTCACAGGTACAGGTTCGTGCAGCGTGTTGCGTGTGGTTCTTTGTGACTGGCTTCTGCCACGCGTTTTCAGTGCAGAGCTCCAGTGCAGAATTGAACTGGCAGTGCAATGAACTAGTAAAGAATTAAGCTTAGGTGATCTTTAAGGTGTCTGTGAAAACTGTTTTGAGGAGATACTTAGATGCCTGCTGTTCAGTCCTTGACTCAGTCAGCATGAGCTGCTGTAACAAATACTGTCGACGAGGAGGTTTACCTTAGACCAGTGATGGCGAACCTATGACACGCGTGTCAGCACTGACACGCGTAGCCATTTCTGATGACACGCGGCCGCTGAGGTGACCGCATGCCGAGGATGAAACATTCGCTGCTCCTGAGGATGAAACATTTGCGAAATAATGTTTTTTCCTCAAAGTGACACACTACCCGAGTTATGCTCAGTTTTTTGGCGAAGTTTGACACACCGAGCTCAAAAGGTTGCCCATCACTGCCCTAGACCCTGAGGTCTCACAGTTCTGGAGGCTGAACTCCAAGATCAGGTGCCGGCAGACGCAGTTCGCGGAGGGTCTGCTTCCGGCTTGTAGGCGGCACCTTCTCGCTGTCCTCACGGCTCCCGTCTTGTCCTCTTATAAGGACACTTACAAGAACCCCATCACGGGTCCCATTCTCACCACCGCTGCTAAGCCAGACCCCTCCCAAAGGCCCCGCCTCCAAAGACCCCCGGGGCTGAGGGCTTCCATATGGGAATTCTGGGAGAACACAGACACTAGGTCCACAGGAAGCCACAAGATTTCCATTTCTCAGACGTTGTCATCAGCAGGTGCTGTTTCAAGCCAGAAGCAAGTTTTGCAATTCTGTTAGCACCCGGTAGAAAAAGTATTATATCATTTTATGCAATGAGAATATTTAATTAGAGTAAATTAAATATCACGTTTGTTGCTGTTAAGTTCTCTAACATAAATGCATACAAATAAAATATAAAATGTTATGGCTTTCAACATTTTGTTATTAATCCTCACCAGAGGATATTTTTTCCATTGTTTTTCAGAGAGAATAGGAGGGAGGGAGGGGGAGAGAGGGCGAGGGAGAGAAACATCTATGTGGGAGAGACACATCGATTGGTTGCCTCCTGCACATGCCTCAACCAGGGCCGGGGATCGAGCCTGCAACCCAGGTATATGCCCTTAACGGGGGATAGAATCCACAGCCCTTCAGTCTGCAGGCTGGTGCTCTAACCACTGAGAACACCGGCAGGGCTATTTCCAAACTTTTTTACAGCAGTCTATGTTAAGAAGCATGTTCCCCATAACCAATGGACACAGACGGGGGCAAGGGCATGTGCTAGGGCAGTGATGGGCAACCTTTTGAGCTTGGTGGTCAAACTTCGCAAAAAACTGAGCATAACTCGGGTAGTGTGTCACTTTGAGGAAAAAACATTATTTCGCAAATGTTTCATCCTCAGGAGCAGTGAATGTTTCATCCTCGGCATGCGGCCGCCTCAGCGGCCCCGTGTCATCAGAAATGGCTACGCGTGTCAGTGCTGACACGCGTGTCATAGGTTCGCCATCACTGTGCTAGGGGGTGGGAGCGGCCAGGGAGAGGCCAATGGGGGGAAAAGGAGACATGTCTAATACTTTGAACAATAAAGAATTTAAATGAAAAAAAAAGCATGCTCCCTGTCCAGTGCACGCATACGGCGTGTGCTAGGACTCGTGTGCATCTGGAGCTGAGCGCGACAGGACTTAGGTTCTGTGTGCACAGCCCTGATTTCTAGTCTCTGTCAGTTCTCTACAGTGCTGGCTGCACCCACTGAAGTGATAGAACATCGTTGGGCAGTTTGGGCCACCCTTTGTGAATTCCCGCTGCCTCTGCAGAGCGGTGCCTCACTAAGTGGCTTGTGGGGGGTGGAGACGACACCTCTTCTTAGTTCCCTAGAGGGGTGTTCAGGGCACTTGTCACTAAAATGCCATCCCCAAGGACGGAGGTCCTGGTCCCACAGTCATCACAGTGCCAGTCATTCCGTTTGCTTCCCAGAGGACACGCGGCTGCCCTTTGCTGGTTCACAAGGAGTCTGCTGGCTTCAGCGGGCCGCGCCTGTGAGCACTCTGCACAGCAGCGTGCGCACGTGTGAATGCCGTCAGGACTCCGCTGCTTCATCCTCTCGTCTCCCTGTGAGGGCAGTGTGACCATGGACTAACGCAGGTCACACACGTTGTCTTTTCTGTGTTGCAGATTCGTAACCAGCTTAACCAGGAACAGAATTCAAAACTGCAGCAGCAGAAGGACCTCTTGAATAAGCGCAACATGGAGGTGGCCATGATGGACAAGCGCATCGGCGAGCTGCGCGAGCGTCTGTACGGGAAGAAAATCCAGGCACGTGGGAAAGCACGTGTGTCTGTGAGACTCGGGCTCAGCCAGAGGGCACACCTTCCCTCTGAGGGCCTTGTCTCCGTCTGCCCAGACGTGCAGCATAAATTGGCCATCAACCGTGAAAAGGGCCTACAGGGAGTCCTCTTTCCCAGGAGGCATCTGCTTCCTGGTGCCTGTGCCCACCCTCCCCCGCTGTGCGGCTCCCTCCTCCACTGGGGAGCTCGGGCTCGAGTCGCAGCGCAGGGCTGGGTCCCAGCCACCATGTTCAGCTGTGCCACAGGGGCAAGTTCCGTGACCTTGTGTGGCCTTGTGTCCTTGCAGGAAACTGGTTTGTCCCACCTGCCCCAGGAGTCGTCATGAAAGGGGACCCAGGGGGACGGGCTTTGTAAGCTCCTGAGCGGAGCTCTATATGAGTGTTTAGCGCTTTTAAAATACTGATTTGGCATTTTGAATTTCAAAGGCGATAAATGAAAGCTAAAACTACAGAAATATGTAAAGGAAAACGTGGAAGTCCCTTCCACTCTGTTCTCATTCTCGGGGGTGATAGTTGTTAATGTTCCAGCCTTTGCTTGATGCAGACAGAAGGTATTGGATTTCCAACTGAAGTGGAATTGTAGGGATGCTACCACTCACACGCTCTGAACCTAGCCTTTTTAAAACTGCAGCGTGGGTATCTTTCCAGGCCGTTACTGCACGCCTTCTGTAACTTCTGTGTAGTGTTCCACGTCCCAGGCCGGTGGCCCTGGGCCCAGCCCTGTTGTCGGGCAGGGGTCCCAAGCCTTGTTCTTGCTCTCGGTGCTTCCGGCACAGTGCCTGGCCGTGAGCGTGTGCGAGGCTCGGCGGACGGCTGTGTGCTCTTGGGGATGTGGCCCTCCCCCTTCCTCCAGGAGTGGTGCTCAGGTTTGAGGGGAGCGGTGCCTGGCTCAGAGCTGACGGGCACTCTGCCCTCGGGAGCGGAGACTGGAGCAGGCGGCCCGGCCAGCTGGGACAAGGCTCCCAAAGTCCCGATTCACGCTCAGTAATCGGTGCTTTCACAGTGTGATGCGTCCTTGCGGGCTCCTGCCCCTCTGCAGGTGGCTCTCAGGCGGGGAGGTGTGGCTTCCGAGGCTTTGCCCGGGTGGATGGGTTAGGGAGATGCTAGAGGAAGAAGGATCTGCTGGTTCTGGGGCTGCCGTAACCCGTGCTCTCGGTGATGTCTCTGGTTTACAGACCTGCACCCCTTTAACCAAAGAGCTAAGGTCAGCGGTGAGTCTAACTGATCACGGGCAGTGGTTTTCTCTTGATGCGGATGAGCAACACAGGCCATGACAGGGCGCATGCTCTCCAGGCCTCCTTCCACAGCGTCTCCAGTTCTGAAGTGCTGGTTGGGCTCTCCAGAGAAACAGAACCTGGCGGGGGGGGGGGGGGGGGGGGACGGTATAGGGAGAGATTGGTTGGTTGATTTTAGGGAATTGATTGATTTTAGGGAGTTCGATCACACAGTTGTGGAGGCTACAGCCTGAAGACCCAGAAAATGAATTGTTGATGTTGCAGCTTGAGTCCAAAGGCAGAATTCCCTCTCCCTCGGAGGATGGAAGTCTTTTTGTCAGAGGCCTTACCTGATTGGATGTGGCCCACCCACACTCCGGAGGGCCATCTGCTTTAGCCACGGGGACACAGAATTAGCTGCACACATAGCTCCGTGCGTGTTACTTGGTGCATTCTGCCCAGCACTCCCAGGCTCTCCTCGAAGATGTGCCTCTGCAGAGATGTGCCCTCCCACAGGTCCCAGGCACCGCTCAGCAATTGTCAGCCATGGACCCGCTCCCCAAGTGATGTGCTCACGTGTGCAGAGCTGCACACAGCTGTGGGAGGTTATGCCTCTCGTGGGGATCTGGGGACCCCTAAGGAGGCAGGGGTTCTGTAGTTAATCCCTCTTACAGACTCTGTTGTTGGGCAGCGTTGTGTGACCAGTGTTACCGGCTGTGGCTTGGTGTGCTCAGGGAACTGGTCAGAGCCTCGCCTGGTTCCAGGCCCTGTCACTCATTCAGACCTTACAACAACCCTATCCTGACTTTACAGACATGGGCACCGAGACTCAGAGGTTACGTCACTTGCCCCAGGCAGCACAGAAAGTCTGGCAGAGCAGGATGGGAAGCCAGCCAGGCTCGGGGCCCAGGCTCTGACCACTGCCCCGGGGAGGGGGCGCATCGCCCAGGGGAGAGGTGCCTGGGAGCAGTCCTGGTGCGTCATAGCTCCCAGCTCAGGTCACCAGGGAGGGCCACTCACAGGCCTGTGGGCCGAGGCCCTCCCTGACGTGTCGCCCTTCCTGGACGCTCTGCCTCAGGTTGGTGGGGCTGCCGCAGAGCAAGCTCGTGAGTGAGCTTCACCCAGGAGAAGGCTAACTCCCCTTTCTTCCGGCTGCAGCTGAGCCGTGTGAATGGCGCGTCATCACCACAGTCACCGCTGAGCACGCCTGGCAGGGTGGCTGCCGTGGGGCCTTATATCCAGGTCCCCAGCGCTGGCAGCTGCTCAGCCCCGGGGGACCCCATAAAGCCCCAGTCTCTCACGGTCGCTTCAGGAGCTGCCCATGGAAGGCCCAAACCTGGTAAGTGGCCGGCCCCCTTCCTGGGGAGCAGCGTCCTCAGAGGGGCCCCGCGTTTCCTTCGGTCTCCCCCGAGGCACCCCATCCTCCGGGCACCATGGGGAGTGTGTGCTGCCACGGTGACCATCCCGTGGACAGCACTGTGACTGCTCCCTCCTTTCCCCGCTCGCGTGGCCTTCACCGACCAAAAAGTCCACAGACCGCACCTTGCCCTTGGCCCACTGCGGTGTGGTGACCAGGCTCGGGCCCCAGCATCGTGCTGGTGTGTGGCCCCCACTTCCTGGCCACCAGGCAGGCTCTCCATAGCGACCCTGCCCCTTCCTCAGAGGAGGGCGCTGGTTCTCACGAGAGCCAGGGCTCTGCAGGAGGACGCGTGTGGCCGGGCCGACACTCAGCGTCCCTGCCCGGACCACCACAGCCCTGCGACTGGCCTGCCGGGCCGCTGTGGCCTTGGAGGCTGCTGTAGACTTGGGGCGTCTGCTGTCGGCTGGCTTCCTGTTCTCGTGCCGGGCGCCTGCCCTGCAGCCACACCTCCGCTGCTCCCGGCGGGCGGGGCGGGGCGGGGCGTCCCCAGCCCTCAGATTCGGCGCGGCTGGCAGCGTGCAGGCTCTGTGGTCGGTGTGGCCTCTCATGGCACCTCCTTTGGTCAGCTGCTCTTTATGGGGTGAACCACCATGGTGGGAGCGGATACTCGTCTGGTTCCAATGGCGGATGATGAGCCCCGCCAGGCGCTCCTCGCCGCCCTCCTCGTAACCCTTCCTGAGCCGGGCCCACCTCCCGCCTCTCTCCTCTGGGTCCGTGCGGGGCCCCTCGGGGCTGCAAAAAGACACCGTACGGAGCCCGAGAATGCCCGTCAGAAGTTCACAGCCAGCCTGGGTCTCAGCTGCGTCACCCACACGGGGGCAGAATCGGGGCCCAGCTGTGGATCTGGAGAAAGAAATCTCTTCGGTGGGGACGCTAACCGTGCTGTGGCTGTTCTGGTTCCGTGCCCCACGGATGGCCATGGTAGACCCAGAGTGACCCGCTCGTGGGCAGTGTCCGACCCGGACGTCGGGCCTGACTGTGGCTCCGCACGACAAGCTGCAGACCCCTGACGAACCGTATGTCGGCGGGCAGGCTGGGGGCGCTCTGTCCCTCATGCTGCTCAGGCAATAGCCGCTCTGTTCTCCAAACTGAGAAAGGCCTGGGCACGCCATCTAGACTGGAGAGAGATGCCACATATGGACGTGGTCTGCCCCTCCCTTCAGCCCGTGCCAGGGGGGCCGGCCCACGCACCGGGTCCTGCTCGGGGAGGGCTGAGTGAGGCTGGCACACGCGGGTGTTTCGGTTTTCTTTTACCAAATGAAGATGATTTCCTGAGCTCACGGTGAGGCTTCAGCTTTATCTTCACTACAAGGATCTCCCTTCATACTTGAAGATGATTGTCCCTTTATAATAAAAACAAGTGATCTTCCTTCTATACCTTCTGCCTTATCCTCAAGAAAGGAAATTTCTTTCTTCATCCCTCCCTCACCTTTCGGTGCCTGGTTTCCATGGAGCCTCTGGTTGCCGTGGGCCTTCAGAAGCCGCTGCTGGTTGGCCACATTCCTGGTGACCTTGAGAGAGGGCGCGGGACGTGGAGCGCTCGGCCCGAGAGTCTGCACTGGACTCTCCCGTCGGCCCGGGCTTTCACCGTGGGCCTCCCCAGCGGGTGCACCTCGCCTCCCCGGGGAAGAAAGAAAAGCACCCCGGCCTGGAGTAGGCTGACAGGCCACACGGAGCGAGGTGACCTTTGGCCTTGGACTGCTCAGCAGGGCCCTGCAGCTTGGCTGCGCTGTGTGGAGCCTGCTGCCTGGAGCTGGGGCGATGTCAGCAGTGCGGTAACAGCTATGTCGCCGTGGGGGCAGGGCTGGGCGCGGCTCTGGAGCAAGCCGTGTGCTGCCGGGTCCGGGCCCAGCCCGGCTCAGAGGCTCTGCCCGTCCTGCACGCGCCGGGGCCTCTGGTCGTGCCCAGAGCACGTGCGAGCCAGCCTTCCCGTCCCTGAGTCGCAGGCTTCGGCTCCGCGCCGTTGTGGCGAGGCAGCGTGAGTTCCCTCCACTCCTCAGTCGTGTCTACCTGCTGCGCCGGCTGGAGGGACGAGGATGTGCTGTTCTGCCAGGGCCCACGTCCCTGTGGCTGCAGCGGGTGTCGGCGTGTCAGCCGTGCTGCTGCGAGACGCGCTGGTGGGGCGAGAGCCTGGCCCGCCGAGTGAGCGAGCGGTGCCCTTTCCAGTCTGGAAAACGCAGCTTCTCGGTGCTTTTCTGAAAATGCGGGCTGCCTGGCTTTCTCATCGCTGCTGTGGGACGCAGCCTGTCTCTCCAATCGGTGGGACCGCACCGGCCTCCGTGACCATGCCTCACTGTAGAGCAGGGGGGGAACGCCCGCAGAATGGTTTGGTCTGGCCCTGCCAAGGCATCGTGAGTTAATTCGATGTCTGACCAAAGAGAGCAGCTCCTTTTTAAGGTGACACTTTTGTATGGACCACGAACAGTGTTACAAATACCCAGGGGGCCTTCGGCAGAGGAAAGGCCCACCCGGTTTTAGATGGCAGAAATTTCTAGCAGATCGGAGTTGAGTTTTTCTTCAACACTGTAAGCCGTGCAGATCAAACCTGTTAAGGAGTCAAAGGAGAGCTGTTGATCGTTGTGTGTGAATGTATCTGTCAGTAGTGTTTGAACAGTAAGGACCTGTGCTCACTTTGTTCATTAGTGTTGATGTAACGGGTTTGAGCTGTGCTTAATTGAGGGCTGAGAATGTCTCTGCAGACCTCTGTCCCCTGGCTGGGTCATCGCGGGAGCCTGCACACTGAGCCACGCAGCGCTGGCGGGGCCTGGCCTGCAGAGGCCGCCCCTGTCCCGCCGTGCACTCACGAGCTGGTGTGCGGGGAGGGGTCAGCCCTGGCGGTGCCGCTCCATCAGAATGATATTCCAAAAAGTGGCGTTCTTTTCCGATGGGGCTGCTCTTGTCCTGACTCATCTAATTCAGAGACAAACCTGACTTAAACTCTATGTTCTTTCCAAGCTAATGATGGAAACTGGCCACCGCTGAAACAAAACATGAGCTCTTCGGTGAAAGCAGCACAGATCGCCAGCGTGGACTGGAAGGACCCGAGCGTGGAGGGGCCGCTCAGGCAGGGCCCCGTCTCCAGCCAGCCTGCGCCCTTGTCCGCGCTGGGAGCCCCGGAGAAGCTGGTAGGCCCCTTGTCACGATCCCTGGGACACAATGAGCTCCTGACCCTGTCACGTTCGGCCCTTGTCTGTGAGGGTAGAAGGTGTCACGAGGCAAATTATTCTCACCCGTGTCCAGACGACACCCCGCCTGAAGGAGTCCGTGGCCCTATGCGCCCGGCAGGGCGTCACGTCAGGCCTTTAGTCAGGGCGGTCCTGTCGCAGGCAGGTGACAGCCCGCCGTGCCCGATCCCCGTGCCCTGTGCCGGCCACAGCCGACGTGAGGGATTGCAAGTCCCACCTTGTCTTCTCCTGTGACTGTGGGTGGGAATCTGCTTAACCTCTCAGAGGGTGACTGTTTTCTTCATGTTTAAATTTAGGGCATCGAGAGGGGTAAAATGCCACCCCCCATCCCTGGCGGCGGCAAGCAGCTGCCGCCGAGCTGCGGCTCACACCCGAGTCCTGCGCCCCCGGGCCCAGGGCCCACAGACTCCCTGGAGAGGAGGAAGGAGGGCAGCTTGCCCAGGCCCAGCGCAGGCCTGGCCGGTCGGCAGAAGCCCGGCCCTCTGCCCTCCGTGGGCAGCACCCACCCGCCAGGCTCCTCCCAGCAGATCCAGCAGCGGATTTCTGTGCCGCCGAGCCCCACGTACCCGCCCGCGGGGCCGCCTGCGTTTCCCGCTGGAGATGGCAAACCCGAGCTCCCACTGACTGTGGCCATCAGGCCCTTCCTGGCAGATAAAGGGTCCAGGCCACAGTCCCCCAGGAAAGGACCCCAGACAGTGAATTCAAGTTCCATCTACTCCATGTACCTCCAGCAAGCCACGCCCCCCAAGAACTACCAGCCCGCAGCGCATGGCGCCTCGAATAAGTCCGTCAAAGCAGGTACCGTGGGTGTGCGCTCTCTCCGGGGCCAGGAGGCGGAGCTTCCCCCTGGGAACACGCCAACCCCTAGCCTCACGTGCGGGCCACACGCTACTTAGGGTTAAACTGGCCTTACCTCTCACACGCCTTCGGTGTGGCGTGAGGTGGGTGGTCACAGCTGACTCCTGTCGGGCGCCCACCCTGACCCCTGGGAGCTCCGGCTGCGGGCAGGGTGCGGTTGGCAGTGTCCTCCCTCCCGGCGTCCTGGTCCCGTGAGCGGCTCTCATCTCCACCTCCTGCCGTTGCCGAGCCCGGCCCTGGGGCCGCAGCTGGGGGCGAGGGGTGTCTGCTGCTTTGGGCGTCCCCCAGAGCCTCAGGGGAGAGCAGCCGATTCGGTGAGGGACACGGCCCTGGGCGAGGTGTTGGAGGGAACGGGTCGGAGAACGGGGCCTAGGGCCACACCTCCATGGTCAGTGGTTCTGACCGGGTGGCAGGGTCCTGCCCGTCAAGTCTGGGCTGGGCTTCCTTCGACGTTCTTGGCGTGAGCGCAAGCTTCCAGACTCGTAGCTGAGGGACTCCTGGGTGCCTGGCCACCCCGTGCCCAGCGCCTCTGAGGCAGAGACTGCACTGACCAGGGGCTTGGAGCGGCCGAGACCCTTCCCTAGAGCTCTAGGCGGCCTTCCTGTCAGGCCCGCGGCGCTTCCTGCCGCGCCGAGTCCGAGGCACAGCTCCCTGACCAGAGGCCAGGGCCGCTTGTTTGGTGGAGCCCGGTCCGTGGCCATTTTAAATGTTCCTTTGGGAAAGCCCGATCCTGGAGTCCCAGGGGCAAACGCAGAAGTTAGATTCTCCACGTCCCAAAAGTGTCGGTGAGGTTCCTGGAGCAGAGGACACACTTGGGGTTTAAATTGGGGCTCACCACCGTGGCCGGTGCGGCTCGGTTGGTTGGAGTGTCGTCCCGGGCACTGAAGGGCCGTGGTTTGATTCCAGGTCGGGGTGTGTACCCGGGTTGTAGGTTCAGACCCCGGTCGGGGGGCATGTAGGACGCAGCCAGTCAATGTTTCTCTCACATCGATGATTTTCTCTCCATGTCCCTTCCTTTCTCTCTAAAATCAATAAAAAAATGTGTTCTCTGGTGAGGATTAAAAAACAATAATAAATGTATTTAAAAATGAGGGTTCAACAGCCGGGCCTGCCTCTGGTGTCACCAGAGGGGCTTAGTGCGGGCTGGTCCTGCAGGGCGCTGAGGGTCCCTGTCCTGTCTCCTCAGTGTACGGGAAGCCCGTCCTGCCGTCGGGCTCAACGTCCCCGTCGCCGCTGCCGTTTCTTCATGGGCCGCTGGCCACCAGCACCTCGCAGCCCGCGCCCCCTGCAGAGAGTGCCGAGAAGGAGCCCGAGCAGGACAGCCCGGCCCCGCCCGGGGAGGCCACGGGCGCCATGGAGAGCCTGCCGCGGCCGCTCAGCCCCACCAAGCTCACGCCCATCGTGCACTCCCCGCTGCGCTACCAGAGCGACGCGGACCTGGAGGCCCTGCGCAGGAAGCTGGCCAACGCGCCGCGGCCGCTGAAGAAGCGCAGCTCCATCACGGAGCCCGAGGGCCCCGGCGGGCCCAACATCCAGAAGCTGCTCTACCAGCGCTTCAACACGCTGGCCGGCGGCATGGAGGGCACCCCCTTCTACCAGCCCAGCCCCTCGCAGGACCTCACGGGCACCCTGGCCGACGTGGACAATGGGAACACCAACGCCAACGGGAACCTGGGGGAGGCCAGCCCACAGCCCACAGCGCCGCTGCCCGCCGAGCCTGTTCCCGCCTCGGACGCCAACGACAACGAGCTCCCTTCCCCTGAGCCCGAGGGGCTCCTCCGTCTCCAGACCCCCCCGACCGGGGCGCCTGCCGAGGACAACAACAACAACGTGGCCACGGCCCTGGCCACGGAGCAGGTCCCGAGCCCCGGGGCCGAGGCCCCCTCTCCAGGGGAAGAGCAAGTTTCCCCGTCACACACCCCCGTCGCACCCCTGCTCGCAGCCTCTACGGTGGGTGCGGGCCTCGGCAGGGCCCCGTGCTGTGGAGGACGCAGCACTGTGCTGGGCGCGGTGGGCGTGGCAGACGGGTCCCTGCCCACAGGGAGTCAGGCCCGGGGGCAGGGCTCCACGGGCTCGTACTGGAGGCCCAGCCGGGCGGCCCCAGGAGGGAAGCTGCCCCTGAACCTGGAGGGAGGCAGTGCTGAGGGAGCAGAGCGGCTGGGAGTCCCTCCCCGCTGGTAGGAAGGAGCTGCCCGCTCCGGGGTGGGAGCAGTGAAGCTGGGAGTCACCCCCTGGCTCGTGGGGGGTCCCCTTTAAGTCCCAGCCTGCTTCCTCTTCACAGAGCAAACGGACCAACCTGAAGAAGCCCAACTCCGAGCGCACGGGCCGCGGGCTGCGCGTCCGCTTCAACCCCCTGGCGCTGCTCCTGGACGCGTCCCTGGAGGGAGAGTTCGACCTGGTGCAGAGGATCATCTACGAGGTGAGCCGAGCGGAGCCCCTGCCCGGGGGCCCCCCACGCGCGGGCGGGGCTCACCCACCCTGTGTCCCAGGTGGAAGACCCCAGCAAGCCCAACGACGAAGGGATCACCCCGCTGCACAACGCCGTCTGCGCCGGCCACCACCACATCGTGCGGTTCCTGCTGGACTTTGGCGTCAACGTGAACGCCGCCGACAGCGATGGCTGGTGAGCCCCCCGCGGGGCAGGGCGGCCGAGGGTCTGGAGCAGGGAGTGTGGGGTGAGGGGACACCCCAGCATTGCTTTCTGGAGGGTGCTGTAAAAGGCACAGCGGAGCGTCCCTTTTCTGAAATGTGTTCACTGGTTTTCTTAGAGAGAGCGGAAGGGAGGGGAGAGAGAAACATCAGTGAGAGAAACACTGATCAGCTGCCTCCTGCATGCCCCCTCCTGGGAATCGAACCCACGACCTCTCTGCACAGGACGGAGCCCGACCAGCTGAGCCACACGGGCCGGGCTGTGGTGCAGTCTGCCCACTGGTCAGTAACACGGGAGCCCCGCCACGCGGTCAGCAGTCAGGACGCGTCTGTGTTTGGTGGCTGGGTCGTGGCTGCAGGGCCCGGTGCTGCTGTGGAGGCCCACCTCCCGGTGTCCCTGTCAGCTTCAGGCAGCTGTCTGCCGCTGTCCCGGGCGGTCCTCAGCCCCGCCCCCCTCAGGAGTGTGTGCGAGGCCGGGACAGGTGGTTAGTAGAAACCACACCCCCGGAGACGGCGTGGAACGTTCAGGCACTGAGGCTCCACAGCCCAGGGCCCTGCCGCTCCAGGGGTCACACACACCTTCACCTCCCGCCCTGCAGGACGCCGCTGCACTGCGCCGCCTCCTGCAACAGCGTGCACCTCTGCAAACAGCTGGTGGAGAGCGGCGCCGCCATTTTTGCCTCGACCATCAGCGACATTGAAACTGCCGCGGACAAGTGCGAGGAGATGGAGGAGGGCTACATCCAGTGCTCCCAGTTTCTGTATGGTACGCGGGCGTCCTCGGGCCTGCAGGGGGCTGCGCTGGGCCGGCAGACCGGGCCCTGACTTCAGGGGCAGCCACTTAGTTCGGCCGAGGAAGCCCCTGTCCCTCCGCTCCCTCCTGAGACGTGCCTGAACGTCCGTGTGGGCAGGAGGTGCTGCGCAGGTGGCTAGGCACAAGCTCCCAGTACCGAGGCGGCGGCCAGCCTGGGAGGCCGTGGGGGACAGTGACGTGGGCGGGAGGAGGGCAGCACTCGGGTCGCTAGCCTCCTGGGCTTTCCTGGGCGTGGACCGGCCCCTCACTGCCACGTGTGAGTGCTGGCTGCCCTCCAAGCAGTCACCCCACCTCTTTGGTCCCCGACTTTGGAAGTTTGTGCTGGATGTGAGGTGTACGTTTCACCCTAAGAAATGCCTCTGGACTCAGAACCTCCAGTGGCAGTGCCTACCTGCTGGGGCATCGCCACGGGCGGCAGCTGGGCCCGGCTTCCGGCCTGCAGGCTCAGCCTCGCTGGGCCGCCCAAGAGCAGCAGTGCGTCCGTCTGGTCCCGCAGTGGGGCTCTCGCTGCCCGTCCTCCGTGAGGCCTGACCGTGTGCCGTCTTGCCACAGGGGTGCAGGAGAAGCTGGGCGTGATGAACAAGGGCGTGGTGTACGCGCTGTGGGGCTACGAGGCCCAGAACAGCGACGAGCTGTCCTTCCGCGAAGGCGACGCCATCACCATCCTGAGGCGCAAGGACGAGCACGAGACCGAGTGGTGGTGGGCTCGCCTGGGGGACCGGGAGGGCTACGTGCCCAGAAACCTGCTGGGGGTGAGTGCGCAGCCGCGCCGAGCTTGTGCCCGGTATCAGCTGTCCAGCCCCCGGCAGGCACTGCCCTCCCTACGCTCAGCCCTCTGCAGGCGGGCGTTTGCCCCGGCCCTGTGGGAGGCCCAGCCCCCAGCCCAGCTGCTCAGTGCCTTTTCCTCGTGGGGAACTTCCGCGGGCACCCGGTCTCACCCCAGTCAGAACTCTGCAGCCCAGAAACTTGCTTACTGGGGAGGGGGAGGGAGGAGCCTGCAGGTCGCTGTGAGAGAGGGGTCTCGGACCGGGTGGAGGTGGGGCTGGGTGCGGGTGCTCAGGGTGTCCGGCAGGGCCTCCTGGGCAGCTGACGGGAGCTGGACCCGGACGCTGTGTCCTTCCAGCTGTGTCCTCGGATCAAGCCCCGGCAGCGAACGCTGGCCTGAGCCCCCGCCAAGGAGCCGCTGAGGTCGCCTGCCGTCCCTGCCGGAAGCTGGACGTCTATGGTGCTCACGCAGCAGAAGCCCACAATGTGAACCGCAGGCTCAGGCCGCCTCCAACGCCTCCAGAGGACTGAGCTTTGCCAGTGACTGTCACCCAAATAAATGCCCAGCTTTCTACGCCTGTTGCCAATGGAAGCCCTAGAGTGAACCCCGGATGGTTGCCAGTGGAGACCAGTGGCCTGACTGGCCCCAAGGCCGCCCTCATCCTCCATGTCCCTCACCAGCAGTGAACACGCCTGCTGCTGTGCGTGCTCCCCGAGCCCTGCCGTCTCCCGCTGGGCGCCTCAGCACGCAGGTTCTTCCCTTCGTGACCAGAGGAGCCTGCAGGGAAACCCGACCGGTGGCCCTGACGCGGGCTCCACTTCCTGTTCCAGCCCGTGGTGCGGGGCTGGACTTCAGGCCCCAGGCAGGGGCCTCAGACCAAGGGACCGTGGCCAGGAGCCCCCGTCAGCACTGACCCCCTCCGCTCCCCGCTGCCCAGGTGTGGTTCTTATCCCCGCTCACCCCTCGGCTTTCCATTAATTCACGGGAACCAGAAACACAGAGAAATGCGATCCGCTCTGTGCCTGGTTGGGGCTGGGTGGGACCGAGTGTAGACAGACCCTGCCCCCCACAGGCCGGGAGCCTGAGGTCAGTCACTCAGGTGGCACGGTCGTCGGGAGGGGCAGCTGTGGACACGAGGGCGGGCCTCCCCGTTGGGCCAGCCATGAGGCCGTGACCTTGGCAGGTCCAGACGTCAAGCAAGGAGGCCCTCACTGAAGGCAGCTGTGCGCATGGACTTTTATACCAAAAGTATTTGGCCTAGAGCATTCACAACTTCCCGATGACACTGGAGATGTCCAGATGTCTCATTCAATCCCAGGCCCGTAGGCTTTATTTTCCACGTACGAGTCTGTGTATAATTATGTATAGACGTGTGTATAGGCCCGTGGCTGTCCTGGTCCCCTTTAAGCATTGAGTGTGCACAGTGCTGATGGAGCGTGAAGACCCCGGGCAGCCTCTGCCGGGGCGCCCGCCACCCGATGCCGTGTAACGTGCGCAATAAACAGTTTCCCCGCGGCTGCGAGTCTGTGTCCTGAGTGAACGGAGCCGCCGCAGGGACGCGCGGTGGTCTTGACAGTGAGGCAAGGCCTGGCCCGTGTTCTTAAAATAGGGTTTAATCAAGCTTTACATACAAATGGTTGTACAATTGTTCTAATAAAGTGAAACAGTGAGTGAAAAGTACAAAACACAGCTGGCTCCTTCCCCGTAGTGAAGTATCAAAGGCTTGCATAGCCCGCATTAGTGCCATAGTGACCCAGCCGCAGGCCGGCTCAGGCAGGCTGCGGGGCAGAGCCGCCGAGCGCCCGCGGCCCGGATCACTCGTGAGAATTCATGAGGACGAGGGTCCAGAACCTCCTAGTAAACCTGGACTCAGAAAAACGTGGCAACAGTTATGCTACAGTTAGCGGTAGTGTAGCTGGGCCTCCACCCACCGAGGCATCAACAGGAAACGCAGGCCGTAAGCCGGAAGCTGTGGAGCGTTAATAAACGGGGTACGTATCGCACCCGGTAAGCGGACATGTCTGTTCCTCCAGTCTCGCGTTGCCTTCCCACCACGTCGCCGGCCCGTGCGGTTACTGGTCCCGAGATTCGTAGAGGAGCTTGGCGGCCTGCATGGCAAGCAGGAACAGCACTGTGATGGGCCCTGTCCCGGTTGGAGCTGGCTGGGGCAGTCTTGCCCTGGGGAAGCTGGGCCCCTCAGCAGGAGGCCGTCTCCTGCCTGCCCCTGGGCCGACCACCACGGCCCCATACCTTGTGCATGGCTGCCAGCCACGCCGTCGCCTGCTTCCTGCTGCCATGCGCATCCTCCCCCGCAGTCAGCTTCAGCTGGGCCACGCCCTCCGCCCCTGGTGCCGAGAACTGCAGGGACATGCCTGTGGCCCGAGCGGCGCCCCCTGGGGGAGGGAGGCGGCAGACTCAGAGCCACCACCTGGTGTGGCCAGGGTGCCTCCCTGCCCTGGTGCAGGTCTAGGAGGGGCGGGGCCTGTGCTCGGTCACTCCTCCTGCGCCAGGGCAGAGGCCCGGCGGTCAGTGCTGCCCACCCTGCGGACCAGGGTCACGGCCGAGGGGGCTGCGCAGGGCTTAGCACCAGGGAGGCACCAGCACCCCGTCACCAGCCCAGGGACCCCTCTACCCAGATACTGAGCTCCCGCCACGATGCCACGTGGGGGATGGGTGCGGAGATGGTGCCCATCTCTGCAGGCGGCCGCCCCAGTGGGCAGTGCCCCCCTCTCGGAGCCCCTGCCTCCAGCCCCTCTCTGCCAGGCCGGTGGGAGGAGTCCCGGTTGAGAGGCCCGAAGGCCTCCTATGACCTGTCACGAGGTCACTCCTGCGCTCCGGTCTGTCAGTCTGACTGGGCTCCGCCCACCTCCTGTCTCTAAGGAGTTTCACTGGCACAGCCATGGCCATGGGCCGGTCTCCTCCGGCTGGCAAACCTGAACAGTCACTACTGGGGCGGCCTTGACCCCCCTGGCCTCAGGCTCCAAGGAGGCGGGCAGAGGGCCCCTGGGCTGACCTGACCCCGGCTTCTCCAGATCCTGCCTTGGCCCCAGGGCAGCCAGGGACTAGGTGGTGACACTGCCCGGCTCTGCCTCATGGGGACAGGCAAGCCCAGAGGCCACAGGGGCCCTGGAGGGGCACAGTGCACCCGCTGTGACGGGCAGAAAGGTGCCGGCCGCGCCACCCACGCCCCACACCCCGACACCCTGCACCCCACCTGCTCAGGGACAGCAGTTCCAACGAGAGGTTGGGAAATGGGGTGACACGCCCCCTTGGGTTAGGAAAACAGCAAACCCACGTCTTCCCCGGGACATTCTCATTGGTGCTTAGATGCCCACGTCTTGGACCCAAGCCTCTTTCCAACTGACCGGAAGGAGTGATTGAGCATTTCTCAGAGGCCCTTGTGTGACCCCCAGCCCCCGCAGAAGCAGAGGCGGGGCCGGGCCCACGGCATGCTGGGAGCGCGAGGCTGACCTTCGGAGGCGGGCAGGCTCCCCAGGAGGCTGGTGTAAGTGTGCGTGTCTTTGTCTAGGCAGGAAGGTAGCAGGCAGGAGAGGAGAGCAGCCCAGAGCCATCAGAAACAGAAAGCAAGATGGAGTAAGTCGGCGGCTCCGCGCAAAGACAGCCCCGGGGCCCAGGAGCTCAGTGGGAAGGACCCCGACGGGCTGAACCGGGCTGGGCCTCGGGAGTTCGCGGAGGAAAGCGGAGGCCTCGCGCTCACTGACACACTCCCGCCCCTGGGATCCGGGTGGGGCCAGCCTCACGTGGCCTGTACCCTTGGTCGGAGCGCCATAGGGGAGCTTCTGAGCAACCCGCTCAGGCGCCCCTGCCTCCTTGTACACGCTACGCCCCGTCCCCCATTCGCCTGGCGAGCTCCTAGAGCCACGAAGCAGCACCAGCCCACGGAAGAGGGCAGGCACCTCCAGGACCTGCCCACCGGGAGCCCCGGCCTCCATTCCGTGAGGGGCAGCGCATGTACCTCCAGCGGGGAAGCCTTCCGTGAGGACCTGCACGGCTGAGATGTGTGTGACTTCGATCTCATGGTGGCTGGCCCCGTCCAGCAGCAGGTACCTGTCAAACGGAGGGCGTCCCGTCACCAAGGCTCGTGGGGCAGCTGTCAGTGCCCGGGGGCTCTGCCTCTTACCTCTGGTTGCTGGAAAGACGACAAACCATCGTCTCCGAGTTCGTGGAGTTTCCAAAACTCACGAGGAAGGTGGCTCCTTGAGGCACAAAAACAAGTGTAAGAACAAGCAGCTTCTCAGTCACTCTGCCAGGAGGCGGCAGAGGCCCCGGGGCTGACGGGCCTCTCAGACCCCGCCCTTTGCCCCAGACAGCCAGGGACACGGGGTGACACTGCCCAGCTCTGCCTCATCGGGGCAGGAGAGCCGGAGGCCGCAGGAGGCCCCGGAAGGCACAGTGCGCCCACTGTGGGCACGGAGGGAGGGGGCGGGCAAGACGAGAGGAGGAGGAGCCAGACAAGCGGGCGCTGCTGGAGTCCTTGCTGGGCAGGACGGCGCTGGCGCTGCGTTAGGCTGCGCTGGCCGTGGAAGCACCAATCACCACGCCCTTCACAGACAGGCCCAGCCCAGGGCCCTGACCTCCACCCACCGCAGGACCCGCGCAGGCCTGCAGGAGAGCTGGCCAGGGCGAGGACCAGGCGGGCGGGGGTGGCGGGGTGTGGGCGGCAGACCCTTAGTCCTCCTGCGTCACCACCTCCCGAAATGGCCAGGCGAAGGTCCCGCATGCTGCTGGCCCCGTGGTCTGGGGGCCTGGTCCTGGCACCCGTGTAAGAACTGAGCTGCCTGGGCCTGGGGCCCCACGCGAGAGCACACCAGCTAGTGGCCCAAACCCGCAAAGGGAGACTGCGGTCAGGCATGTCTGCATCTACAGGAGAGCTGGCTCCCACCCGCCTCCGCAGCGTTCCTGGGGATGGCTTCAGGCACCGCCCCCTCCGCAGGCACCGCCCCTTCTTTAGGCACCGCCCCCCACAGGCACCGCCCTTCAAAGGCACCGGCCCCTCAGGCACCGCCCCTCCACAGGCACCGCCCCTTCTTTAGGCACCGCCCCCTCCGCAGGCACCGCCCCTTCTTTAGGCACCGCCCCCCCACAGGCACCGGCCCCTCAGGCACCGCCCCCCACAGGCACCGCCCCCTCCACAGGCACCGCCCCTCCTCAGGCACCGCCCCTTCTTTAGGCACCGCCCCCCACAGGCACCGCCCCCAGGCACCGCCCCCTCCACAGGCACCGCCCATTCTTTAGGCACCACCCCTCAGGCACCGCCCTCCACAGGCACCGCCCCCTCCGCAGGCACCGCCCCTCCTCAGGCACCGCCCCCTTCTCAGGCACCGCCCCCTCCGCAGGCACCGCCCCTCCTCAGGCACCGCCCCCTCCGCAGGCACCGCCCCCCACAGGCACTGCCCCCCTCAGGCACCGCGCCCCCCACAGGCACCGCCAGGACCACCCAGTGCGAGGCCACCTACCGCTGAGCAGCACGCGGAGCTGCTTGTCGAAGAACTCGGCCTCCTTGCGTGACACGAGCGCGCAGGCCGCACACTGGCGCACGGGGTCCACGAAGCACATGCGCGGCAGCGCCACCTTCTGGCCGCAGCACTTGTCGCAGAAGCACTTCCCGCAGCGGCGGCAGTGGTGCTGGGGGGGGGCGGGCAGTAAGCGGGACTGCATGGCCCTGCTGCCCACGGCCGGGTCACCCAACTCTGCGCTGCGCCCCACTTGCTCAGAGCAGGGCACCCCCAGGGAGAGCGGATGTCGGGGCGGGGCCCCTCCCGCCCAGGGCCTCAGCTCACCTTCCTGGTGAGAAAGTCAAATTTGGCGTCACACTGCATGCACCGTGGGCACTAGGAGAGAGGGCAGCTGTCAGCCACTGAGGACCCTGCCCGGCGGGTCTCCTGGAGGGGGCGGCGGCCCAGCCCGGGCAGGGAGGGAGGCCGGGGCTGCGGAGGTCAGCTGTCGGCTGGGCCTCGTCAGCCTGCCCGCAGCCCCGCAGCCCCGCAGCCCCGCAGCCCCGCAGCCCCGCAGCCCCGCAGCCCCGCAGCCCCGCAGCCCCGCAGCCCCGCAGCGGAGGGCAAGCCTGAGTTTTGCGAGACCCTGTGACCATCCAGTTTCCTCTTTGCTTTTAAAAACCCCACCCGCGGCATGTCCTGCTGATTTGGGAGAGGAAGGGAGAAAGAGCGAAACCTCGGTCGGTTGCCTCCTGTATGCGCCTTGACCAGGGATTGACCCCACAACCTTTCTGGCGTCGGGACGATGCTACAGGCAACGGAGCCACCCGGCGGCCCTCCTTCCACTCGGCTACTTCCTGGGCGTGGACACGGCCTGGCCCTCCCTGGCTTCCACACAGTCCCCACAACCTCCGGCGTGGGCTGGCGGCTCACGTGCTCGGGCCTCTGCATAGGGCCACTCTCCCCGGACGACACCCCCAGCCACAGGCCCCACGGGGAGAGCTCACGGGCTGTCACCAGCGAGGCTGACGGCCGGGAAAGGCGCAGGCGCGGGGGAGCGGGTCCCACCCGTGTGACAGCCGCAGGCCGAGCCGCCTGTCCTCACAGGCCCGCTGGCCAGGGCTGCCCTCCCCTCCCCGTCGGTCACTGCAGGGCACACGTGTCTGGGCAAGTCCAAAGACCAACCTCTGAACTTAAGGCCACAACTAGAATTTACCAAGTTGCTCCCTTAAAAACCAAAGTGAACCCCTAGCTGGTTTGGCTCAGTGGTTAGAATGTAGGCTCGTGGACTGAAGGGTCCCGGGTTCGAGTCTGGTCAATGGCATGTAGCTTCGTTGCAGGCTCCATCCCTGGCCCTGGTCAGAGCGTGTGGGGAGGCAACCAATCAATGTGCCTCTCTCACTTTGATGTTTCTCTCTCTCTCTCTCTCCCCCCCCCCGCTCCCTTCCACTCTCTCTAAAAAGAATCAATGGAAAAAATATCTGGGGGTGAGGATTAACAAAAAAGCAAAAAACCAAAGTGATACACAAGTATTTTATTCCTCTAAATACCAATGAGGTTATTCAGAAAATCGACAGACCTTAAGCCAGGTAATTTCCCGTTGACCGTGTAAGGGAAAAAAAGGTTGTGAAATTATCAAAAGAGCAGTTCAATATGAAAAGAGAACGAAAGAAGGAAATGAAGCGACGGGTGGAGATCCAAGAGGAAAGGAGTGACCCCGTGTCTGACAGCAGCACAGGGAAGGAGGCGCCCGCCCGCGGCTCCCAGAGCTGCTACCTGGGGGACAGAGAGCACCCAAGTGCAGGGACCGCGGCGACCCTCCCACCGTGCACGGCAAGGGTCTGAGATCAAGCTGCTCACGCTCACGCCGGGCACCAGGCTGCGGGCCACACAGCAGTCACGGGCTGACCCACCAAAGGGCCTGAGGAACCTGGGGGTACAGGGGGTGCAGGTGGAGGTGTGCTCACGGGGGGACACACCTGAGCACACACAGACCCATCCGCTGCCTGGGCGGCGAGAGGCTGCGCCACAGACAGACAGACAGACAGACAGACACCTGGCCAGGTGGGGCCGGCAGGGCCTCTGGTTCCCCAGAAGCAGTGTCAGGAGCAGCCTGGGACCTGCACTCCCTCCGAGGGCCTGGTGCAGGCGGGAGGGAGGGAGCGGGAGAAGGGGTGGCACCTGGGGGTCCCCTGGGCGCCACACGCAGCTCCCCCTCCCCCCGCCCTCCCCGTGAGGCCCAGGCCCAGGCCACGCAGGTAAGTGGGCCACAGGCAGGAAAAGCCCAGAAAGGCCCCGCAAGGCCTGGGTCACAGCCTCAGGTCAGAGGGCCTGGGGGGCGAGCCCCTCCTGCCACAGTCTACCCGCTCCTGCCACAGTCTACCCCCTCCTGCCACAGTCTACCCGCTCCTGCCACAGTCTACCCCCTCCTGCCACAGTCTACCCCCTCCTGCCACAGTCTACCCCCCCCCCCTGCCACAGTCTACCCCCTCCTGCCACAGTCTACCCCCTCCTGCCACAGTCTACCCAAAACCCGGCCAAACCACCGCACAGGAACCTTCCCCACAGTGGGCCTCCATGCGGGAGCAAGCCCCCAAACCCTGACCAGCAGAGTGCACCCAGCGTGTCCAGCTGGCACTGCCCAGCGCCAGGCGAGGACACAGCACGGGTGCCACACCCTCCTTCCTGGAGGGGCCCCGCCCTCCTGCCAACGTGGGAAGGAAACCTGGCGGGGGAGGGGCGCCGCACAGAACGCAGCTCTCAACCAACTTGCTCAGAATTTCGCAAGAGCCGGGCGGGCAGGGCTCCAGGCACGCCCGCCCCGCGGCTGAATTCCACCGCGCAGGCCTGCAAGGCGGGGCGCAGCCAGAGGGCAGCAAGGGGCTGGGAGGGGGGCAGGGAGTGAGCGGGCGGCCAGCAGTCTGAGCTGGGACCCGGGAGCTGGGACCCGCCATGCGCTGGGGAGCTGCCTCCCGGGAAACCAGGGGCGCCCCGACCACGGCCCGCACAGCCGAGCAGCACGGACGCCCCGGGTCAGTGAGAGAAGGGGTGTCCAGAGGCTCCTCAGGGGCCAGAGTGGGGAGACGCCGCACTCCGCCTGGACGCGCCCAGGTGACGGCACAGGTGACCGCCCGGGTGACGCGCCGGCAGTGCCTGCTAAGGGTGTGCCCCCCCCCCCCCTCGGAAGGGACAGCCGGGCACTCGCTGGCCTCCCTCCCGGTCACTGTGCCTTCCCTCCTGACTTCCCACGGCGGCCTCCCCCCGGGACAGCTCGGCGCGGGGCCGTAGCTGAGCGCCAGCGCTGCCTTCTTCTTTGAAAGGTGCCCTCCCCGCGTTCAGAGCGCCCAGCCGCGGGCAGAACGCCAAGAAAGGGCGCAACAGGGCGAGCAGGCAGGGCAGCCGGGCCGCTCAGCACCGCCCTCCCCCCCACCGCCCCCACCAGCTCCCCCCACCACCATCGCCTCCCACCAGCTGCCCCCAGCCCCTGGGCTGGCCTCTCTCAACTCTCGGGCACAACAGAGGGGGTGCCCTCCTCCAGTGGCCCTGCCCCCCCTCACTCGGCTGCTTTGAAACACCGACTTCATTCCTCCGGGAGAGGGAGGCCCTGCGTCCCCACAAGGAGGGGCTGGGGTGGTGTCCCCCACAGGCCGCTCATACACAGCAACAGGCGGACACACTCAGACACGCCCAGGGCCGGGCAGAGGGAAGGGGGGACTGGGCTGGAGGGGAGCACACCGCGGAGCGCACGGGGCGCTGCTGTTCGCGGCCAGCGCTCCCCACACTGAACTTCCGTCTGGGCACCCGGTCTTTGGGGCCGACCTGACGCACAGGAGTGCGGGGCCCTCCGCCGGCTCCCGTCGCTCAGGTTCAAGGCTGTGGCGGGGTCCACACCCCTGACCCGACGCCAAACGGCCTGCACAGGGGCCTCCGCCCGCACCTCTCGCGCCTCGGTGCCCCGCCCCCCGCCCCCCCACCCTCCGCTCCGGGCGGGTGCAGCTCCCCCCGCGTCCTCGCCCCGCAGGCCCCGCTCCCCAGGGGCAGGGGGGTCCCTGGATCTCGAGGTCCCGCACAGCCGCTCAACCACGTCCTGGGACTCACAGACGCCCTCCAGGTGGGCCCGGCCCGGAAGGGAGGTCCGTGCAAGGGACACCCAGACTCGGGTGGGGTAGGATGGGGGACTCCGGGCGCCCCGAGAGCGGGAACCTGGAAGAGGGCAGATGCCCAAGGCCCCGGGAGCCTGGGACCACCCAGGGGCGCAGAGCAGGTGCCAGAGGGCGGCCGTGCGGGGAGCCGGAGGGCGGCAAGGGCTAGCGGAGGGGAGCGGGGAGCCGAGAGCTGGTCGGGCTGGGGAGGGCCTCGGGGAGCGGGGCGGGTCCGGGGCGCGCTTGGGGGTGGGACAGGGATCCTGGGCGCAGACGGGGGTCCAGGGCGCGGACGGGGATCCTGAGCGCGGACGGGGGCCCTGGAGGCGGACGCGGGTTTTCGGGGTACGGAGAGGGATCCTGGAGGCGGACGCGGGTCCGGGGCGCCGACGGGAGGCGGGCGGGCGGCCGAGACCTACCTCCTTGTCGGGGACCCACTGCGGCTCCTCCAGGCCGAACGGGCTGCCGAAGGCGCGGTGCTCGGGCACCATGCGCAGGCCGCTGGGCGAGCGCACCAACTTCTTGGCGTCGCAGCGGGCGGCCACCTCGGAGGACATGACGCCGCCGCGCGAGCCCACCGCCCTCCCGCGGCCCTCGTTCGCCCCGACCAAAGCCCCGCCCCGTCCGTGCCGCTGACAGCGCCCGCGACCAATCGGCACGCTCGGCCCGGAGCTTAAGCCAATCGGAGCTCGGGCTCCGCCCCATCGCTGCGCTCTCCAATCTGCGCAAGGGCACCTCCCCTGCCACCCTGCGGTCAGTCACCAATCGGCAGTGAGGGCCAGCCCAGGTACGCTCCGCCCCTCTCGGAGCGATTGAGACTTTGGATTGGTCAATTAGCCTGTGACGTAACGCTGTTTCCTCTCTGATTGGCGTATCCCGCGCGGGGAGCCTGGCGCTCATTGGAAGAGGAGGCTGCGAGGGGCGGGACGGCGCGAATGGTGGAGCGCGCGCGAGGTGGGAGCTGCTGTCCCGCGGGGCCGGTGCGCTGCGGGTGGAGGCCAGGCGCCGGCGGAGGGGCAGTCGGGGCCCAGGTCCTGGCGGCGGGAGGCGACCCGGGGCCGGTGCGCGGGGAGAAGGCTGATGCTGGGGGTTGCCACACGCAGGGTCTGGAGGAGGCGGCGCAGCCCAGCCCCGGTTGGGGTGATGGCAGCAGTCCGGGACTCGTGGGGTGAGAGGTGAGCCCGGACCGCGCGAAGTTGGGGTGTTTTCGAGGTAGAGACAGAGTGGGGTCAAGGGTGGTGGGTGGACAACCACGGAGAGGGGGTGCACAGTGGGGAGAACAGGTGCGCGGTGGGAAGGGGGGGCCATCGGGAGGGCCACGCGGACGCCCGGGTCAGGGGGTCACTGGGGGATGGGGAGTGCTCACGGCTAAGGGGCTGAAAAGAAGGGGTTCCCAGAGGAGGAGGAGACCCAGGGGCCCAAGCGTGGGAGGCGGGGGTGGCCACCGCGGACCCCTCGCTGGCGGGTGGGAAAGATGCCCAGTCTAGAGGGTGGGCTGCTCCCTCCGACGGGCTGGGCCCCTGAGCAGGTGGGCCTCTGGGTGCCTAGGTTTCGCAGCGTGGGCAGAGGGAACAGTGCCCGATGCATGAACGGGAGGCCCTGTGGGCTCGGTCCGGCTAGTACTGGTCCAGGGCTGAAGGCCTGCAGCCTGGAGCTGAGTCCCGGGACAGCACTGGCTGGCTGGGTGGCCCTGGGTGTCGCGGGACCACTGTGTGTCCGTGTGCCGTGTGCCGTGGGCCGCAGGGAGTCGGCAGCGGTGCTGCTGCAGGAGTGGGTGCGTGCCTTCGCGGCGAGGGCTGAGAACAAGCCTGGAGCCACAGACCGGTTCTTTAACGGCTCGTGTGGAAATAAGGTCTTGACTCTCCTACCTTTAATTCTTTATCACGAGTCACGTTCAGGCCCTTGAAACCTGCGTCTTGCTGCCCGAGGCAGGGGGCCAGTCTGTAGCTCTGACCTCCCCACCCAGTGGGGGTTGGCGGTGCGGGGACGCCAGGCCTACTCCCTGAGAGCCCCAAAGACACAGGACTCCCCCGGGAAGCTCCAGGCGGTAACTGGTTTCCTGGGTGTCTCCTGCTTGATCCTTGGCTGCACCTCGCTTTTCCTGTAGCTCCTCCATGCCCGCTCAGCACGCGTGGTGTTAACTGGTCCCCTAAGTGGGAGCTGCCCAGTCTGTCCCGCCTGAGGGCGCTCCTGTGCCGACTCCTGTGCCGGGCCGGCTGTCCAGCGTCTGGTACCGTAGTGCCTGTCAGTGGTCACTCGGCCTCCAGGCCCCTCCTGGAGGCCAAAGCCTCTACCAGCGTCCCTGGCCCCGCCCGCGCACGGCCCCAGGTGCCTCAGCCAGAGCCTCCCCCACCTGCCTCTCATCCCTGCGGCGCAGCCCGCAGCCTGGCCTGTCGCTGCGCCCTACGCCCAGGGCTGCCCAGGGGTGCCCCGAGGCCGGGGAAGAGCTGGCACTTCCTCCGGAATCTAAAGCGAAGGTGTTGTGTCAGGTGCTCAGGCCCTGGAGGCGGCTTTGGGGTGGTCACTCTCCCGCCTGCCCTTGTCCTCGGGGCGCCACGCTTCTGAAGGTGGTCTCCCTGCCCAGCCAGGTGAGGACACGCGCGTCCTTTGCTGTCCTCGGAAATCTGACCGCACCCCTCGGGCAGCTCAGGCTCATCAGAATCCCCGTCGCAGCGGGACGGGGCCCTGCGTGCAGTGACCGCCCTCCATCGGTGTTGCCACCCTCTGCTCCAATCTGCAGTCCTGGGGTGCCAGGAAAAGGGGGCACCTCTGTGTGTTTACTATCAGCCCTGCCCAGACAGCCCACCCTGGAGCCCCCTGCCCCCTGCGCCAGGCAGAACATGGGACCCACCTGCTGGCCCGAACCCCTGGGGCCCGGAGCCCGGTGCCAGCAGGACCCCAGCCCTCAGCGCCAGCTGCCCCCGCCCCCACCCCGCAGCTGCCTCCCAGGGGCCAGAGCCATCCGCACAGCTGTGCCTGGGCCCGAACTCGCATGAGGACCTGTGTCTCCCTGACCAGCTGTGCGAGTATGGAGAACAGCCCATGTCCAAGTCGGCGTGGCATCCTGGACTGTGGCCGTCCCCTCAGCCAGAGCCCGGGCCCCCTGGTGTCCCGCGCCTGCTGCTTCGGGAGGCCGCGAGGAGACAGTAGCTTGAGGGTGACCCTGGCTGAGTGGCAGCCCGCGGGCTGGGCTCCTGTCCCTGTGCATCTCGTGCTCAGGCCCTGGAGGCCCGGCGGAGCACAGCGGCGCTGTTCTGAGACCGCGTGGTGGTCACGCAGGCTCCAACACCCACCCTGCCCCGAGCACCCCGCAGGATCCCTCACGCTTTCCCGCTCTTTCCAGAGTCCCCAGGGAAACGCATCCAAGGGAAATGAAGGCGGAGGATACAAAAGACACTTCCTGTGAGTGAGCCCAGTGGGTCTGCACGTTGTCCTCCCCCGGGGAGGTAGGGCGGGGCCAGGGCTGAAGGGAGCCGGGGACAGGACAGCGGGGTGCTGTGGTGACAGGAATTGGGGGGTTCTTAGCCTTGCCCTGTTGCGAAGGGGCCGCTGGGCCGTCTGACTGACGCAGGCGCATAGAATCCGTGTCCCTGGGAAATTGTTCGTCTTTGTGGTCACCGCCCTGAAGAAATGGATTTGGATCAGTTGGACCTGAACCCCAGGATCATCGCTGCAGTGAAGAAAGGTAGACTTCCTGACGTTCGTGCGCAGTGTATGCACGCGCAGACACCGTCTGTACTTTCTGTAAAGCAGGCACCACGGGGCCGCCGAGGCCCTGCACCGCGGGCGGCTCTGGATCCTGCGTGGATGCTGGGATGCGTGCGGCGGGCTTTTCTGTTGTGCGTGTGACTGAAAGCACTTTTTAAAAGTTCACTTTCATCCACGTAGCAGCACATGCAGGTTGTCAGCAGTGACGTGCAGCCACTCGCCACGGGAGCCCTGTCCGTACCCCGGTTCTGAACGGCCCCCATTTGGAACACACTGGCCACGCCCGCTCAGGGGTGTGAGCGGGGACGGAGCGGCCATCGCGGGACGGGGTGGGGTGACCGTCTCATTCCCCCACGTTAGTAGTTGGTCGTTGCCTCCTTTTCCCATGCCCTGCATTCCTCCGAATCCCCCAGCTGCCCGCCGCTCTGCCAGGCGCCTGCGGCTCCTTTCCAGGTGCCCATAGGGTACCTGCTTCCTGGGCGCCCAGCCCCAGCCCCGGCTGGCTGGCAGGAAGGACTCGGGAGAGGCCCTGCACCCCCAACCCCACCTCCCACCCATCTGGCTTCGCTGCTACAGCTGAGGGGGTTGCCCCAGGCCGCTCCCTCCTTGTCCTGTGTCCTCACTCTGCCCAGGGATGCCACCGCCGGGGAGCAGATGGGTCTGGCCCCTGCTCGCGGAGCCCCCAGAGTTGGAGACAGCGCTCCCCGAGTCCCTGCTGCCTTGGTATTGTCTGACCTTGTCCTGTGGCTTATTTTGTACAATTTCAGCCAAACTGAAATCCGTGAAGGAGGTTTTGCACTTTTCTGGACCAGACCTGCAGCGGCTGACCGGCCTCTCGGGCCCCGACGTGCAGCACCTGCTGAGGACGGTCTGCTCGCACCTGCGGGGAGGCAGCCTCTGCACAGGTGGGCGGCGCAGGTGTGCTCTGCCGGGGCCCTGGGCCTCCTCCCGTCTCTGCCGCTCCGCTCCAGGCTGGGCCACGGGCAGGGATCAGTGAGAGGAGACCGCAGGCCAGGGCAGCGCTGGGATCAGATGCCCTGGGGGTCACGGGGCCCTTGCTCCGCGGGTCAGTGCTTGGGCCAGAGGGGAGGGGCGAGGCGATGCCGGAGCAGGATACGCAGCCCCTCGGGCAGAGCCCCGCTGCCGGGAGGGGCCTCCTGGCTGCAGCGCCTGGCCCTCTGGCGCCTGCCCCCTCCTGACGCGGCATTCCCCCCAGCGCTGGACCTGCGCCAGCAGAAGGGGCGCTTCCCCGAGCAGCACCAGCGCCTGAGCCTGGGCTGCCCGGTGCTGGACGGGCTGCTCCGTGGCGGCCTACCCCTGGGCGGCATCACCGAGCTGGCCGGCCGCAGCTCGGCGGGGAAGACCCAGCTGGCGCTGCAGCTCTGCCTGGCCGTGCAGTTCCCGTGGCGGCTGGGAGGCCTGGAGGCCGGTGAGTGCCGCCCTGTGGTGGAGGGGCGGGGCGGGTGCACTCGCTCTCCTTGCGGCTCTGATGGCCACTGCCCGTCGTGGTTGGGACCCGGGGCTGGCTCCTGCGGTCTGTCTTTCTCTCACGTGGCTGTGCGATGCCTCCGGGGAGCGTGGCCAGCCCTGCCCCACGTGGGCCCAGAGGCCCCAGGCTGTGGGCTGGCCTGCAGGTGCCACCCTTCCCTGGCGGGGTCACACACCAGCCCGCAGGCTCACGGGCGCCGTGGCTCCCCAGGGGCCATGTACGTGTGCACGGAGGACGCGTTCCCCGACAGGCGCCTGCAGCAGCTCATCGCGCAGCAGCGGCATCTGCGGACGGATGCTCCGGGCGACGTGGTGGAGAAGATCAACTTTGGCGACCACATCTTCATCGAGCACGTGGCCGACGTGGTGAGTATCTGCCGGCCCGCCAGCCCCAGGCTGAGGGGAGGCACCAGCCTGGACCAGCCCCCATCGCCAACCGCCTGGCCACGCTGCGCACTTCCCGGGGCGGAAGGCGGTGGTGACTGGGCCCTGGTTTGGTGCAGGCGGCGGTGAGCGGGAGGGGCTGGCGGAGGGACGGGAGGTGGGGTGGCTCTCCAGCGGCCTGGCTTCCTGCTCTAAGAATTGTTACACAAAGAACTTCACGTCAGGAGTAAGGCATATAAACTTTTAATTTTAAAAAATTTACAATAAAATACATTGTCACACACAGTGAGGGGAGGGGGGGGCGCCGCTCCCGTCCCTCGGGCCGAGCGTGGCCGTGGCTCCGCGTCACAGAGCAGGGTGGTGGTTAGTGTGACTGCGCCGGGCACAGTACAGGGACAGGGGGTCCACGCTGCAGGCTCCCAGCTCCAGGGCCCTCCAGCCGCGGCGACGGTGCCGGCTGTCACAGGGCGGTACCGGCTGTCACAGGGCGGCTCTGCCTCGCCAGCGGCGTGCCTGGCCCTCGGCGCTGCGCTCACTGCAAGAGAAGCTGCGGGTCACGGCCAGGCTCCATGCCCAGTGGCCCTGAACCAGCTGTGGGGGAGCAGGCCTGGGCGTGGCCCGGGGTCCCCTCGTCCCTGGCAGGGCTGAGTGAGAGACCCAACCCGGGCCTGCTGCCCCCTCCACCTCCGCCGGGCTCAGGGCCACCCTCTGGCCGGGTGTCTGCCTGGAGGCCCTCCGGGTGCCCGGGCCCCGCCCACCCCGTGACTCACGTTAGCACTGGCATCCTCGACCCCGCTGCCGCCGCTGTCATTTTCCGGGGGGATCCTGCAGACAAGCACAGACGGCCAGGCCGCAGTCAGGGCGAGGACCACCGGGCGGCTCTGAAGAGTCTGGGGGGGCGGGGCTTGGCCGCCCAGCGCTGGGCCTGAGTCCCGCCAGCAGGCAGTGACCCAAGGGGCAGCCTGAGGTCACCTTGCCCTGCCCCAGAGCCCAGCCGACGTGGCCCTCACCCACCAGGCCGGCTGCTGGGGGCACAGCCTGCAGGGTGGCAGCCCCACCCTGGCCATGCACGGCCCCAGTGTGCAGCCTGGGCGTGGCCCGGGTCCCCTCGTCCCGGGCAGGGCTGAGTGAGACCCAACCCGGGCCTGCTGCCCCCTCCACCTCCGCCGGGCTCAGGGCCCCCCGGCCCGAGGCACAGGGCACGGTCCCAGCAGCCGCAGCAGGACCGGCTGCCTCGGGACGGGCCAGGGCCTCGGGGGCAGCACCAGGCGCACGGCCACCGAGGGAGGGTCGCAGTGGTGGCCCTGCGTGGGGCAGGGGCAGGGACGTGGGACGCAGGACGGAGGGGGTGAGGGGCCTTGGCACCAGGTGGGGACAGGCGGTGACACCCCCCCCCCCCCCCCTGTTGCAGGACGCGCTGCTGGAGTGCGTGCGGAGCAAGGTGCCCCTGCTGCTGTCGCGGGGGATGGCGCGCCTGGTGGTCATCGACTCGGTGGCGGCCCCGTTCCGCTGCGCGTTCGACGGGCCGGCCTCGGCGCGCAGGGCCCGGGCTCTGCAGGCGCTGGGGGCCGCGCTGTGCAGGCTGAGCTGCACCTTCCGGAGCCCCGTGCTCTGTGTCAACCAGGTGGGCCCCCCCCCCCCGCCCGCCCTCCCTCCTTCCACGAGGGGGCGCTCTGCCTCTGACCCTCACCCACCTCCCAGGTGACGGAGGCCGTGGAGGAACAGGATGCCGCGCCCGGGTGAGTGGGGGCGAGTGGCCGTGGGCTGTGGGCGGCGGGGCCGTGGGGGGCAGGGCCACCTGGTTCTGTGAGTGACCCTGGCCCGTCTCTGCCTCAGGGCCCCAGGGGAGCGCCTGGCTCCAGCCCTCGGCATCACCTGGTCCAACCAGCTGCTCATGAGGCTGGTGGCCGACCGGCAGCGCCCCGAGGAAGCCCCGCGGGGCCGCCCCGGCCGTACTCTGAGGGTGGTCTTCGCCCCCCACCTGCCCCCCTCCTCCTGTTCCTACACAGTCAGCGCCGAGGGCGTGCGAGGGACGCCCGGGACCCAGTCCTGCTGACCGGAAAGCCGCCGCCTCGGCCTCCCAGGGGCACCGCCCCCAGGCCAGCTCTCCTGAGGTCAGCTCGGGCCTCCCTCGCCCCAGGAGCACAGCCCGCTGGGGGGGAGGGGGGGGGCTGAGGGAGGCCCTTCGTGCAGCAGCTCCTGCCGCCCGCCCGCAGGCTGCCCGTTCCGAAGCGGGGTCCGGGGAGGGTTCTACGTCTGTGTGGTCTCTGCCACCAGCCCCTGCTGGGTCGGCCCATCTGCTAGGAAAACCCGTCCTGGGTGCTGGTGGGACCTGGCGGGACGCAAGGCCCAGGGGGTGTGGCTGCCCAGCCCAAGGGCATGGCCTCCATGTGGGCAGAGCAGAGTCTGTCTCCACCCGTCCGCTCCCTGCCCAGGCGCCTCATGTGCTGCCTGGCGTGTGAGTGGGCACAGCTGTGCCCCAGGACCTGTCCCTGCGACTCGCTCTTGGCCGGACAGGTTCTGAGTGAGTGACCCTCGCTCCTGCTCCCCAGCCCCCAGCCCCAGAGGCGGCGCCTGAAACGGGGCCACCAAACAGCCAGGGACCTGACCCCCCTGCCCCCGCCCTGCCCCCGCCGTGAGGGGGCGGCCACCCCTGGGACGGGACCGCGCTGTTTGGACACCGTCCTGTGGCAGGATGGCCCTGTAAATGCCATCACACCCCCTGCCGTCCCGTGCCCGGCGAGGTGGGGCGGGCGTGGAAGAGAAGGCGCCCGCAGGGCTGGCCCGCGTCAGGAGAGGCGGGGGCCTCGCAGCGGGAAGCAAGGCTTTGTTTTTGTGATGAAATACAAACCAGTGCAAACGGTTTTCTAGTCAAGTCACAACAGAACAACTACAGCCCCAGAACCGACCTTTCCCGCGACCCAGTGCTTGACCCCAGGGTGACCTGCCTCCTGGGCCTCAGCACCCCCATGTCATGCTCAGACCCCCACCCACCCCCCGGGGTCAGCCCCACGCTGAGGACCACATTCTCACTGGGGCGGGCTCCTTTGGGACCAAAGTGTGCACGTGAGCGCATCCCAGGGCAGCCTGCACCGTCCGCTCCGAGAACACGCTACACGGCGGACCGGGTCCTGCCCTACGTGCAGGTCCTCCGTGTCCACACTTCTCTGAGCGCCGAGTCCCCGTCACATGACACCCCAGCGGCTTTTGGACTCCAGGACAGAGCTGCCTGCACCCCTCCCGCCTTGTGAAGGCCGCAGGGTCAGGCAGCCTGCTCCCCAGCCCTCTGCCCTCGGGCTCGCTGGTTCAGATGCTTGTGGGGTGGGGCCTGTGTGTGTCCCTCAGGGCTGGCCCCCCAGGAACAGGGCCGCCAGGCACACTGCTCGCTCTGAGAAGGGGAAGACGGGCAGCGGGCCTGAAGGAGGTGCCAGCGCGCATGGGCCCTGAGCATGGAGTCGTCACAAGGGCCTCAGTCTGTCCTCTCACCCCCAACCCTCCCCAACCTGCGAAGGCACCAGTGTGCTTTGTCCCCTGGCAGACGGGCCCAGCAGCGGGAGTCCTGGTCCATTCTCCTGGGAGCCGCGCTGAGGGGTCTCGCCAGGGGCGCTGGGCCCCAGGTGCCACACCACTTGTGGGGAGAAGCCAACCATGTGGAGCAGAGGAGAGGGGACAGCACCCTGCACCCTCCTGACCTTGAGGGGACAGAGCACCTGGGGATGCTGCAGTGCCTCGCACGGAGCCTGGCCACAGGGCCGGAGCCCTCTCCGGGTTTCTCGGCCGATGGCGTGTGCCTTTAGAAAGGGACCTGACCCGTCAGAACCTGCAAACCGAAATGGAGCCAAAAGCAGGGTGGCCAAGGGAAGTGGCTGCCAGGACGTGCGGACTGCAGGCAGCGCAGGCGCCAGGAACTAGGCGGCCAGCCCGCCAGGGGACAAGGCACAGTCACCAACGAACAGCCTCTAATTACCGGGGACCGAAAGGCATTCAGCGTCAGCCTCCCTGTGACACCCCCAGAGCCGCTGCCTCCAGCCCAAGTCCACGCTCGGGCTGACAGCACCGGAACCAGGGAGCCAGCCCAGCACTGTTCATGCAGAAGAGGCCAAAGGGAATAATGGAGCCGGGCCCGCTGGGCACCCCTGTGCTTGGCACTGAAATACATGGTCCTCGCCGAAACCGGTTTGGCTCAGTGGAGAGAGCGTCGGCCTGCAGACTCAAGGGTCCCAGGTTCGATTCTGGTCAAGGGCATGTACCTTGGTTGCGGGCACATCCCCAGTGGGGGGTGTGCAAGAGGCAGCTGATCGATGTTTCTCTCTCATCGATGTTTCTAACTCTCTATCCCTCTCTCTTCCTCTCTGTAAAAAAATCAAAATATATTTTTTTTAAAAAATAAAATAAAATACATGGTCCTCAAGCTGACGGACGCCCGGTGCTCCAGCCCGGCTAAGGAATGAAGCGCTGGCCCGGCGTGGCCGTGCCCTGCGTGCGCCCAGATGTCACCTGGAACCCTACCTGGCATCTGCGGGGCACTTTCTTCCCCTACTGGCTGGGCTCACAGCCCCTTGAGGAACAGTGCCTCCGGGTTGATCTGAAGATGTTCCTGTCACAACCCAGCCTGTTACGGAACCAAAAAGCTTTTTAAACAGGAAATGTGGGTGCCTGGTGTGCGGCCAGAGCTCCGAAGGGTGGGCGGGTGAGAGCAGGTACACAGCCCCTGCCCAGGAGCTGGGACCCGGCGCCCCAGGGACTCCTCCCCCCTGGTCCCCACTACACTCCAGGGCTCCAGACATCACAGGTCATTAGATGCTTATTCTCCAAAGATGGACGAAGGTTCCAGATGCTCCGCTGGCAGCCCACTGAGGACTGGTGTAAACTAGCTTGGGGCTGGGGCCGTGCAGAAAGGGCGCGTCCGTGAGAAGCAGCGAGGCTGCGGTGCCGCCGCTGCTGGCCGGTCCGCACCCTGGCCCGCCGGGCTGGTCTCGTGGTCATGCTCCGGCAGCGCTCAGGCACCAGGACTGCAGACCACGTAACAGTTGGGACAAGCCTCCGTGGGTGGGGTCCCCACCTCGCAGAGGGAGCGAGCGGGCCTCCCTGCCGGGCAGCGGGCAGGAGCCTGGCGGGCGGGCTCGGCTATCTAGCTCCGCGCCGGCCCGGCCTGCAGTGCGCCAGGTCAGTGTGGCTGGCGCTTGGCGCTCCCGCGTCTGCTAGACCATTATTTCGTTCCTGCGTGAAAAGCAAATGGGAGAGTCCCACTCAGCCAGCACTCGCACGGCGCAGGGACAGCAGCCTCAGCTCGGACTCCACGTCCGCGAGGCCTGGTGCTCACGAGCGGGTGCCCCACCAGACCCGGGAGAGGCGTGTCCACTGCGGGCCCTGCCCCCTGCCCCACCCGGAGCTTCCCGCAGGGTGGACAGTGCCCAGGTGCTGCCGGGAAGGAGCCTGGGCCCAGGGGGCGGGGCGGCCCCGACAGTGCCCAGGTGCTGAGGAACCCGGCTGCCGGCACCTGACAGACAAGGCGGGCCCCGGGCCCAGGCCTGGCCGCACCCGTCACCAGACACACAAACGGGAAGAGGCCCTTTCTGACAGAACAGGGGCCGAGAGTTCCGTGTGAAGGTGACACACTCCTGGAGAGGGACAGCTGACCGAGTGCCCAGGGTCAATGCTAGGGCAGCGTGTCAGTTCCTCACACCGCGACCATTAGGTACACGGTTAAAATCATGCAAATTAGCAGTACGCTTAGAGTGAGGGCCGGCCAAGCGTCGACGTGACTTTATCCGAATATTTCATTTTAATCAGGCCGATCAGACCATGTCTCAGGTCATTGATTAATGTGCCGAGAATGCTGACGACGTGACATTCCCGTAACTCGGCCCAGTCAATGCTCAGGAGACGTCAGGTGGCGCCTGTCCGTCCGTCTGACCAGAGCGAGGGTCTCGTGAGGCCCTGCGGCCGCCCGCCACCTGGTCTGGACGTCAGGGCGGGGGGGGGCTCCTTACTTGGAAATGGTCTTCGGCTGCCTTGTCGCCCACGTTTAGGACATTCAGAGAGCAGGCACGCTTCATGCTGCAACCAGGACAGTGGACATGCAAGGACAAACGTCACACACGGGTCAGCCAGGAGCAAGACACAGCAAGCCACCCTCCAAGGCCTGGGCCCTTCAGGGGGACAGGGACGCCCACCCAATTCTTAGCACAAACGTCCCAGGTCTCACTGTATTTAGTGCTAAGAAAAAGTAGTTTCTCTGTGTCTTTTCAGCAAAAACAGTTGTCTTACAATACCACACGTCAACTCGTGTCACTGTAGCTAAACAACAACAGTACCACACGTCAACGTCAGTGTTGCTGTGGTTACACAATATCACGTCAACTCCAGTGTCACTGTAGTTACATGACAATACCACACATCAACTCCAGTGTTGCTGTAGTTACACAACAACAGTACCACACGTCAATGTCAGTGTTGCAGTGGTTACACAACAATACCACACATCAACTCCAGTGTCACTGTAGTTACAGGACAATACGACACATCAACTCGTGTCGCTGTAGTTACACAATGATGATACCACAGGTCAACTCCTGTCACTGTAGTTAAACATGTTAAAACCCGTTCACGCCGCAGCCGAGCAGCTAGCCAGCTCCCCGTGGGGTCCCCAGGCCCCTCAGATGGGTCTCAGGAAGGAACCACAGTGACTCATTGAGACGCATCACCCTAAGTGACCATGTTCAAGAGACACGCTCGAAGCTCAGTGGTGAGAGCAAGTGAATAATGTTCTGTACATGGTGTTTTTATATTAAAGACAATTTTTTCATTAGCAAAATAAGCTTTAATGCTATTTCTCTGCTTATAAACCAAAATGTATAACAAATTTCATGACTTTACGTTTAAAGGAAGCAATTCACACATATAATTTTCTCCCCTCGACACCTTAAACTACTTGATGAAACACCCAAACCGCCTACAACCTGAACCAGATCACAGACAAGCGTGGAGTCACTAACCGCTCGCCGCCTCAGGTGCCGTCCACAGAAAGTCACTGTCGCTTTAGAGCTAAAATAACCGCGCCCTCGAGGGGTCAGACTGTGTCTGCAATAGGACCTGTCGTTCGGAGCCTGAACTCCCTGCAACACAAGCGTGAAGGCTGAGGGCACCGCACGGAGGCCAGGCACGGCCGCGGGGCCCCGGCGCCACACGCACAGCCTGGCCCTCCCTCGGCAGCACTAAGATCTCACGGAATAAACGTCACCAGAAGCAAAGCCCTCCCTTACCCCCAAGTGACACTCCCTCCCGAATGTCCCGCATGTCCGCCAGGACAACGGGCACGCTGAGCCCGCACAGCCCTGCTCGAGTCCGAGTGCATGCCTTTCTCCTTCGAACGACTCAAAACGGATCAAGTCAAACCGGATCCCACGTGAGCTGTGGATCTTCAATCATTCTGTTACTTAACTGGCCACGTAACTGCCTTTTCCTAAGAAAGCTACCCAACCTTGATCCTCAAGCTGCGCTCCTTCAGGACACAAGACAACAATGTGACTCCTGCCCGACCCGGGAGCGCACCACAGACCCGCCTGACCCGGTGCTCGGACCTCGGGCAGCACGGGACTCACGGGCCACGCCCGGCCGCACACCTACTCCTGCGGCCTGGGCCAGCGGTTTGCAAACGTCCGGACCAGCCGCACGTGACCACCAGGGAGCCTGGAACCTTGCTCGGGGGATGGGGGTGCGGGCGCCCGCTGTATCGGAAACTCAGGACTGCATGTTACAAACGCCCAGGAGACGCTGACACATGCTCAAGTGCGAAGACCACGGGGCCAGTTACTACTGTCACCCTCACCTGGAAAGATTACGTAGGATTTTACGGGATCAAGTTTCTTTGTAAAAAATGTATTATTTCAGAGAGAGCGAGGAAGGGAGAGAGAAACATTGGTTTTGTCGTCCCACTTAGTGAGGCATTCATTGATAACCTCTTGTATGTGCCCTGACCGGGATCGAACCCTCAACCTTGGCATTTGCGGATGACACGCTCCCCATCTGAGCTACCCGGCCAGGGCTGGGATGACGCCTCTAACGTCATTTAGTTTTTCTCAACGTTCACTAAGGTGTCGTCTCAGATAGGACGGCACATGAACATGTTAGTCTATGCACGTGTGTCGGGCTGAGGGGGGACCACGCGGTGCTCTCGCTGTGACATCCTGGGAAAGAGCAGGAAGACCTGCCGGACAGAAAGGAAACTCGGGCTCTCACGGGAAGGAGGGCCCAGGTCACAGGAATCAGGCGAGGACCGGGCTCCGCAATGAAAAGGCGTCAGCACGCAGCCCTCGAGCGAGCAGCCAGGGCCCTAGACGAGGCCCGAATGGAGACCTGCGCACGGCCACCTCGCTCCCCCGGCTCGGGCGCTCCCCCGCACAGGGAGGGCACTGTCTAGGTCCTCCTCCGCTCCCGCTCTGAGGAAAGTGTCTCCTCTGAAACGCAGGGACAGGAGTTGCTGTCCTCAGTCGGGACACCAGCAGCACTTTAAAACGAGAGGAGGTCTTCCCGAAGGCGACGCAGAGCCTGCTTCCCCTCCCCGGCCCGGGGCCCGGCACGGGCTCTTCCCAGCGGCTTTCTCCAGCCGCCCAGGGGCTCAGGCCACCGCACGGGCAAAGCCGGGCAACAGCCGCTTCCTAACAACTCGCCCCTCTTGCCTCCAGCGCTGTAAGACACATGTCCCTCACAGGGAGGCCGACTCAATGCCTTCCAGTCCCCGGCCAGCAAGGAGCGGGCGAGCCTGCCCCTCTCCTAATGCAAAGGAGCCCTGGCCGCGTGCGCAGTGGTGAGGGTGCCGGCATGCCCACCGAGGCCTCGGTTCGATCCCCGTCGGGGCGCGGTGTGGAGGCAACCCATCCAGGTGTCTCTTCGCTCTCTCCCCTCCCCCTTCCATCCTGGAAAATCAACGGGAAAACACCTCCGGTGAGGACTGGCAAAGAAAAGGAAACACCTGAGTGGGCACCTAACTCCCTTGTCTCCAATGTTAGCCAGGAGCCTGGTCTGTCCCGAGACGTGAGCTCCGACCCACAGAACCGCCAGGGGGACCACCTGCAAAGCGGTTTTACTGGCCCCAGAGCGGCTCCGTTGGCTGGAACCGGTTCAATCCCCGGTCGGGGCACATACCCGGGGGTGCACGTTCAATCCCCGGTCGGGGCACGTACCTGGGGGTGCACGTACCTGGGGGTGCACGTTCAATCCCCGGTCGGGGCACGTACGAAAGGCCACCGATTGATGTTTTTCTCTCTCACATGGATGGTTCTCTCTCTCCATTCCTCTCTCGCATGTCCTCAGGTGAGGATGAAGACATTAAATAGTTTTACTTAGAATCAACCTATAAGATGTACGTGCCATCTTGAAAGTGAGCTTCACGGAGGAGTTGACAAAACCATGCTTCTGTGGGAAACGCACCCCAACGCCGGCCAGTGACCAGCAGGGACCCCGCCCAGCTCCCCGCGGGAACAGGCTCCTTCGCACCCAACGCCTTCGGCCACGGAAGTCACTGTTCAGAGGCTCCAGGGCCCATGACCGAACCTTTTACACACGAGCCTCAGTCTCACCGCCCGAAGCGGCGGTCCTACGGGAACCGCCTTCCTCCCGTGGTGACTGTCTGGGGCTTACCCGGCAGAGCTGCTTCTCACTTCACAGACGGAGACGATCTGAGGACCCAAGTCCTGCCAGTTCGTTAGAAAGCGAGCCTATCTAGGCAGACAAGCCAATGGCACCGCGTCAGTGCCGGCTCCTGGTGGCCGGGAGGCTCCGACCACGGAACACGGAAGGCCACGCTCCTGGGAGCCAGCACACGGCCTCTGGGCAGGAAGGCGGCAGGCTCTCCGCCTCGCTGCGAGGGCCGGGCTCCGCACCTGCCGTCCAAGGCTAGGGCCCGGCGCCCGCGGTCGCTGTGGGAGCAGAACGGCGCTGAACAGGTGGGTCACGGCGGCGGGGAGATAGTTACCCGGGGTTCCTCGGCTCACTGTCTCGGGCACTTCCTCCCTTCAGCTTCCTAACCAGCTTCTCGCTGCTGCGTCTAATGGAGGCGCGCAGCTTGCTAAAGGAGCCGCTGCGCCTCAGTGATCCAGTGCCGTCCTGAAAGAGACCGGAGCACAGGTGAGGCCGGGGTCCCCGTCCCCGTCCCCGACCCCGACCCGCCCGGGCAAAGCCACGTGACAAGAACCAGAGGCCATGACCCGTCACTGGGAGGGCGTCCCTCCCATCCCACAGAAGTCACCACTTGCCATGCGTGTAAGTAGACCTTACACAGGAACTCCCCGTTCTAAATGTGATGAAAGCGAATCTAACGACGTGAGAACTTCTGAACATGAAGAAGCTCCAACAAAAATAACCTTCCCACAGGAACGCAACCGTGTGGCTGCTCAGAAACCAAAGGTAACCAAGTCCCGGGGAGGGTCAGGTGACCACCCAACCCCACCGTTAACACGCAGGCTGGACACCAGGCCCGAGACAGCCTCCTTTCCGCGTGCTGGCACAATGTGACCCTGAGCAGTGCTGTCTCCTCAGTGCATGTTAACAGTTTTATTCAACGTTGGTGATAAACGTGGTTGGAAATTCAACAGAGCGCTCATTCCACAGGGACAGCTGGGCCCAGGCCACGCACGGGAGCAGGAAGGCCCGCCGCTGTCCCGTCCCGTCCCACAGACACTGCCCAGGCCCCGGGGTGTGGGGGCCACGCCGGGCAGGAGAGCGAGCACAGGCTTTATTCCCGGGGGAACCGCAGCGGGAGGGCCAGCAGCCGCACCCGAGACGCCCGCGAGGCTGCGTCCGGGGAGAGGGCACACGGAGCAGACAGACACGGAGACAGGCAGTTGGAGTGAGTTTATTAGAAGTTAGAAAGACAGGTACACAGTCACCAACACAGATTAGTAGAGAGAAGCAGAACTGCCCAATTTCCACACAGACTACACAGCGATGCTACTGGAGCGGGAGCCAGGGCGCCGGGCCCGGCGAGGGGCGCCCTCGGAGGACCTGGGAGCACATGCCCTACTCACAGCCGAGCGAGTCAGCGGCCACGGCCACCGTCGCGCCACGGCAGTAACGCCTGCGGACACCTCTACCTACCTTCCATCAAGTGACAGCTAACAGCTCTAAGTTCTAAGCTCATGTGTTACACAGTACGTGGTTTTTATTGATACAGTTTGTATTACTAAGTACATATCCGGCAAAGCTACGCGTATACAGAGAGGGACCCCCAAAGGACAGCAGCACCGAGAGGAATGCCCGTCACAGGGTGGAGCTCGGACAAGAATCCTAGGGTCGCTAACAGCCGCGGCAGCGGGGGAGCTGGAGGTGCCGCCCGTCATGCAGGAGACAGAGTCACAAGGCAGCTAGGCCTGTCAGACAGAAACGAGAGAGAGCCAGGTGAAACCGAGGGGGAAGCCACTGCCCGCGGCTCACAGTATTTCTAGGTCACAGGGGCACTGGGGCTTCGGACTGCCTGCGCCGGCCGGGGCCCGTGTGAGCAGGGTGGGCCTGCCGCCCGTGCACGCTCCCAGGGCCTGGGTGCGCCCTGGCCAGGACCTCCCTGACACTTGCTATAAAAATAAAAGGCGCCACCGAACGGTCAGGAAGGAGGCTCCGCAGGGGCAACACCGAGAGGCCAAGAACGGCTGCCCGGAGGCGCCCGGTGCGGCTCTGACTGCCCCGAGACCCCTCTGCCCTGAGCTGAGTTCTCTCCGACCAGGGAGGGCCTTCTCTAAGAACCGAACCTCGCAGGGCGAGGTCTGCGGCACCTTCTGAACATGCACTGACAGCCCCAGTAAAGAACACTCTAGAACCGTTCCCATGGCAGCAGCCATCCTGGGCCTGCGGAGGAGACCCGGCCGTCTGGCACCGAAGCCCCAGCCGTAGGGCCCGAGCCCAGCCGTTCGGACTCACCATGGGACGCTGAGCAAGTCATTTAACCAGCCCGAGCTTCATCTTTCTCATCTTTAAACGGAAAAATAACACTTGTTACCAACTCCCCTGAGTGTCGGGAGGACAAGAAAACACGAGTTCTTGCTTCTCTTGGGAAAAAGGGGTTAAATGTAACATAACTCCATGAAGGGCACATCCCCGTTCACATCAAAGCTCCGTGCTGGACACCCAGCAGAGGCGAGACTTCCCTGGACTCTCAGCCCGCCCCTCCCCGGCCCTCCCCCCCTCCGTCCTGGCCGCAGGCTGGCCCTGGGCTGGGGCCGTGGTCTGCCCACACATGCACTCACCCCCGTATCCCCCGAGAACCAGCGGGGAAGACGGTTCCTACTCAAAAGGGGCTTCAGGAGCATGCACCAGACGGACATATGTGAAGAGATGAGCCCATGAATATATATATGCACACACATGGCTCATGGGCAGACAATGGTACAGGAAGGGTGGGGGAGGGGAGCGGGGAGAAAGGGGCATCTGTAATACTTTCAACAATAAAGACATATTTTTAAAAAAGGGCTGGCGGGCGGGTCCCTGCACCTGCCGCTGGAACAGCCCCTGCCCCGTGGCAGACCCAGCACCCCCCAGTGGGAGCGCTAATGGGGGAGCTCCACAGCACTGGCCAGCACAGCAGGGGTGACCGTCAGGGTTTCAGGTGGCTTAGTGTTTTTCAATTTTTAAAAACATATTCTACTTGTTTCCTAACACAAATCCTATATAATAAAAGGCTAATATGCAAATCAACTGAATGGCCAGGACGACCAGTCGCTATGACGCACACTGACCACCAGGGGGCAAGTGCTCAATGCAGGAGCTGCCCCCTGGTGGTCAGTGCACTCCCACAGGGGGAGCCCACTCAGCCAGTAGCCGGACTCACGGCTGGCGAGCGCAGTGGCAGTGGCAGGAGTGGGCCTAAGCCATCAGTTGGACATCCCCTGAGGGCTCCCAGACTGCGAGAGGGCACAGGCCGAGCTGAGGGAACCACCCCTCTCCCCCCCTACCCCCCGAGTGTACGAATTTCATGCACCAGGCCTCTGGTTTTAAAATAAATATTGATCTCTTTTTTAAAATATATTGATTGGTTGATTTTAGAGAGAGGAAGAAAGACAGAGAGAGATAGAGAGAAGACGGAGGGAGGGAGGGAGGGAGGGAGAGAGAGAGAAACATCAACCTGTTGCTCCACTTGTTTATGCATTCCTTGGTTGCTTTTTGTATGTGCCCTGACTGGGAATCGAACCTGCAACCTGGGCATATCAAGACAATGTTCTAACCCACTGAGCTACCCCCAGGGCTAATCTACTCCTAGTTGACAGTGTACCCAATCCCCCAGGAACCGGGGTAGGAGTGCAGTGTATGAAGCGCCCAGTAAACCGCGCGGGGAACAGTGTGGGAAGAACGGGGGCTGCTCCTAAAGGACCAGCGGAGAACGGGCCGCCAACAGCAGGGACAGAGCGGGGGGGGGGGGGGGGGGGGGGGGAGGCTGACGTGGGGCCTCGGCCACCAAGCCTGGGGCTTCCAGTGGCCCGGACACACACGTGTGCCTATCAGCCAACACGAAGCCACATGAACGGGGGCAAAGGGAGTCGGAATTCACCCCGAAAGGTTCCTTTGCAGCCACAGCCGGGTCTCCTCTGCGTGCTTAGCAGGACCATCAAGGAGGACACCCTCAGAGGTGCCCTGACGGGGACCCCCACTCAGCCCGGCACTTGCAGAGGGCGGGAGCAGCAGACCGACCAGGATGGCTCCAGGCTGCTGGGGAGAGCAGGTCACCTAGGGGCCAAGCCCCTGCCCAGCCCTCACATGGGGTCCTGGCTGAGGCCAGTCCTGCCTGCTCTCGTCTCTCTCAGCGTGTGCCCAGCTCTGTTGGCCCGGATGCCCAGTACCCCAGGCGGGACCCTGACCTGCCCCGCTGCCCTGTTCTAAGGCTGCTTCTGGAGCTGAGAGCACCCTGCCTGTTGGTGGAGCGGACTGCAATGGAGGCGCTGTGGCGCTCCTGGGCCTGCCCTGACAGCTGCTCCGCCCTGTGGGCGGCTGGAGAGCACCGTCAATCTTCTTAAAAGCTACAGCCTCGCCGAAACCGGTTTGGCTCAGTGGATAGAGCGTCGGCCTGCGGACTCAAGGGTCTCAGGTTCGATTCTGGTCAAGGGCATGTACCTTGGTTGTGAGCATATCCCCAGTAGGGGCTGTGCAAGAGGCAGCTGATCGATGTTTCTATCTATCCCTCTCTCTTCCTCTCTGTAAAAAATCAATAAATTAAAAAAAAAAAAAAAAAAGCTACAGCCTCACGGGACCCGGTGCAAAGGAAGAGCTCAACGGCACTTCCCCACCAGGACGGGTACAGCCCTCAGGACGACTGAGTGAAGCCGAGCACAGGCCAGGCCTGGGGAGCCACAGCGGGCTGGCGGCCGGTGACAGTCTAGCCCTACCGTCTCCTGGGCCCCGGTTCCTGTCGGCACTTCCCCGTGATGGCACCCCCCCAGGCAGTCCCGGGGCACGCGATGAGCGCGGCGGCTTTAACCGTGGCCGGGCCCCCGCCCGCAGACAGCGTGAGCCGCCATTCTCCCTGGAGGAGGACGGAGCGTGGCTGCAGGTCACCATCGCATCCCACGTGACCCTCGGAGGGCTCCTTTGGGTGCGTGCAATGCTACCTCCACACAGCTGATCTCAAACCTCCGCGTGCCTGCCGCCTCACTGCCTCTTCTCAAATAGAAGATGCTTTAAAAATAGCATGTCGCCCTCACCCACGCGTGTCAAACTCACGGCCGGCAGGCCGCATGCTTGCTAACTGGTGTGGCTCAGTGGATAGAGCCTCGGGCTGAGGACTGAAGGGTCCCAGGTTCGATTCCGGTCAAGGGCACGTACCTTGGTGTCAGGCTCCATCCCCAGTAGGGGGTGTGCAGGAGGCAGCTGATTGATGTTAACTCACTACCCCTCTCCCTTCCTCTATGTAAAAAAATCAATAAAATATATTTTAAAAAATAAAGAAATAAACTTGTCACATTTGGGGAGAGCTCAGCATTCCTCCTTGGAACCTGAGAGCTCCAAGGAAGCCAGCCTGGAAGCCGGGCCGTCCCGTGAGGCGACAGGCCGAGTCTAAGGGGTGGCCTCGGTGACCCGCGGTGAGCCCAGCGCCACAGCCACCTCGGAACCGGGGCGGTCACGGCCCCTCTGCTGCTCTCCCTACACTCCACTCGGGGAAAGGCTCCTGCTGCTGCAGCGAGTTCGGGCACCACTGCCCGGTGCGCTGAGACCCAGGCCCTCCGGTCCGGCCGGCCTCTCTGCACGTGCCCGGGACGGGCCGTCAGCGATGCAGAGCGCCAGGGCCTCCAAGTCCACCACGAAGGTGTCCGAGCCCCGTGTGTGAGCACCCGAGGGACAGTGCATGCGGAGGAGGAGGGAAACGTGGAACAAGGGGGCATGCACGGGTGAAGGCAGCCCTCCAAGGCTCGGCCTTGAAGACATCAGCAATAGCTGTGTCATCACGACTTCAGACAGGCAGACCTAGAAATACTGTCTCAGGAGACGCTCCTGCCGAACGTCAAGAGCATCAGCCCCTGCACAGGTGCGGCGGCCGACCAGCAAAGGGCCCGCCCTCAGACGCATGCGCAGGACAGCAGAGAGCACACACAGCAGGCCTGAGGGCGAGCAGGGACTGCGCCCAAGGGCGTGAGTGAGCACAGCAGGTGCTGATTGGTTGTCCTGGCACAGAAAACAAAGCCAGGAAGCTGCGGACCGAGGCCCAGAGATTCTCCCTGTAATTCCGGCCAATAACAATCTGTAAGAAACATCTCAAAGGCTCACCTCTACCGAAGGGCTGCAGCTACAGGAAAGCCCGAAGGCTGACACAGGGTTAAACACAGACGGGAGAGCCAGAGCTACTCGGCAAAACACCCGCGGTGACAGCTGAGGGTGCACGGCTGCGGCTTCAAAAAATCAAAGCGCACCTGGGCGGCAAAGCTCACCTGCAGCCACCCCGCCCCGGACAGCGAACCCCACAGCTGCCAGCTCTGCACTCCTCCCTGACGGCTCCCGGCACCAGCCCCCCCACGGGCCACCACGAGGGAGGCCGCAGGCACAGCCACAGGGGCTGACGTGTCTCACACACAGGCCCGGGTTCTGGACCCGAAAACCCATGGCAGGGAGTCGTGAGGGCGATGGACCAACCGCCATGGAACTGGCGCTCAGGACCACGGTGGACACAGAGCGCGGCCACCGAACCTTCCTGCCCCTGCCCTGCTCCTTCCCTAGCCGGTTCTGCGGGAACATCAGCCCCTCCAAGGCCTTTGAGTAATCCCAAGCAGGCCGAGGGCGGCCGGGCCGTGAAACGGGGGGCTGGAGTTAGCAAGGGAAGAGGGAGGTTAACAGCGGGTTAGTCACCTGCACACTTCCTGGGGTTAAAGTAAAACCAGAGGATGGCTGTGCTTTGAACAGCCAGGACGCTCAATCAGCATCTAGGTGCCGGAAGTGAGGCCAGCGGCTGTCACGGGGAGAAGAGGACCCCTTCCGGGGCACAGGCCAGGTTAGCAGCGGACAGGACTTACAGAAGCGGAGCTGAGCTGGAGCGGAGGGAAGCAGTCGACAGAAGGGCTGCGGGGGCACTGGGCCGCGCGCGGTACTTACCCCGCTCCATTCTACGCCCATACTCACTTCCTCCCCTCCGTCAGGGCCACTCTCGTACTTGACCGTGTCCACGGTCAGGCTCTCCCGGCTCCGGCGCTTCTCCGAGCCCTCGGGGTCGCCCAGCACCTCGGCCACTCTCTGTTTGTGAACATTGTCAAGACCCTGCGAGTCAGCGGGAGGGTTCACCTGTTAGCACGTAGCTGATTAGGGTTTTCCAAACAAACGTCACCAGAAAGCACAGGCTCCACCACAGGAGTGACCCCGTGTCCGGGGGACGTGCCCGCAGGGGTGCCTTCCCTGAGCCCGTGCACCTCCCATCAAGTCACAGGCTGAGCCAGGAGCGGCGCACTGGCGTGCCCAGCAGGAAAGCCCTGGGGCGTGCTCACTGGGCAGGCTTCACAAAGGCCCGATGGTGGGCGGGGAGGCACACCCAGGACCAGGCGGTGCCGGTGACAGGCCGGGCAGGTCCTGGCTGTGAGCCCCCCAAAGCTCTCTTTGGAAGTTTCGTGGGAGATGGGAATGCCGTGTCTAACGCGTCCCCACTAACTCGCTGGCGCTCACGTCGCCCAGGCAAGCGCCTGCTGGAGACGCGTGGGTCACGTGTTCTCAGCGTGACACTGAAGACCAGCCACGAACGACAAGGGCCCGTCCAGAGCAGACGCTCCGTCTAAAAAGCGCTGAGCAGCAGGCACGCCTGCTCCTTCAGGCCACTTCACACGTGTTTGTAATAGCTGTGACGGATTAACACGCAACAGCGCTTCCTGTGCACGTCAGGGCCCGATGACCACAGGCACCATGCCTCTGGTTCCGCATGGGTTCACCCAGCGGCTCGTGGAGCGCTCACCTGTGCCGATGGCCCTCCTCTCGGGAGGCCGGCCCGACCACGTGCTCCTCAGCCAGGAAACGGTCCTGAGGCAGGAAGAGCCTGGCCCTGGGCTTCCCGGGCGAGGCGGGTCACTACTCTCAGTGGGTGAAGGACAGCGCCTGTCGCTCCTCCCTCTTTACTGCCAAGAACCCTCGTGCAGACACCCTGCGGCCGAGGGGTTTCTAGGCCTAGACAACGGGGACAGTCCAGCGGCACCAGAGGCCGCGCTTGTGCGCTCACCCACTCGCCAGAATTCACCTGTAGCCCCAAACCCACACTCCAGTGTGCACGGCCCGCTGGGCGCCAAGGTGACACTGCTTTGCGCTGTGAACAGCGTCCTGCTCCGTCTGTCCTTCAGTCCACGTTCTCCACGGTTTGTCCATTTGTTGGAGCGCTCGCTGCCTGAACAGCCCAGCCCGCGCTGCGGCGCGCCCAGAGTCCCTAAGCGCACGAGGCTGGATGTGCCTCACAGATGGAGCGACGCCTGTGCAGGGGACCTCCCTCGGCCTGAGCTGGTGCTAACGCATCAGCACCCCACCCAAGTAGGTGTCTGTGGACAGAGAGCACATGGGACACGGCTACGGCGGGTCAGCGGCTGCCAGCACGCATCCTCCCCGGAGGCCCTGCTGCTTCGCGCCCACAGCGCCTCTCCAGAGCGGACCTACCGACAAGAACCGGCGGCACTGGGGCCGCGGGCCTGCCGTCAGCTGCGTGTGCGCCGAGGAGAGGGTTCTGGCTCACGGGGGTGGTTTCTGTGTGGCGGCCCCGGTCACGGCCCAGCAGCACACACGGTGCCAGTTACTGTCTTCCCGCCCTGTTCTTCCCGCCGCCATCGCGTGGGTGTGAAGCGGTGTGCGTGTGGCTTTACACTACGTTCCCGACCGCCTGCAGCTGTGCCCCTTCCACGTGCATGGGGGCCCCTGCACCTCCCTGGAGGCGCCCTGTGCCCGGTGGCCTTCTGTCTTCACACGCCTGGACACTAGACCCCCAGACACGTGTGCACACGCTGGCCCCGCTCTGGGCGCCCATTTCTAACTCTGGAGACTGCATCGACCGAGGCTCTTCTGCTACTTGGTTTCTGGGTCAGACGTCCAGTAGTTACACAGTATCACCTTATTCGTACAAACTGAAACATGAAGGACTTCCTAGCTCTAAGTCAAGGTTTCAGGAAGTCGTGTGTTAGAAAGGGAAGGGGTCTGACCAACCTGCTTGCGTGACCGCATGGCGGCTTCCTCCAGGGTCTCTGCAGCTTCGAACTTGCCCTGACGCCTGTAGAGCGCCCCGAGGTTCTTTAGCGTCGTGGTGACGGTCGGGCTGGAAGAGAGCAGACGGCGGCAGACCGTTAACATGCTTCAGAGCAGCCGCGGCCGGCAGCGCGGGGTCTGAGGACGCGTTTGGTGAGAAACGGCTTTCAGGCTCGATGGCCGTTTCCCTGTAAGGGGCCCAGCAGCGCTTCTACCTCCAGCTCCCGCCTCCCAGAGCTGCCCGGCCGCTCGGACCTCGGCCACCGCCACCAAGTCTGCGCGGGCTGTGTGGGGACCACCACGCTTCCCGGCAGAGAGCCTGTGTCAGGCAGTGAGAGGGCGCAGAGGGCGCAGAGGAAGCCACACCTCTCACACACACACACACACACACACACACACACACACACCCCGGGATGAGCGCTGACGGGTGACAGAGGACAGAGCCGCAGGGTCGTGTGCTCGGCACCGCGCCAGCAGCCTTCCAGGCCCCAGCCACGGCCGTTCATTTGGTGCAGACAGCCCGTCGCCCATCAGGAGGCGCTCCTCCTGAGGACAGGCTCGGGGGCACGGAACACAGCAGCTGCGCCCGTGTCGGAGAGGCCCCCTCTAGCACCCCTGCAAGCGCCCCGGCCCAGGCTAGGGGTCAGAGACCTCCTGAACTGATGCGTCTTAGAGGCGGAGTTAGCGCCCAGACAGGAGAGAGCAGGAGGGTTCCAGTCGGGAGGAAGCAGACCGGCAGGCCTGGCGTGGGAGGCACGGGCACCGCTGGGTGCTCACACCGCCCTCGGCAGACACGGAGGCCGAGGGCAGCGAGGAGACGGGGCTACGGCTTAGGGTCTCCGAGACGTCCCTGAGGTGTTTGTGAAGTATGGCTCCTGCAGGGCTGCTGGCCTTTGCTCTACGGCCGCCTTCCCGTGTCCCCACGCGGCCCTCTCCTTCTGCCGTGTGGGCGTCAGCCTTGGACACAGCAGCGTGAACGCACAGCAGCCGTGTTTTACCCGGACGGCGGGCTTTTGTATGTGCCAATCACCTCATCCCCAAGCTGCGTGTTTACTGGAGCCTGAGGAAACCACACCCGTGAGAGCGCTGCCCGCCCCGCGGCCCCGCGGCCCCGTCCTCAGCTTGTTAGCCGGGAAACAGACACACCTGTCCACCTTGCAGGCCTTGTACCAGCCGCCATACTCTCCAAACGACGGCCCGTCCTTCTGCTTCCCCTGGAGGATGAGAGGGGCGGTGAGCGACCGCGGCGGCCCCGAGCCCGCGGCAGCCCCGGGACGGAACTCACTTTGCACTCCTCCCGCTCCTCCGCGTGCATCCAGATGGGCTTGTTTTCATCTGAGGGAGGAAACGACACTGTGAGCTGGAGCAGGACAGCCGGGGGGAGGGGCCACGCTCCAGGGACTGCAGGGCTCCGGCCGTTCTGCGATCCTCCTCAGGGGTGACTTCTCCCGCGTGGACGGGCGCCGTGCCCACGGAGGACACTGGAGGACAGGACCACCACGAGCTCGCAGGAGGCGGCCGGCTCGTGCGGCTCGGGGGACAGAAGGTGCGGGAGGAAACGTACCAGACCTGGGAGGGGTCAGCAAACCCGACACCCGTGAGGGTTCCCATCATGAAACTTTTATTTATATGTTTTTATTGGTTTCAGAGAGGAAGGGAGAGGGAGAGAGGGAGAAACATCAGTGACGAGAGAGAATCATTGATCAGCGGCCTCCTGCACGCCCCACACTGGGGATCGAGCCCACAACCCGGGCCTGTGCCCCGACTGGGAATTGAACCCGGGACCCTTCAGTCTGCTCTATCCATTGAGCCACACCAGCGAGGGCCGTCATGAACCTTTCAACGCTGGAATCGGCACACAGCACTCGGGAGCTTTAAAACCTGCGCAACCTCGCAGCAAACAAGCCTAACAACAAGCAGCATCACCCTCTCCGGACGCCAACGCGCGCCTGGCGAAGGGAAGCAAGTGCCTCGCGTCCCCCGTGGTTTCTGGAGCCACTGGGACCGACAGCATTCCCTCCTGAGCGGCCCGAGCGCCCACGATGCTAGCGGGGCCAGGCCTGGGCTCCCGGAGTCAGGGAGCCGGCAGGCCTGGCCGGTGGAGAACGTGCACTTTGGCAGGTCCCCGCCAGCACCGTGAGAACATTCTAGAAAGCATGAATAACTCCAGGGAGGTTTTCTAGTGTTGGTGCATCTAGGCTGTGCCTGAACCAGGCATGGACTCTGGGGAGGACAGCGTGCAAAGCTGAGGCCGGGGGCCATCACCCACAGAGCTGAGAGAGGCCGGGTGAGCAGGCGCGTGTCCACCGTGTCACTGGGAGATGAACAAACGTGCCGCGAGCACAGCTGTGCCGCCCCCTCTGAGCGCTGTCTGGAAAATCATTCCTAACAGTCAGTCAGCTCATCCTGGAACTGCTGTGCCGACGTGGGTGTTACCAAGTGCAGGCTGGCAGCAGGACTGCCAGGCGCCGGCGGCAGCACCCGCTCAGAAACGAGGGCACCTTACCGTCCACAGAACCAAACTCCCGCTCGTGCGCACGCGTGAGGATCTCCTTGTACAGGGTCTCTGCTTGCTTGAACTTCCCTTGCTTCAGGTAGCAGGAGGCCTTGAAGGAAGAGGAGGAGCTCAGCATCCTCCCACGCGAACGCGCACGCGCTCCTCGGGACAGTCCGCTGTGAGGCGTCCCCGCCCACCTACCAGGTTATTCTTGGTCTTGGCCACGTTGGGGTCGTCGGGCCCCAGCTTGGTCTGGTAGATCTCGAGGGCCCTCTGGTAGTAATACTCCACCTCCTCGTACTTGCCCTGGTTCTGGCACAGCAAGGCCAAGTTATTCAGCTGCTTGGCCACGTCCGGGTGGTCCTTCCCCAAAACCTGAGAACAAAACATGGCGTCAGCACTCCGCCCTGGCTCACCGCGCCAGGCGCTCCCCGTGTGTCCACACGAGGCCTCCCTTCCTGGCTGCGCTGCTGAGCGGCTCCCGGGCCCGTGATAACAGTAACGCAGCCAGAACGTGGGGGGCTCTTCTGGGGGGGCTGGGAGAGGCTGGTTCCTTTACATGTTTTAGCTTCCTTCATCCTGACAACACAGATTCTACGTGGTGGGAACGTCATGCGCATTTTGAGGAGGAAACTGGCTTTCCTAAAGCCAATGCGACTATGACTGTCAAGTCCTGGAACAGCCCAAACTTAGCCAACCCAGTCTGACGCCTTCCTATGCAACCCACCTCCCAGGAACGGCCAGGCTTCCGCCCAATGCCGCCCAGCCAGCCCGCCAGCCCGCCCTCACGTGCAGACCCAGGTCCCCTGCAATCACCCCAACCCCTTCCCTCAGGTTTCCACCCCCATCGGCACCGCCACTCCCCCCTCCCAGATGCCGACGCTCCTCCCCCACCAGCTGCTCACCCCAGGTGGCTCTCCAGGCCCCGCGGGTGGGACTCCCCCCATCCAATTTAAGGAGACCTCAGCCCGGCCCACCAGTTAGCTCAGAAGCACATGACCTCGTTTTCTGTCTTTGCAGGTATCACTACCTGAAGCTCCCTTACTTATCCAGCTCATCTTTCCTCACGGCTCTCACCACTAAAGCGCAGGCCCCAGGAACGCCAGTTCTCCTCCCCATTGCAGCCCCTGCTGGAGGACTCACACGGGAGCAAGCGATTCGATTCGCTTCGCTCTCTCAATCTGTGCCTTCACCTAGGCGTCCCAGGAGGCACGCGGCCTCCCCATCCCTTCCCACACTCCTTCCTCTCCTGCGGGGCCCCTGCACGCAGCTGCTGCAGGCTCAGCTCAAACCTCCCGCCTGTGGGCAGCGTCCCCAATGCCCCCAGACCCTGGAGGAGCCCGGCTCTCAACGCTCCCGGCTCTAACCCAGAGGCCAGCGAACAGAACCCTGCGTTCCCAGGTTCCGTCTCGCGGCCTGTGCTCTGGGGCAGGGCTGTGTTCCTGATCTGTTAAGTCACCCTCTCCCCCCCCCCCCCCCCGAGCAGAGGCCCCGCCCTCCACAAGCATTTCCCGAGTGCGTGACTGGAAGGGCAAGCACGTGTGCGCGGATCTGGCGAGGCGCCGACCAAGCCCGCAATGCCGCATTCCGTCCTGTGTCCTCCGGTTCCGACCCGTCCCGCAAAGCAGGGCCTGTTGTTGACGGACAGGCAGGCGGCAGCATGTCTCACCGGGACGTGAGGACGGGCAGCTCGTTTCCCCTTCCCCAGGAAACACCAGCGAAGCGTCCCGGCCACCCCCGGCTCGGCTGGCGCTGCGTCTCTAACCCTGAGCACAGCCCGCCGAGCCGGCTGGAAGCACACACTACCCCGTCAGCACCATTAGCACCAACGCCGCAGCGGGAGACGGCCACTGACCTAATGGACAGCGGAGTCCAACCTCCGGTCTGGAAAGAACGTTCCCTTTTTAAAGCTGCAGAAGCCTATTTGGTGGCTATTCTCTTCCGGGCAGGCACATGCCCGCGGTCGAATGAACGTCCAGTCCCGAAGAAGCCCGCCCTCAGCGGCCACTCCTGGCCCCCGCAGCGGCGAGGGACACAGCCCTGCCCCGCCCCGCCCTGCACACCCGACTGCAGGGCAGCCGCGTCCCTGAGGGTGGCCCACCTGTGGAACGAGTTCCTCTCGGTAATCGGTCAGTGCCCCCCTCAGTGGTCCTCTGTCAAACGGTGAAACGGAAGTCCCCTAAAAGCCCCGAACTCACACCTGAAACCCACGTGACCCTCTTAGCCACGGCCACCCAACGCAGTTAACTCAATGAATAAAAGTGAGGTAACGACGTAATTAAGGCGCCACGCGGGCCGCACCTTCTCTCGGATCTCCAGGGCTCTTTTGCACAGCGGCTCCGCCTCCTTGTACTTCCCTCTCTTGCCGTAAAGCACCGCGAGGTTGTTCAGAGTTGCTGCCACCTGCAACGGGGGGTGGCGAGAAGGTGAGCACGAGCCGCGTGCTCAGGGCGGTCAGGGACGGCGAGGTCCATCAAAAGCAAGAGCGCGAGTCCCCGGAACAGAGAGCACACAGAGCACCCAATCAGCATCAGCGGGTCTTGATTTTGATAAATCTCACGGGCCTGTGTGCCAATGGGAGCAGGCTGAGGAAAGGACGCCAATTCTGCGGGAGAGAATTTACACAGGTACATGCGATTCGATTCAGGATCCAGAACTACAGCGCGTGCTCCATTGGGAGGGACAAGTGCGTGCCTGGCCTTGCTGTGCCAGTCCCCGCGGGCGCTGGGCGCGGGCGGAGGCCTACCTGTGCCATCTAGCGGAAAGGCAGCTCACCTTCCCTGCGGGTTCAATGGGACGTGAGTCGGGTGGAGACAGCAGGGAAAACCAAGAACCCAGAAGGGGTGGAAGGTGAGGCCCACTCACCGCGGGGTGGTCCTTGCCCAGCGTCTTCTCGCGGATGGCCAAGGCGTCGTTCAGCAGGTTGGCAGCATCCTTGTACTTATTCTGGTCTCTGAAATGAAGCACGTGGCAGTGTTGTCTGCCAGGCAGGCCAGGCGTCACCCCCCTCAGCCCTTCCCTTGGCGCTGCGAGCGGGACGATCACTACTCCACTAGCAAGAGGAGCAGTGGCGGCTCTGGACAACAGCCTGTCCCAGGGCCATGTAGCAGAGAGAGAAGCTGAACTCCCCTTGAGAACAGGAGCTCCGTGTTCATCCCGAGGGCCACACAGAAACCAACCCCAAGTCTTATATATACGTGGGTCTCAAAAACTGTTTGTTGAGCCCGGCCTGTGTGGCTCAGTGGTTGAGTGTTGACCCAGGAACCAAGAGGTCTCCGGTTCGATTCCGGGTCAGGGGCACATGCCCAGGTTGCGGGCTCGATCCCCAGTAGGGGGCATGCAAGAGGCAGCCAATCAGTAAGTCTCTCTCATCATGGATGTTTCTATCCCTCTCACTCTCTCCCCCTCTCTGAAATCATTAAAAACCACTGGAGAAAGTGAAGGGCAGAGGGGGTACTAGCCTGTACACCAAGGCCAGGATGTTGAGCATGGTGGCCACGTCCGGGTGGTCGTGGCCGGAGGTCTTCTCCAGGTCCTCCAGGGCCTGCTTGCACAGGGGCACGGCCACCTCGTAGCGCCCCTGCGAGGCATACTGGATGACCAGGTTGTGCAGGGTGCGCAGGCGCGCTGGGATCTCATAGCCGCCCTGCTGCGCGGCCGCCGCGGCGCTGCTGTGCTGCTGCTGGACTGCAGAGAGGGTCCGCGTCAGCGGCGCACAGGTCCCCAGGCACCGATTCAACTCCCCTCTGGCCTTGGCCCCGGTCGGCACATGCCCTCCCCCCCTATGGAAACCTGTCCGGCACTCCCTGGACAGGCTGATAACAGCAGCACTCTTACGGGTGACACAACCCCCAAAACACACACACACACACACACACACACACACACATACACACACACACCCGCAACAAGATGCCCTCGGCCCAGGCAGACAGCCCTGGCCTTCCCTCTCCGAAGAACAGGACCCCCGCTGAACTGCTGTGCCTGGCCCATGCCGAGGGGCTGGTCTAACTCGGCTGCATCCCAACAAGAAAACTCTGAAACTCTGGGGAAATGCGGCGATCCGAGCGTGCACGTGCTCCTGCGAGGCGGCTGCGCCGCCAAGGTGCCCACGAGTCACCGCAGTCACGTCCCACGCGTAGACCACCTCCCTCGGCTGCGTGCGGCATCCAACCCGCCCACGTACTTCCTTGACCGGGGTCGTCGTCATCGTTCGGGAAGAGGTCGTCCAGAGGCTCTTTGGTGGAATCGGTGTCTTTGTCCTCCTGGAAACCAACCCAGAACGGCCTCCGCTTACAAGGGCTCTAACACCTCGGCCACAGCCGTTTTAATTAAAACCCTCAGAGCCTGGCCCGCGTGGCTCAGTGGCTGAGCATCAACCTAGGAACCAGGAGGTCACAGTTCGATTCCTGGTCAGGGCACATGACCGGGGTGCAGGCTCAATCCCTAGTGGGGGGCATGCAGGAGGCAGCCGATCCATGATTCTCATCATTGATGTCTCTCTCTCTCTCTCCCTCTCCGTTCTTCTCTTAAATCAATAAAAATGTATTTTTTAAAAAACCTTAGAAAAGATGGTCCATTTTTTAGACCAAACACAGGATTATCCACTATCTGTCTGGGTTCTGAAGAAGTTCAAACAGAGCAGGGAAACTCTCACTTGAAATAAATCCTACTTGAAAACCACTCAGGTGAACACGTGAAGCGCCACATGGCTGCATGGCGCAGACCTGGGGCGATGTTCCTGCAGGCCGGGAGCACTGGGCCGCCTCCAGCTGCAGAGTGTGACTCGGTGTGAGGGAGGCCTCCGTGGTGGGACTCGTGCCCTAATAACAGGAGACGCCAGAGCGTGTTCTCTCTCGCCCCCACCCCACCCCGTGAGGACCCAGCGAGCAGGTCGCCGTCTGCAAGCCAGGAAGAGAGTCCTCACCAGACACCAGTCCTGCGGGTGCCTGGTCTCGGGCTCCAGCCTCCAGGACGGGAGAAGTGTCTGTGGTCAGAGCCACCCCGGCGGCGGTATTTTGTGTGGCAGCCCGAGCTGACACTGGGTAATGTCTGTTTGCTTAGGACGAGGGTTCAGACTGAAGACACACATGTGGGACACACTGGTCACAGATTATGTAGTGAACAGGCCCAGTACCAGGTGGGCAATGAAAAATGGGAGCTCAAAAAAATAAAAAATAATGAAATAAAATAAAAGTGGGCGCTCAAATGCAGGGCAGACTCAGGCCGGGCCTGGGCAGGAAGGACGGACTGGGTGCAGGGAAGAACCTGCAGCCGGCCTGTCTCAGCTTTACCCCTGAACTGCGGCCGAGGCTCAGATGGCGGCCTCAGAACCCACAAGGACAAGTGTCTGCTTCTTTAACCCACGAGCCCACCGCACGCTGTTACGGTGGCTGCGCTCACTGCGGCACGTACTACAGGCATGTGAGGCGTTGACGGGAGGGAAACTGGGTAAAGGGCAGGTGGGGATTCTCTTTCCATCTTTTCAACTCTTCTGTGAATCTAAAATTTAAAAGGGGTGTGTTTTCTTTAAGTTACCTGAATCAGAAATAATACTGGATGAAAAATAATCAAGACTGGGATCAACATCCACAGACAGAAAAGGGGGAAGCTGAGCTCCTTGGAGAACCGCAACATGCCGGACACCGCAAGGAGAGCGGGCAGGGCCTCGAGGGAGCAGAAGGCAGCAGGAGAGCCACGTGTCCTGGGGCAGGGCAGGCTCCGCAGGGAAAGTCAGGCCCACAGCACCATGCGCCAGTCAGCCCCGACTCTGGTCAGTGCCCGGACGGTGGCTGTGGGCCTGGAGTCCAGCGCATGACGGGCATGGACGCCAGACCGCAGCCCGGCAGACCCGTCACAGGCAAGGCTGCCTCTCTGCCGCGGACCTGATAGTTACAATATTTTTACATTTCCTGACCCTCCTCTAAAAACACACATGCAAAGAGTACGGCAAAGAGAACTGCTATGGCCCTGGCCGGGTGGTCCAGTGGTTGGAGCATCATCCCTTGCACTGAAGGGTCAGGGTCGTGGGCTTGATTCCTGGTTAAGGCACATACCCAGGTTGTGGGTTCAATCCCGTCAGGGCACACATGTGAGGCAAAAGATCAATGTTTCTCTCTCCCTCTCTCCCTTCTCCCCCTGCCCCAGAATCAATGAAAACATATCCTTGGGTGAGAATTAAAAGAAAAAGGCCCTGGCCAGTGTGGCTGTTGGCTAGGTGTCGTCCTGTGCACCAAAGGGTTGCTGGTTCGATTCCTGGTCAGGGCGCATGCCCATGTTGTGGGCTGGATCCCTGGTGGGGGATGTATGGGAGGTGGCTGATCAATGTTTTGCTCTCACATCAATGTTTCTCTCTCTCTCCCTCTCCCTTCCTCTCTCAAGAAAAAAAAACAAAACTAAAATGAAGTTCAAAAACAAAATTAAAAATTTTAAAAAAGAGAACGTCTATGACTTGCCTAGGGACTCAGTCCCAGGACCGCAACCCGCGATCTTGCTCAGCGCGTCCCTGGAGGGGAGACCCCGGCCCCTGAGCTGAAGCCCCTCGCACATCCCATGGGACAGCCAGCACCACGCTCCTCCAGAGCCACTCACAGACGGAGAGATGTCGTCGTCGTATTTTTTCAGCTGATTCATGAACTCCAGGTGTTTCTTCTCTTCCTCCAGCTGGGCCACAGACTGCTCGCTCTTCTGCAGCTTCTGCTGCGTGTTGGCCAGCTCGTCCCGCAGCCACTGGTTCTCCTGGCACAGGCGGCGGACCTGCGCACGCAGCTTCTGCTTCTCCGACTCCACGGCGTTCAGGTGGTTGGACAGCGCCATCATGACCTGCAGACAGGCGCACGGGCTGCGGCAGCGGTCCCAGCCCGCCTCCCTCCACCCGGCCCCGTGCTGCGGCTTCCAGCTGCAACTCGTTCCCCAAGCACGATGTGCACCGTGCCAGGACTCCCGTGTCCACCTCGGTCACAGGCCACACACGGGACACGCAGGAGTAGCACATGCCCAGAACATGTACAGAAAATAGACATGTGCTTTGTTTGAGAGCATCTCAAGTGGACTAGCAATGGACGCACAGCTACTCTTCTGATAAAAATGCATTTTTTACTTTCCATCCAGACGGCTCCAACGCAATTTCTCGCGACCGTGCCCCCACGTGACACTGTGTGTGCCTGACGCAGAAGTGTGCCGAGTGTGGTCACTCTGGGAGGGGCTGGGCGGCGGAGGGGAGGGGAGGGCAGGCAGATCTTCCAGGTGCCACGGGAAGGGAAGGCATCTTTGCCGCTGGCATCACGGGTCAGGGGCGCTGGCGCTCTCCTGAGCACAGTCAGTCCTAGCGAGGGGCTGCCCAGGACGGTGCCTGCGGGCCCTGAGCAGCGTCGGGGACTGAGCGGCTGCGCGCCCCTGGGAACGGAGCCCAAGAGAAAGCTGGGTCCTGGCCTCGGGCTGTGCTCTTCAGACCTGCCACCTGCCCTGCCCTCTTCCTTACCCTCCTCGGTGTGAGAGCTGAAATCCAGAGGCGAGCTTTTTCTTCCTTCCTAACCAACATCTGCCAAACTAAAGAGGAAGCTCATGTTCACATCACTTTTCAACAACAGAACTGGCAACACAATAGCTTCGCAGCAACTGAACAAGTTCACGTTCTTTCCCTGGCGCCGAGCAGGGTCAGGAGGAAGGGCCCCGCGAGGGCAGGGCGAGGGCGGCACGGTGCGGAGGGAGCGCCTCCACGGCAGCAGCTGCTCCAGTCCCACCAACAGGAAGAAAGCCAGGAAGTGCCCAGTTTTACCTACAGTGTGTGGGCAAAGCCCAGTTACGGGGCGAGGGGCACGGCACGCTCCTGTCTCCCGTCTACGCCGGCACGACAGAACCAAGGCTGGTCAGAGGTACACAGCCCTGTCTGGGGCCGCAGAGGCCAGCAGCTGCCGGCCGACAGCCAGGCTCCCTCCTTCCTGCTAGAGCCGGGCACTGTAAGGGGCAAGATGGCACTCCCAGCCTCCCCCACGCGGCATGGCCACGGAGCGTCCCGCAGCGAGGGGAACAGAGCGCTCTGCGAGCTCTAGGAAGCAAGGAGGAGGTGCCCTTCCTGCCTCCCGGCGGGCGGGCACTAGAGCGGGGCGGGGCCCTGGCTGCCGCGGGGCTGTCCTGGTCCGGGAGACAGGCAGGGTCTGGGGTCCCTGGTGACTGGTTTTTACAGTCTATGCGATGTAAGCCACTGTTTCTGTTTTCTGATGTGTGCAGCCAAATCCAGTCCCAAAGGACACGTTGGCCCTGCTTTTTAAAATGCAGACATGCCCTAATCAGCCGTCATGTATGTAACACGCATAACCCTCTGTGACTCTATAAGGACCTTCATTCTGGTTAGTGAGGGCCATGAGCCCGCCCGCCCGCCTGCTCTGCCATGCCGCAGCCCGTGCTTCTACCTGCGCCTCGCTCAGGCCCAGCTCCAGCATCTCCAGGGACTTGCGGATCATGTTGGACTTCTCCTCCACCAGGTTACTCTCGTCATCCTTCTTCAGACACTTCAGCGTCTCGAGCAGGCTCTGCAGGATGGAGTTGTGCTCGTTCTTCAGCGCCTCCAGCCCCTGGATCACTTGCTTTGTCTTGGAAATGATCTCATCCTGCGTGAGCTTCTCCAGTCTGTCCTCCTTCACGTACACCATCGTGGACATGTTGTCATACATTCTGGAACAGAAAGACAAAAATCAGGCCTCTCGCCGAGGTCCAATGTACATTACATCTCTAAGAAGATACTTGTGCGAAGACTGTAAATTAACATTTTTGTAGGCAAATACCAAGTCTGTGTATTTGATTTAATATTCTATACTGGTTCTGCTTTTCCATGGCAGATCAGTTTAATTACTTTCCTGGCTTATGACTGAATTTTTTAATGGAAAGAATGGCAGCAACAGAAACTAATGCCAAAGATTACAAGCAACAAAACACCCAAATGGCATTTCCCAAACACACAGCCTCAGTGAACACAATGTTCTCGGAGTGTCTGCCAGTCTTATTTTTCCTGACTGAAATGCAGGAGGGAAGTGGGTCCTCTGGCTTGTTGACCAGGTGCCCTGAGGCGGTCAGGCTGGAAGGCGGCGCCAGCAGAGGAGCGTGGAGCACTGGGGGGGGGGGGGGGGGGGGGGGGGGGACTGAGCCTCGGAGCCCAGGCAGGTGGATGACATGAGGTGGCTCACTCGGCTGGGTGTCAGCCCATGCACCGGAAGCTCGCTGGTTCAATTCCTGGTCAGGGCACACGCCCAGGTTGCGGGTTCAGTCCCCAATCAGGGTGCATACAGGGGAGACAACCGATCAATGTTTCTCTCTCACATCGATGTTTCTCTCTCTCTTCCTTCCTCTCTCTCTAAAATCAATTTTTTTAAAAAAATTCAGGAGCGTGGGGGGGAGGACTGGGGGGGCGCGACACGCCCCCTGGGGTAGAGCAGCCCCGGGCAGGGCAGGTGTGAAACCCGGGCAGTGAGAGCAGAAAGGGAGGGGAGGGGCACTGAACCAGTGGCAGCACCGCAGCAATGCCTGCTGAGCCTGAGCGAGCCCTCCCCGCCGGCCTGTGCAGGGCGCTGTGCCCGGGAACTGCCAGCACGCAGGGGGCGAAGACAGGGAGAGAGAGGAGAGGGATGAGCTGAGGTCGGAGGCTGTGGGGTGGCTTCCTCAGAACCGCGGGTGCCTGCCCAGCCTCACCTCCAAGACACAGCTCTACTGAAGGCGGCTGCCTGGCCGGCAGCTCGGCTCCGCTGGTTCGAGTCATCCTGATAGGCCTAGGCTGCGGGCACATACAAGGGCACCCATGACTGCACGGACGGGTGAAATGAGTCCATGCTTCTCTCCTTTCCTCCTCCTCCTTCTCTCTCTCTCTCTGTCTCTCTCTAAAATCAGTAATTTTTTAAAAGGCAGGGCCGTTTGGGAGGCCTTACTGAGCTCACGGCTCTCAAGGGCACTGCCAGCCCCAGGAGAGCAGGCCCTCGAGTGTCCTGTCCTGCGCGACCCTCTCGGACTGTCACGCGGTCACTGCTAAGTGCACGCGCGCCGGCCGACTGAGGCCTGGTGTCCAGTGAACAGGACTCAGCGGGTGCCCAGAGGGAGGAGGAAGCGAAGCCAGGCGCCCTGCCCACCTTCTCAGCACAGTTCCCAAGTGATGCAGCCTTAGCTCCTCCCACTCGCAGAGCAGGGCTGCCTAGGTGAGGCCTGACCAGGGCTGGCCTCAGGGACACGCAGGCGCCGAGGGCAGGCTGACAGCACTCCACTCCCAGAGCTAAAGGCACAGCAACAGACCTCCGTGGGGGGGCGGGGGGAGGGGAGACGGACTTGGGCAGAAGAGGAACAGAATCTACGCTCTCGCCGCCCTGCTGAGTCTGGCCACACAACGAGTGCGCGTGCGCACGGGGCACGCACGCCCGTGCCTCTCATAGCTCACCACAAGAGCACAGAGACACCTGGCCGGGCTGTCCGGAGGGCAGGCAAAGGAACCCGCCCCTCACACACAGGAAGAGGGGACACGTCCGCCACATTCAGACAGACCGACCTAACACCGAGACGCGAACAGCAACGCTGACCCGCTGACCACTTCAGGGAAAGCTTAAAGCACAACTGCCAGCTTCTCCCGCCGCCTTGGAGACACTCTGGGCCACGGAGACTGCCGTTCTGTCCCACGGGGACCAGGTCACCGTCATGGATGATCTCGCGTCCCATCCCTCCACCTGATCACTCAGAAGCGTCCCCTCCCACAATCAAACACTAATTAGCAGGTGATACAATTTTCAACCATCTGACAAATTTTACTTACCACAACCGTCCTCCTCTCTCAAAAATTAACAAAAAGAGAGCAAAGGCCAGAGAAGGAAAGAGCATCCCCTGGGTCACTTTACCATGCTGTGTGGCTTATATATCCCTTTTTTTATTTTACTGATTTTTAGAGAGAGCGAGAGGAAGGGGGGGAGAGGGGAGGGCATCGATTTGGTGCTCCACTTGTGTATGCAATCACTGGTTGTTTCCTGTGTGCGCCCTGATCGGGGGTCAAACCTGAATCCTTGGCGCATCGGGACGACTCTAACCCACTGAGCGGCCTGGCCGGGGCCCTTACATACCAACTTTTCAAGAGAGGATGTGGATGCAGAGAGGACAGCCGAGGAAGAGACGGCTATGCTGCCCGCTCTTGCCTGGGAAGTGTGCTTCCTACAGACACAGCCAAGGGCAGCGGAGAAAGCAGGATGGGCCACGGCGTCCGAGACGCTTTTCCAAGAGGCGCCGAGCTGCACAGTGGGAAGCCCTGCAGCCAGCGGCCCGCCACCTCTGCAGACCGCCACAGCCCGGCCACCTCTGCACACGGCCACGGCCCGGCCACCTCTGCACACGGCCACGGCCCGCCACCTCTGCAGACCGCCACAGCCCGGCCACCTCTGCACACGGCCACGGCCCGGCCACCTCTGCACACGGCCACGGCCCGGCCACCTCTGCACACCGCCACGGCCCGCCACCTCTGCGCACCGCCACGGCCCCGCCACCTCTGCACACCGCCACGGCCCGCCACCTCTGCACACCGCCACGGCCCCGCCACCTCTGCGCACCGCCACGGCCCGGCCACCTCTGCACACCGCCACGGCCCGCCACCTCTGCACACCGCCACATCCCGGCCACCTCTGCGCACCGCCACGGCCCGGCCACCTCTGCATACCACCACGGCCCGGCCCCCTCTACACACCGCCACGGCCCCGCCACCTCTGCGCACCGCCACGGCCCGGGGAGCTCTGGGCGGCGTGGGAAAGCAAAGAGCCCCTAATGCGCCTGCAGAAAACAACCCAAGTTTATTCAGGGAAGTCAGCACTCAGTCCACGGTCTGAATGGCACCTGATGCCAAAGGTGATGGAGGAGGAGGTAGGTGGGCCTTTGGGAGGTCATGAGAGGAGCCCTCATGAATGGGATTAGCGCTCTTTATATATATATATACTAGAGGCCCAGTACATGATTAAATCATGCACGTGTAGGGTCCCCTAGGCCTAACCTGCCATCCTGGTGCCTGTCCGCTGGTGCACCAAGCCTTTCAGAAGCCTCCGGCGCGGTGGAGGCTTCTGAAAGGCCTGGTGCACCAGCGGACAGGCACCCAGCTCCCACGCTTTCGCTTTCGATCGCAGGGGAGCTGGGTGCCTGTCCGCTGGTGCACCAGGCCTTTCAGAAGCCTCCGGCGCGGGGGAGGCTTCTGAAAGGCCTGGTGCCGGAGTGGACAGGCACCCAGCTCCCCCGCTTTTGATGGTCCGCAGCGGGACGTGGGCTCGCTGCCCCAGAGGCCCCTTCTGTGCCGCAGCACAGCCATGGCGCAGACGCCGAGCTCGCGCCGCCGCTGGCAACGCGAGCTCAGCGTCCTGCCGGCCCAATCAGCCCCCCACCCCGTCCCCCCGAGTCCCGCCCCCCCACGCCTCCTGGCCAATCGTGGGCATAGCGAAAGTACAGTCAATTTGCATATTTGTCTATTATTAGGTAGGATGTGTGTGTGTGTGTGTGTGTGTGTGTGTGTGTGTGTGTGTGTGTATATTTTTTTTTTAGTTGATATCGGAGAGGAAGGGAGAGGGAGAGAGAGGAACATCAGTCATGAAAGAGAATCATCGGTCGCCTGCCTCCTACAGGGCCCCCTCTAGGGACCGAGCCCACAACCTGGGCATGTGCCCTTGACTGGAATCGAACCCGGAAACCTTCCAACCGCAGGCCTACGCTCTATCCACTGAGCCACACCAGCTAGGATGGGACTGGTGCTCTTTTAGTAAAAGGCCACATAGACTCCCCCTCCCCCTGCCGCCACGTGAGGACGCAGCGAGAAGATGGTGTCTGAGCCAGAGCAGGTCCTCACCAGACACGGACTCTGCCAGCACCACCATCGTGGACTTCCCAGCCTCCACAACTGTGCGAACTCAATGTCTGGTGGTCTGTTACAGCAGCCCAGATGGACTAAGACAGGGGTCCTCAAACTTTTTAAACAGGGGCCAGTTCACTGTCCCTCAGACCGTTGGAGGGCCGGACTATAGTTTAAAAAAAAAACTATGAACAAATTCCTATGCACACTGCACATATCTTATTTTGAAGTAAAAAAAAAAAACACACAAAACGGCAAAAACACCCGCATGTGGCCCGCGGGCCATAGTTTGAGGACGCCTGGACTAAGACATGCTTATCTTGGAACCCAAGATTACAGAGTGTGTTGTGGATTAAAGGATACAACGGTCAAACCTTGGAAAATTAGATGACTGAGCCATTACTGTATTTTCCGGCGTATAAGATGACTTTTTAACCCAGGAAAATCTCAAAAGTCGGGGGTCTTATACGCCGGAAAATATAAGACCCCCAACTTTTGAGAAGATTTTCCTGGGTTAAAAAGTCGTCTTACACGCCGGAAAGTATGGTAATTCCGTCCTGGGTACACACCCGAGAACAATAAAAACATGCTTACCTAAACACTTGCAAACAAATGCTCCAAAAATGAAACGGTGGCAACCATGAACCCTGCCCGCCAGTGTTTTGGCATTATTCGTAACAACCAAAACGTGACACGGCCCCAATGCCCATCCGCTGATGAGTGAGTGGATAAACAAAACGGGGCGGCCATACAGGGGGATAGTTGGATATAAAAGGAACAGAATACTGATCCGCACTACAGCACGGACAGCACTGTGCCGCCTAGACAAAGCCAGGCAAAGGCCACGGTGCGGACTGCACTTCCCTGAGGGCCCGCAGAATCAGGAAGATCAGCGGGGCCACGGGCGGGGGGAGAGGGGAGGGGTGCCGCTTTCTTACCAGGCTGATGAAATGTCGGGACCTGGACAGTGGTACAGCCCTGTACACTTTTCATATGTGAACCACACTAGGTGCACCGGTTAATAATGCGGATTCTTTTCAATAGATGGAGTTACACATATGTTGATATATATGCGATTTGATATGATGCTATTTTGTTGTATTGACAAGCTTCAAAACCTCATATGTCAAATTTTCTGAAGGTGTTAACATCATAGATATTTTTACACTTAAAAATGTCAAATTTTGTGCCAAAAAAGCATTTGCGGGAAGTTTAAATTCATTACTTTATTCTGAAGAAAAGTGCTGCTGAAAGCTTCAGGAAGCTTATGGCGAACATGTTCCATCTCAAGATACTTGTGAACGCTGGCTTAAACGCTTTGAAAGTGATGATTTCGATGTGAAAGACAAAGAACGTCCAGGTCAACCGAAAAAGTTTGAAGACCAACAATTACAAGCATTATTGGATGAAGATGCATGTCAAACTCAAAAACAACTTGCAGGAAGATTAAACGTTGCTCAGCAAACAATTTCCGATCGTTTACAAGCAATGGGAAAGATTTTAAAGGAAGGAAAATGGGTGCCACATCAACTGAACGAAAGACAAATGGAAAACCGAAAAGGCATCAGTAAAATGTTGTTTCAACGGCACGAAAGAGTCTTTTTTGCATTGAATTGTGACTGGCGATGAAAAGTGGATTTATTTTGAGAATCCCAAACGCACAGAATCATGGGTTGATCCAGGTCAACCATCAACATCGACTGCAAGGCCAAATTGCTTCGGAAAGAAGACAATGCTCTGTGTTTGGTGGGATCAGGAAGGTGCGGTGTATTATGAGCTTCTAAAGCCAGGTGAAACCGTTAATACTGATCGCTACTGACAACAAATAATCAATTTGAACCTGAAATGACCAGAATGGGCCAGAAGACACGGCAAAGTAATTCTGCATCATGATGACGCACCATCACACACTTCAAAACCAGTTAAAGACACGTTAAAAGATCCTGCCTGGGAAGTATTAACCCACCCGCCGTGTTCACCAGCCCTTGCTCCTTCAGATGACCACTTGTTCCGATCGATGGCACACACACTGTCTGAGCAGCACTTCAAAACGTACGAAGAAGTGGACAATTGGGTCTCTGGATGGTTTGCCTCAAAACAAGAAAAGTTCTATTGGGACGGTGCCCTCCGCTGAGGATTTAAAAAAACAGGCCAGGCCGCCCACCTCTGGGCAGAGCCCTGGCAAGGCCTGGGCAGAGCACTGAGGCCATTTATTTGCCAAAGACACAGGCCCCTCTTCGCAGGTGCAAACTGGAAGCATGATTCACTACGGGAAGGGGCTCCATGAAACCAGGAGCACCCACTTCTCCTAAAACAAGGGTGCGTGAGCCAAGCGAGGCCGATGTCGCTACTGCAAGTCCCAGGTTGAACAGCGGAGAGGAAACAGCTTCGTGGGCCAGTGTGCCTGCGAGAACACACAGGTGCTGCGTGTCGAGAGCATGTGCTCCGACGTGGGAAGAACTGTTTATTTCCCAACGAAAAATGCCAGCAGCGCAGCATCCTAGCCGAAGCGAAGTTGGTGTGTAAGTGGCAGCCCGTCTGCGTGGAGTGCCTTCCTCCTACCCGGAGGCCGTTAGAGAGCAGCTGTGAAACCCAGCTCTCCTGGCGGGGAGGGAGGGCAGGGGGGAGGAAGGGGGAGAGGGGCAGCTCTCACTCACACCTTCACATCATGCGTTTTCCCAAGGCAGCACACATTCCCTAATTATTTAAAAACATGAACAGAGACCATAACAGGAAACAGGAACCATAAGAGAAAAAAACTGATACACTGGACTTCATCAAATTTTAAAAGTACTAGGTGAGAGAAAGCAGAAAAATAAAAAATAAAAAAAGATGGGACAAGCTTTGACTAAATGAATAAAGCCTCTCCTTTCCTTAAAGAAAATTTAAAAGGCAGTCAAAAAAAATTAGTTAAGCCACATTTTGGGAAAGATATTTGCAACATATGTATCTGACAAAGACTTGTACCCAAATATAAAAAAATTCCCACACTCGCCCTGGCCAGAGCTCAGTGGTTAGAGCGTCGGCCAGGGGACCGAGGGGTCTGTGGTTCGATGCCCAGTCAGTCAAGGGCACATTCCTTGGTTGCAGGTTCCCCCGCCCAGTAGGGGCATGCGTGGCAGGCAACCAATGAATGTCTCCCTCACGCTGACATATTTCTCTCTCTCCCTCCCTCCCTTCCACTCTAGAAATCAACTGGAAAAAATATCTGCAGGTGAGGATTTTTAAAAATCCAACATTCAACAAAAAGACAAAGAACCCAGTTTTTCAAATGGGCAAAACCCTTAGGACGGACACTGCACAAAAGCAGGTGCCCGAAGGCCAGCAGGCAGGGCGGAAGCGCCCATCACCGCGGGTCCAGGGACCCGCTCACTGAGCCGTGAGGAGGGGGGGAGGGCGGGAGCCACAGGAACTCGCGCTCACTGCTAGTGGAGTCAAAGGCACAGCCACTTTGCAAAACCGGGGGGTTCGTGAAACGTCAGCCATGCAGCGAGCCTGAGCCCGCCCCCCCCCCCCCAGGACGCGTCCAGCCTGTACAGAACGCGCCCCCAGAAGGGCATGTAGAGGAATGGCCACTGCGGCGGGTCCACAGGCAGCCCCACTCGGGAATGGAGGAGCGGACTGCAGGGACTCCTGCAGCAACAGGGACGGTGTTCAATGTTACGCTGAGCGACAGAAGCTGGATGCAAAAAACAAACACTGCATAACATCTTTCATCTGAAATCTGGAACAGGCAGAACTGACCTGCGGTCACAGGAATCAGGACAGTTGCTTGCGGGGGATAATGGTGTCTGGCAAGGGGCTTAAGGGAACTTCCTGGGCTCTATTTGTTGTTGTTGTTGTTGTTAATCCTCACCTGAGGATATATTTTCCCATTAATTTTTAGAGTGGAAAGGAAGGGGAGAGACAGAGAGAAACATTGATGTGAGAGAGACATACTGACTGGTTGCCTCCTACACACATCTGGGCTCTATTTTTTTAAACCTGTTTATAAAGTAAACTCAAGTGTATTGTCACTCAGTAAAGACTACCGCCTCAGCTTTGCTAGTGGCAGTATCGTAGCCAATGAGGTTTATCCGAGGCACGATTATTGCTAATTAAAAAAAAACTACCGTCTCACAATCTTTTTTTAATATGTATTTTTATTAATTTCACAGAGGAAGGAAGAGGGAGAGAGATAGAAACATCAATGATGAGAGAGAATCATTGATTGGCTGCCTCCTGCATGCCCCCTACTGGGGATCGAGCCCACAACCCAGGCAGGTGCCCTTGACTAGAATTGAACCTGGGACCCTTCGGTTCACAGGCCAACACTCTATCCACTGTGCCAAACCAGTTAGGGCTGGGCTCTATTTTGATATGTATTAATCAAAACGGAATGAAAAGAATATTCAAAATCTTAGTATTTCACTGCATAGAAATTATATTTCAATTTTTAAAGCAGATTTCCTAACTGCTGTATATTAATGCTGTATGGACTCTTAACTGTTATCCGGATGTTGACTGAAAGATGGCTGTGAATGGTTTGGTTTTGAGAACACAATAAAGTTGAGATGTGATAGGCAGATTAAGATGCCTCCCCCAAGATTCTTAGCCCCTGGTGTACCCACACCTTCTCCTAGTCATTCAATCAACCACTAATCTCGGGACTGCAGTGCAGGGATTCTGCAGATGTAATTCAAGTCCCAAATGAGCTGACCGTGAAACAGGGAGGTTAGCCGGTGGCCCTGACCTAATCACACGAGCCCTGGCCATCCGGGTCTGGAAGTCAGACTCAGTGTGAGAGGAAGCCGGGCTGCAGGAGGTTCCCCACAACCGACTTTGGAGAGGGAGGGGCCCCGGCTAGGACCTGAGAGAGCCCCCAGCCGAGAGCCAGCCAGCAGGGAAACCGGGACCCAGCCCCTCAACCACAAGGTCTGAATTCTGCTGCTCTGAGCTCTAGAGGAGAAACGCCGCTCAAGCCCCCCGAGCAGCCCGGAGCCCTGAGCTCTGGAGGGTCCAGATAAGCCATGCCAGACCCTCACCCACAGACACTGGGTGTGAATTGCAGTTATTTAGTTATTGGGGGAGAGAGGGAGAGAGAGAGAAGGGGGGGGGGAGGAGGAGAAGTAGAAGGAGAAAGAGATAAACATCCACAATCTTTTTTGGAATACAGGATGACTCGCCAACCAACGGAGACACCTGGCCAGGGCAAACTTAGCATTATTATCCTGATTCCTAATAACAAGGCTGTTGCAAGTAAAAGACTTGAGTCCGAAGCCCGCCCCACAGCCAGGTCCTGCTGGCTTAAGTAACTTGCCCTCCTAACCCAACGTCTCCTCCACGGAGAAGAGAGGTGGGCCCTGCCGGAGTGTCACCCTCATACACCAAGGTTTCTGGTCTGATGCCCAGTCAGGGCCCATACAAGAAGCAACCGATGATTGCATGGATGGGTAGGACAACAAATCAGTGTTTTTCTCTCTCTCTCTTTAAAACCAATTTTTTAAAAAAATATATGGAGGTGGTTACAGCACCAGTTTTACCTGGAATGGTGCTAACCTCACCATGATCAGTTTTACTGGTATTAGCAGTAGCACAGTAAACTGCAGAGGCAGGGACATTCAAAGGCACAGATCCAAACGGTTTCCATCTGCCTCCAAAAATTAAAACAAAATAAAATCAGGATTCCTTTTTTATCTGAGAGCGATCAGCCAGGGGGCTGCAGGGCAGACTGGCGCAGGGTGCCCTGGGAAAGAAGGCCGGGTCCTCTGTTGCTACTGTCACTCAGCTCTCGGAATTGGCCCTCCCTCCGCAGGAAGGAATATTCTCAGAAAAAATTTGGAAGGTCATGAATAACCTCCTAGAGGCCAAATCCAACAGACTTTTCTGTCCAACTCTTCCTTGACCTCTGAACCAATGTGACAGTGACCAAGCCCCGCCCTCCCGTTTCCCAGGGCGCACCCTGCTGCCCTTCCCGGCCACTCCGGCCACGCCCACGGTGAGAGGGGGAGAGGCCGCTAGAAGAGGTCGTGAAGGACACGCGACTGGCTTTAGCCAGGATGCTGCACCTCTCAAATCTTCATCTCCAGCACAAATCTGTCCTGAGCTCCAGCCCCACCCCTCCCACTGCCCACTGGCACACCGGCCGCCCAGAACACCTGACTTAACCAAACCAAGTGCGAAGCCCCTCCGCCTCACCAGCCCGAGTCACCGAGTCACTGCAGAGACCAGGAAGTCCCTCTAACGAGATGCTTTCCTTCAATACCTGTTTCTTAAGCCGGTCCCTGCCAGGCACTGACAGTGCCTACGACAGGTACAAACCCACCTGGTGGGGAGCGTGAGGTGAGGGAGGGCAGACAAGAAGCCCGGAAGGAAATAATGAAGGACACGGGACAGCGCACAGGAAGTGCAGTGCTCAGGAGGGGCAGCGAGGACCACACCCAGAGAGGTGCGCCTCAGTGAGGGCAGGGGCAGCAGGGCAGGTGGGGCGGGGCGGGGCGCTCACAGGACCTTGGGAACTTCAGCAGAGTGAGGGGACCCACGTTTCAGCAGTTCGCTCTGGCTGCCCATGCTGCCCGCCCCTCCTGCCTGCCTGCAGCCCCACCCTTACCCCGTCTACCCAGCCCCAAATCAAGGCTACTCCAACCCACTGCTCCTCTGCCCCTACGGCACTGCCTCACCCTGCTCAGCCCTCACCTGGGGTTAACGGCTCCCTAACCAGTTAGGGTCTCATCTCAGTTCTAAGCACCTGCCACACTACCTAAGCTCCTTCTGAATGTCACCTCATCCTGGAGTCCCCAGCCCTCCTCCCCACACTCAGGATGAAAGCACCCCCAGGCATGTTGTTCAAGCTGGTCCCAACCTCACCTTTCCATCTCTCACCCAGCTCCCACCCCAGCACCCACCCCAGCTCTCACCCCAGCTCTCACCCAGCACCCACCCCAGCTCCCACTCCAGCACCCACCCCAGCTCTCACCCAGCACCCACCCCAGCTCCCACTCCAGCACCCACCCCAGCTCTCACCCAGCACCCACCCCAGCTCTCACCCAGCACCCACCCCAGCACCCACCCCAGCTCTCACCCAGCACCCACCCCAGCTCTCACCCCAGCTCTCACCCAGCTCCCACCCCAGCTCTCACCCAGCACCCACCCCAGCACCCACCCCAGCTCTCACCCAGCACCTACCCAGCACCCACCCCAGCTCTCACCCAGCACCCACCCCAGCTCTCACCCCAGCACCCACCCCAGCTCTCACCCCAGCTCCCACCCCAGCACCCACCCCAGCTCTCACCCAGCACCCACCCCAGCTCTCACCCAGCACCCACCCCAGCACTCACCCCAGCTCTCACCCAGCACCCACCCCAGCTCTCACCCAGCACCCACCCCAGCTCTCACCCCAGCTCTCACCCAGCACCCACCCCAGCTCCCACCCCAGCACCCACCCCAGCTCTCATCCCAGCTCCCACCCCAGCTCTCACCCAGCACCCACCCCAGCTCTCCCTATGCAGCACCACTACCCCAGCCCCACCCTCAAGTGGCCAGTTTGCCCTCTCCCAGCCTCCTCTCTGGAACCACCTCCTCAGGGCAGTCCATTCCTGTCGCCTGCAGGCTGCAGCTCCCAGGACAGCCACTGGCCACCGTCTTCATCTCTGCATCGCCAGCTGCTAATGAGCACCCACCTGCCATCCGGGTGGTTCTCAATAGACACGCAGGACCATGTTCTCACCATCTTGATATGCCAATCATTTCTATTTTATGCCCCAAAATCTGACACTTAAAATGTTCCTGTTCTTCTATTTAGGATATTACTCATCACTTTGTTAAAGTTCTGGTTTCTTATCAGATTCCACTTACGTTTTCAGATGATACAAATCCTACATTTCATGTGACTTCTCTATTTCTAGTTTCCTTCTCACACACTGTTCAAGGTGGTTCCTGTGGAGAGCCGCACTGAGGCAGCTTCCTACCGCCATTCAGTCCAGAGGCTCCGTGCCCTCCCAGCGGCACTCCCGTGCTGTCTTCCCACCTTTACTACGGAATGTCACGGTGCTTCTCCGAGACACTGCCGCCCGCCGGAGCCAGGCCACAGTGAGGTCACCCCGGCCCTCCACGCCCCTCGGGGACACCCAGGGCCGCCAGGCTCGCTGCACCATGATGCTGCATTCTCCGAGGCCGAGGCCGGGAGAAATGGGCTCCTAGAGCCTCCCCTCTGCCCCCTCCCAGGAGAATCTTTAATATTTGGTACCGCTGCTTAACCACAGACACTCGGAGACAACACAAGGAACCCAATGCCCCGCGCAGGCTGGTGCCAGCCCCGCAGAGAGGCAAACCCAGAACTCGGGAGACGTCAGGAGGTCGCCCCAGCCCTAACGGGTCTTCCCGGACCTGCTGGGGGCCATGTGTTCGGGGCAGTGACCCGTCAATGGCTTGGCCAGCTGCACCAAAAGCCCGGGCACCTAACCACCGGAGGAGGCAGGACTCTGCCCCTCGCGCAGCGCCTCAGATGGGGCCTCGGGGCCGTTCCGCACTTTGTAAAACACCATTGACGAGCAGTCCTCAGACCGTTCCTGTGCGTCCACTGTGCGGCTGAGAGCACAAACAGCAACGGGGACCCACAATTCGGAATTTCTAACAACTGCATGGCTCCGCCAGCCCCAGGTTAGAAACCACCCAGTCGCCGCGCATGCATCTTTTTCTGATGCTTTATTTTTGGGTTTTTCAGGAAAGAGCGGCACCCAATCTGACCACCAGTGCTCCGGCCGGGCGGGCGGCGCCGGCCTGGGTGGTCGCCGCGGGTGGACCGGCTCGCGCCTGGTGGTTTGTTGGGGGATGAGAAGGGACGCGGGGGAGGCCAGGCCCGGCGGCCTCGGGAGGTCCCCGCGCTTCCCACCGGCCGGGCCCGCGTCGCCCGCGAGCGTGACAGGCGCGCCGGCCCAGGGCGGGGCCGCGGGAGAGGGCGGCGGCCGGAAGGAAGAGGGAGGATTCGGACAAAGCCAAGCCGGCCGGCGCCCCTCCCCGCGTCCCCCACCCCGCGCGCCGCCTTCCCGGGGGCGGCCACCTCCCCCGGCGCGGCTCCCGGGCCGCAGCTGTTCCCGGAACGGCCGCCCCCGCTCGCAGCTGGGGATGCGGGGCCGGGAGAGAATGTGGGGCCGGGAGAGAATGTGGGGCCGGGGATGCGGGGCCGGGAGAGAATGTGGGGCCGGGGATGCGGGGCCGGGAGAGAATGTGGGGCCGGGGATGCGGGGCCGGGAGAGAATGTGGGGCCGGGGATGCGGGGCCGGGAGAGAATGTGGGGCCGGGGATGCGGGGCCGGGAGAGAATGTGGGGCCGGGAATGCGGGGCCGGGAGAGAATGTGGGGCCGGGGATGCGGGGCCGGGAGAGAATGTGGGGCCGGGGATGCGGGGCCGGGAGAGAATGTGGGGCCGGGAATGCGGGTCCGGGAGAGAATGTGGGGCCGGGGATGCGGGGCCGGGAGAGAATGTGGGGCCGGGGATGCGGAGCGGAGCCGGGCGGGGATGCGGGGCCGGGACAAGGATGCAAGGCCGGCGCGGGAACGCGGGGCCGGTGACAGAATGGGATGAGGGAGGAGCAGAGCCGGGGCTGCGGGGCCGGAGTGGGAATGGGAGGCCGGGATGCAGAGCAGGACCGGGGATGCGGGGACGGGGCGGGGCTGCGGGCGGGGCTGCAGGGACGGGGCCGGGACGCGGGGCCGGGCGGGAACGCGGGGATGCGAGGCCGGAGAAACCCGCACCTGGAGGGCCGTGGGTGCGGCGGCGGCCGGAACGGGAGGGACGGGGAGGGCCGCGGGGAGCCGGGCCGCCGCACTCACCGTGCTGCTCGCGGGCGCGCTCGCGCTGTCAGCTCCAGGCCCGGCGCGTGCGCGGGGCGGGACAGCGGGGCCGCCGCCTCGGCCGCTCGGGGGCGACGCCGCGGTCACGAGCGAGGGGCGCCGGCGCGGGCCCCCCACAGCATCCCCGGCCGTCCGCGCGCTGTCCCCGCGGCTCCGCTCGCAGCCGCCGCCCGCGCCCCTCCGGCTCCTGCCCGCCGCTGCCGCTGCCGAAAATGGCGTCTCGCGCCCCTCCCCCGGCTGGCCCCGCCCCACAATGCCGCGCGCCGCGTGACGTCACCCGTCGGGAGCAGGGGGCGTGGTCATCGCGCTCCGGGGCTGGGCACGAGGTCCCCCGCGGGCCGGGATCCGTCTCCGAGGGCCACGCGTCCCCTCGAGCCTTCCGGGACCCTCGGGGAAGCTCCCACCGCCCCCAGGAAGGGCCCTGCGGGCTCGGCTCACCGGCCTGCCCCTCCTCCGAGGCCGGCCCGGCCCCGCTCAGCGCGAGGGCGCCGCCGGCTGGCGAGAGCCGGAGGGATGGATGCTTAACCGCTGGTGCCGGGCGGAGCGGAGATGCCGCCCCCCGCCCCCCGCCTCCCCGGGAGCTGCACCCCCAGCAGCCCTCGCCACTGCACGCCCCTGGGTGCAGGGCCGCGACCTCCCGCCCGGAGAAGGGCGGCCGGATCCCCGAGCCTCCTGGGCCTCACCCCGCTGCACCCGGCTCCGCAGGCCTGACTCCGCAGCCGGGAGGCCAGCGCGGATTCAGGGGGCAAGGCGCCGCTTGCTTTGTCTGCCACCGGCGTGGACAGCCGCCCGCCCCGGCTGCCGCAGACGTCCCAAGGGCAGGGCCAGGGGCACTATTCGCCAGAGGGGTCCCGGGCCAGCGCCCCCACCCTGCTGGCTTGGACCAGGCTGCCCCTGCAGACGTTATCGCCCATCACCCGCGGCCGTTTTAACCCCGCCGGCTCGCAGCCACCAGGAAGGAAGTGCTCCTGGATTTCCTCGGGGAGGCCCAGTGACTGTGTTTTGCTTTAAAAATGCACAGGGCTGCTGGAAAGAGGATCTCTGTGGTGACACAGCACTCCTGGGCGGAGGGCGAGGCGGTGGCTCAGTCAGCCAGCCCCTCCACACCCCAGCGGTGACTCAGCCACACTACCCTGCGGAGGTCACCGCCCCTCACAGCCACCCAGGGGCTGGGCACGGCAGCTGCGACCACAGGGCGCCGGAGAGGAGAGGTGTCGGCTGCCCTGGCCGCCTTCCTCTGCTGTGACTGGGCTCAGTAACTGGCCCCGAGCAAGAAACCTAAGATGCCCCCTTCCCGTGGGTGGTCAAGAGTCTTCCCTCCTCCCTGTGGCTTCAGCCCATCCCGTCCCCAGCCCCCTGCCACCACTCCCTTTAGACCCTGGTGCCTGCTCCTTCTATTCTCTCAACAACTGCTTATGCGCTGGAGCGGTCCCCACAGAGAGAGCCAACGGGCGTTGACAGGACAATAAGGTCCCTGCTCCTGCCGTGCCACGCAGAGACTGAGCCAAGATGACCCACGGGCAGCGGCCAGGGCCGGGGGCACACTGTGAGGCGGGCAAGTCAGAGGAGACTAAAGACTAGGAAGGAGCCCCAGTCGGTTTGGCCCAGTGGATAGAGCGTCGGCCTGTGGACTACAGGGTCCCCAGTTCAATTCTGGTCAAGGACACGTGCCTGGGTTGCGGACTCCATCCCCGGTAGGGAGTGTGCAGGAGGCAGCGGGTAATGATTCTCTCTCATCATTGATGTTTCTAGCTCTCGCTCTCCCTTCCTCTCTGAAATCAATATATATATTATAGAAAAGGACTAGGAAGGAGCAATGCCAAAGGTGAGCCCTCAGGCAGAAGGCTTCGGGCAGGAAGGAGCGGGGTGCTGGGAAAGGCCAGCTCATCCACTCACCCCAGCCTCCTGGACTGGCCTGGCTGCAAGGCCCCCCTCACTCAGGGCAGCGGCTGAGCACCCCCGCCCCAGGGTCTCACCGTCAGCCAGCGCCCTGTGGCTGAGCTGCCCTGAACGTCCGTCCTCCCTCCTGTTCAGCCCTCGGACCCTCCAGTGGCTCCGGCTGCAGGTGCTGCAGCGAGCGGGGCCCTGCCAGTCTGCGGGGCCGGAGGGACAGCGCCCTCCCTGCACGCAGACAGGAGCCGAGCTGAGGGTCGGTGCCTTGGCGGTGGGGAGGCCTCAGCAGGGCCACTCAGGGCGGAACCCATTTCCTCCGCATAAACCTGGAGGACCAGGGCCCCGGGAAGCAACGGAAGCAACGCGGGCTGACGTCCTCCAAGCGTGCCTGTGGCCGGCAGCCGTGTGGGTTAGCCAGGGACCTGTCCCCCGCTGTGCCCGAGGGGCAGCTCCGAACCTCTGGTCAGGGCCTGCCCTGCACCCCACCCCGAGCCGGCCCGTGGTTCCTCCAACAGACCCGGAGTGGCCGCGGGCTTCCTGGCTCCTGGGTGAGTGCCCCTCCATTCCGGGGAAGGCCCGGTGGGGGTGCCCCCCCCCCGCCCTGCCTGCTGTCTCCATCCCGGGCTTCCCCACTGCAGAGGCCCTCATCTATTCTAACCCAGTTCCGGGTCCGAGCTGGGAGAGCTCAGCGGGCAGATGCTGGAGGAGACGTGGAGCAGCCCGGCCCATAAAGCCGAGGCTGAGGGCCCGGCTCCAGGCGGTGGAAACCCGCTCTCTCTCCGGCCTCCCGCAGCTCGCCGGGCCCTGGCATCCAGACGGGCCAGCACACAGGCTCCCTCCGATTCACCCCCAGCACTTCCTGAGCGTTCCGGTGGCGGCGCCAGGCTGGGCAACGGGAGAGCAAGGCGCGATGCCCTGACCGGCAGCCCTGGGTCGGGGCTGAGGGGGGCTCTGCGTCCCCCAGGGACCATTCACAGGGCGGGCAGGGAGGCCCCGCACACGGAGGCCCAAGTGCAGGGACTGCGGGGAAGGAAGCGCAGCGCCCAGCGCGGAACACCACACTGTCCTCTGTCTCCGTGGAGAGAGGAGTCACCGGTTCGCCGTGCATGTCCACGGCTGGGCCCCGGGCAGCTCTGGGAGACACGGGTGCTGGGACTCCCCTGCATGCTGAGGGCCTGCAGGCCAGCGGGAAGCCCCCCCCCCCTTCCAGGAAAGCGCTGGGAGGGAGGGAGTGGAGGGAGGAAGAGAGGAGAGAAGCCAGGCTGCCAGCCGCAGCACCGTGCCCCTCCGGCCTGGCCCCGCCCCGGCACAGGCACCGCAGGGCCCGCGTGAGGCTGGCGCAGAAGCTGCTGAGCCGGAGCGCAGAGGGCGGCCTGGCGGCCATGGAATCAGGACCAGGGTCAGGGCCAACCTGGGCGCCCTCCGCTTTGCTCGGCGCCATAGGTCACGCCCCGCAGGTCTCTGGCTTCAGCTCTGAAAACGGTGTCTATCAGGTGTCCAAGGTGGTTTTTGTTTCATTTTTTATTGCTTTTTATTTATTTTTTAAAATATATTTATTGATTTCAGAGAGGAAGGGAGAGGGAGAGAGAGAAACATCATGATGAGAGAGAATCATGGATCAGCTGCCTCCTGCAGGCCCCCTACTGGGGATCGAGCCCACAACCCAGGCATGACCAGAATCAAACCTGGGACCCTTCAGTCTGCAGGCCAACGCTCTATCCACTGAGCAACACCAGCTAGGGCTTTATTGCCTTTTTAGAGAGAAAGAGAGAGAAACATCGATGTCAGAGAGAAACATCTATTAGTTGCCTCCCACACGCACCCAACCCGCAGCCTAGGTAGGTGCCGTGACTGGGAATCAAACCCACAACCTTCCGGTGTACTGGACGGTGGTCCAGACAACTGAGCCGCCGGCCGGGGCGCGCTTGCCTCCTGGTTCCTGGTGGCCAGGGCCGGGTGTTTTTCCTTTGAAGAGCTCCGGCTGCCGAGTTCAGCCCACTGACCGCTCCCCCGGGCCGGGGAGAAGCAGCAGCCCTTGGGGGCCCAGAGGTGGGGTGAGGGAGTGGGGACCCCAGGGGGAAGCCCGCCCACGCCCTGTCTCACATTTTCCAGTTGCAGAGAGAGGCTGGGTCCTGCTCGGCGAGGGGTCCCAGCATTACCGACCAGGCCGCCGGGCCAGCCTGATTCCTGCGTACAGCTGGCGTGCGGCTGCGCAATCCCAGTCCCAGCAGCTTTCACGTCTGTGCTTTGGGGGACCCTGAGCTGGCATATGGGAAGGACAGCTTCCTGCTGGGGAGGCCCAGCCATCCTGGCCCCCTGAGCCCGCCTTCCGGTGTCCCCTGGGGGCACCGGGCTGTGAGGGACGCCATCCAGAGCCATCAGCGGCCCCGGGATGCCCCCAGATGAAGACTGATGCCCAAGTGTGGGCAGGGAGGACACATGAGTCCTTCCTATGGAAAGATGGTCACGTCCTCTCAGGGACTCATGGGATATCTTAGGAAACGTGCTGGACTTCCCACAGGTGTGGCACGGAGACCGGCCGGTTTTCTCTGGTTATCTACTCGGTCTACACGGTCGGCCAGGGGCTGGGAGGCGGGTCCAAGTGAGGGAAACTTACTGAAATGATGCCTCGGGCCCAGCCGGCGTGGCTCAGAGTTAGAGCATTGACCTATGGACCAGGAGGTCACGGTTTGATTCCTGGTCGGGCACATGCCCAGGTTGTGGTCACGGTCCCCAGTAGGGGACAGGTGGGAGACGGCTGATCAGTGATCCTCTCTCATCATTGATGTTTCTCTCTCTCTCCCTCTCCCTCTCCGAGATCAATAAAAATATATATTTTTAAAAAGAGATGCTGTCGCTGGTTGATTCACACTCTGATGGTGACAGGCAATGGGTCTGGGCCTGGGGTGCGGGAGGTGTCGTGGGAGACTGACATTCTGCATTGGGGATTTCCCCTCAACTTCTTATCATGAGAATGTTCAAACATGCAGGAAAATTGTACCTGAACACCCACGTACCCACCCCTGAGGTTCCACGGTGACTTATTACCTGTCTCAGGCGATCCACCCTCCGTCCACGAATCCATCTGTTGTTGTTTTTTTAACGCATTTCAGAGCAAGTGCAAATGTCAGTACGCTTCACCCCTGAACACCTTAGCATGCGTCTCATTAACAGAGTTGGGTATTTGTTTTTAGGGAAAATTCACACACCGCGAAACGGACACATCGTCAGGCTACCGCCCATGAGCTCCGGAAAATGCTCCCGCCTGCGTGACTGACACCCCTGGAGGAGCTGGTGGCCCAGGCCACGGCATCGTGGCCATCCCCCCCCCCACTTTTACCTGGGACGGCTGCCATCCGGAAGGGCGTGGACTTGTTCAAGGACACAGACCTGGGCCACCGCAGACCAGCAGATGGATAGCTTTTTCCAGCTTTTATGCAAAAATAGCCATGCAGGTGCAGGTCTGCGGAGTCAGCACAGGCCGATCCTGGCCACGGCTGCGCCCCCTCTGTGAACGGGGTGCCGGACCACACTCCCCGGGCTCCCTCCACTGAGCGAGGCCTCCCCACCCTCTCCAGAGAGACCAGCCTCCCCTCATCATTGTGAGGCTTCTGGGCACAGACCTCACCTTCATTCCTGTGGTCTCTCTTGCCCGTCCTCCCCCACAGACCCCACCCCTCGCTCAGGTTCTTGAATAGAGTGCTTCTCAATCAGCGGCAGCTGATGGATGGACAGGTGGATGGACGGATGGACGGAGGGATGGACGGACGGATGGGTAGACAGACCGACCAACCACAGAGTAAACAGTCAACACCCAGGTGCTGGCTGGCATCAGTGCCGACGAGTCCTGGTGTCACCTGCTCCCCAGCTCTGCCCTGCTCCCTAGGGCTGCCCCCTGGAGTGGGGGTGGGGGAGTGACCTCACACCAGTGCTGGTCTGGCTCACCCAACCAGGCTCGTTAACCCCGCCTGGGCCCCACGGCCCGCCTGCCCTCCGAGCTGGCTTCCCTCCTTCCTCCCCGGCAGACCCCTGGCCACCTGTGCCCTGTGTCTGTGGACGGTGGCCACGCCACTTTTCTCTAGCGGATTTCTTGGTCCCTGTATGCAGTGGTGGCCCCACAGTCCTATCTAGGAGAAGAGGGCCACGTCCCTCCTGCTGCCAGGATGGCCTCTGTGTTGGTCCAGCCTGGACCACACGACCCAGAAATGCCCAGGAGAAAGGTGACCTGCGGGTGGGAGGCAGGTTAACAGTGGACTCAGCCCGGCTGGCATGGCTCCGTGGTTGAGCGTCCACCTATGAACCAGGAGGTCAGGGTTCAATTCCCGGTCAGGGCACATGCCCGAGTTGCAGGCTCCATCCCCAGTAGGGGGCGGTGCAGGAGGCAGCCAATCAATGATTCTCTGTCATCATTGATGTTTCTATCTCTCCTTCTCCCTTCCTCTCTGAAGTTAATAAAAATATAAAAATATATATTTAAAAATCTACACTAATAAAAGAGTAAGATGCAAATTGACCATACCTTCGCAACGCTCACCAGCCAATCAGGAGTGAGTATGCAAATTAATCTAACAAAGATGGCAGGTTAATTTGCATACGCAGGCGCCCAGCGGCCGGGGGTGTTCTGCACCGCCCCAGCCGCTCCAGGCCTCTGGGCTGCATGGGAAGGCAGGTCCATTCTTGCACGAATCTTCGTGCATCGAGCCTCTAGTAAATAAATAAAACTAAAGGTGGACTCAGAGGTTCCTCCCAGGGGCAGCAGGCTCCAGCCACAGGAGCAGCTTCTGTCCTGCCACCACCTGTGCAGGGGGGAGGCCAGGCTTGAGGAGACCCTGGAACAGGCAGAGCTGGCCGCCCACCCACAGGAAGGCTCTCAGCCCTGCAGGTGTTCAGTGCCCTGAACGAGCTGCTGCCAACTGTGCCAGACTCTGCTCAGCTCTGGAGGGCAGCCTGGAGGAGGAGGCAGGCCTGACTAGGGAAACACACAGATGCATGTGCCATCACAGAGGGCTAGAACGGGGAAAGCCCAGCCTCAGGGTGCCCAGGTCAGCCCCTCACCTGGACTTGGCTGGGCGGGTCCAGCTGAGCCTCCTTTACCCATTGTCAGCACCTGGAAACCCCTCTGCATAGAAACTCAACTCGGTGGCAGGAGCCGCCCTGGTCCCTGGCGTTGACACAAAGCACCTCACACCCATTTCCCACGCCCCGCCCATTTTACAGATGGAGAAACTGAGGCTACGAGAGGGGAAACGGACCACTAGGCCTTGGCTCTGATGTGGCCATTGGACCCCACCCCAGAGCCCACTTCGCCGCAGGAAAGGAGACTAAAGCTTTGCCCGTGCTCTCGGCCTGGGGAGTAGATTCGGGAAGAGGCTTTTAGCAGGGCCTCTGGAAATTTCCATCGATTGATGCATTCTAGAAGCTGCTGATCCATCAGACATAAATCTTGTTCTTTTCCAGGTCCGCTCGGCAACCTGACCCGGTCCCCAAGAGCCCTCCGTGCCTCCTGCTTTCTCATCGCTCCGAGGGGTGCCTGGGGCCGCGGTAACCACGGGCTCATCATCACAGAAGCTATTCTCCTACAGCCTGGAGGCCAGAGGCGAGGCCAAAGTCAGAGACCGAGGCGCAGGCAGGGCAGTTCCCTCTGGGGCTCCGAGAGCCTGGTCCCGGCCTCTCCTGCCTCCGGGGCTCCCCCAGGTGAGTCCTGGGCTTGGAGATGCGTGACTCCAGCCTCGGTCCCACCTTCCCGGGGCTCCCTCCCAGGGTCTCTGGGTCCACCCTGAATCCAGGCTGCGCTCCTGATACCCTGAGTAATGGCATCTGCTGAGCCCGATTCTTTTTTTTAAATACATTTTTATTGATTTCAGAGAGGAAGGGAGAGGGAGAGAGAGTCACTCGGGAGTGAGCCAATCACTGCTTCTCTCTCATCATTGATTTTCTCTCTCTCCCTTTCCCTTCCTCTCTGAAATCAATAAAAATGTATTTTTAAAAAAGTCTAAGAGTTTACATTGCCTTGCAGGGACACAGCCTCGCAAATCCCCTCCTGACTGGCAGCCTGTCCCGGGCCCCCACCCCCACCCATCCAGCCCACGCTCACGCATTCGGGGGGACCCGCCCGGCCCACGCTCACACATTCGGGGGGACCCGCCCGGCCCACACTCACACACTCAGGGGGACCCACCTGGCCCACGCTCACACACTCGGGGGGACCCGCCCGGCCCATGCTCACGCATTCGGGGGGACCCGCCCGGCCTACGCTCACACATTCGGGGGACCCGCCCGGCTCACGCTCACACATTCGGGACTCTAGCCCCGGCCCACGCTCACACATTCGGGGCTCTAGCCCCGGACCACGGGAGCAGACCACCTATGGCACCTGCAGGCCAGCGCCGTCTAACAGGAGCTTGTGCCGGGATGGAGATGTCCCACACCCGTGAGGTCACGGGGGCAGCCACTCGCCACGTGCTGGGCTCCTGTTGTTACCTGGTCAAGGGTCCCGGAGCCACAACTGTGCTCACTCACACGCTTATTCCTGCAAGGCCCCCCTCTCCGGGGCCAGGCAGCATGAGGCGGGGCAGGGAGAGGATGGTGTACCGACAGACTCGGCTCTGCCCACACGGTCGGAGGCCACATCCTCTGGGCTGGGCAGCTCTGGCCCCCGGTGGCCCTGAGCCCTGCGTCCCCACCACCAGCTGGTCGAGCCATCTTTTTAAAAATATGTTTTTTTTGTTTTGTTTTTTTAAAATATGTTTTTTTGGTATGATTTCAGAGCGGAAGGGGGAGGGGGAGAGAGATAGAAACATCAGTGATGAGAGAGAACCATTGATCGGCTGCTCCCACACGCCCCCCACTGGGGATGGAGCTCACAACCCGGGCACATGCCCTTGACCAGAATGGAACCCGGGACCCTTCAGTCCGAAGGCCGACACTCTATCCACTGAGCCAAACTGGCTAGGGCAGATCCTATCTGGTTTGCACCCAGAGGGGCAGGACCTGTGCTGACGGGGGCCGGCTCTCACGGGAAGGTCCCGGCCATGGCGAGGAGCTGGGCCTGTGCGGCCCTGCCAGGCGTCCTGCCGGGTCCTGCCAGCACCCAGGACGGGCAGGGCGACTGCTCTCGGGACTGGATTTCCTGGCAGATGGACAGACCTTTCACAGCCAGCGCCAGCTGTCTGCCCGTCTGCCCAGCGTGGCTGGGGGGCGCTGGGGGCGGGGGAGGCAGCGATAAAGGAACAGAAAGCAGCCTGAGGCCTCCCCGCCTGGGCTCTGCCCTTGTTAGTCCTGCCGCCTGCCGCCTGCGCCAAACTGGGTGCTTTGATGGGAAACTGGTCTTTGGGGGTGTGCTGGGGGGAGGTTGGAGGGGGACCCAGGGGAGCTTATAACCCCAAATACCTGGATAGAAACCACCCTGGACGGACGACCTCGCCCTCCACCGGGGCTTCTCCACCCGGGCCGGGCGCAGCCCAGAGGGGAGATCGCCGAGGACGTACAGGTGCAGGTCAACCGCCAGCACTTACAGGGGCGGCCGGGAGCAGCCGGGACGTTTCGGGACATGGATCGGTCATGTTCCGTGGCGCGAAAGGAAAGAAATTACTTTCCTGGAAGACGGGGGTGAGCAGAACTTTTTTTTTTTTTTAATATATTTTATTGATTTTTTTTTTACAGAGAGGAAGGGAGAGGGATAGAAAGCTAGAAACATCGATGAGAGAGAAACATCGACCAGCTGCCTCCTGCACACCTCCTACTGGGGATGTGCCCGCAACCAAGGTACATGCCCTTGACCGGAATCGAACCTGGGACCCTTCAGTCCGCAGACCGATGCTCTATCCACAGAGCCAAACCAGTTTCGGCAGAACTTCTGAGCTGGGACACTGCCCAGAAAGACTGCCCCACTAGGCGGGCAGGGGCACAAGACAGCAGGGCGGCCCAAGAGGCGGCGTCTGTGTCTCATCCTTGCCTGGAACAGGGCGGGCGCGGGGAGCACTGCTCAGGGACTGAAGCCCCAGCAGCGCCGGCAGCAGCGCGAGGCTCACCTCCTGGTCGGAGGCCTCGGGGGCGTAGGTGCCCGCGCTGACGCGACCCGGCCCACGTGCTGCGGCATGGAGGGCCCGAGGGCACCGAGCTCGGGGAGAGGCGCCAGGCAGGAAAGGCAGACAAGGTGGTTCCACTGCTCCGGTCTCTGGAGCAGTCAGACTCAGAGAGGCAGAGAGATGGTGGGCCGGGCGGGGGAGGGAGGGGGCTGTGTGTAAGGGGTCAGCGGTTCAGTCTGGGAAGACGAGACGTTCTGGTGGTGACGGCTGCACAGTGTGAACGCGCTCCGTGCCGCGGAGCTGCACACGCAGAAACGGTAGACTTCACGTGTATTTTCTCTCACAGACACACACACACACACACACACACACACACACACACGTCTTCTGTCCATTTGGGCCTCTGGGCCTTGGCGTGTCTGTTGAGGTGACCTCGCTCCTAGTGAGGGGCTGCCCTGCACAAGGGTCAGGTTCCTAAGAGGGATGCCCCCAGCAAGGTCTCCTTCACAGTGGGCGGGGCCTGCCTGCAAACCGGGGCTGACCCCGCCCAGGAAAGGTGAGTGACGGGTGGCCCGGCCTGTAGCCCCTGGCAGCTCCTGCGGGCTTCAGGTCAGTTTGATTCCCCATCAGGGCACAGGCCCAGGTTGCAGGCTCGATCCTCAGTAAGGGGCGTGCAGGAGGCAGCCGATCGATGATTCTCTCTCACCATTGATATTTCTCTCCCTGCCCCCCCCCGCCCCGCCCCGAAATCAATAAAAATATATTTTAAAAAACAACCACATGCCAAAACCGGTTTGGCTCAGTGGATAGAGCATTGGCCTGCGGACTGAAGGGTCCCAGGTTCGATTCTGGTCAAGGGCATGTACCTTGGTTGCAGGCACATCCCCAGTAGGGAGGTGTGCAGGAGGCAGCTGATCGATGTTTCTCTCTCATCGATGTTTCTAGCTCTCTCTCCCTCTCCCTTCCTCTCTGTAAAAAATCAATAAAATATATTTAAAAAAATAATAATAATAAATAAAAAACAACCACAAGGGAAGAGCAGCGTCAGAGCGGTGCGGGTGGCCCGGGTCCCCACTGCCCTCCTGAGGGCCCCCCAGGGCCCCCTGCAGGTGAATGAGAGCAGCTGAAACACCCGTGCCCACACTCGGCACCCAACACACAGGAGGAAAGAGACTCGAACTTTTTAATTCAGAAACAGAAGCATTAACTTTTCTCCTGCACATAAGAAATTAAGCCTATTTTATTTATTTCTTTAAGGTTAAAAAGAGTTTTTATGCACATACACAAAAACACTCTTGTTTGCTAAACAGCTTTGTTGAGCTGTAATCCACATACAGACTATTCACCCACTTAAAGTGTCATTTCGGTGTCTGGGGGATTTTTCTAGTATAGTCACACAAGCATTAACTGTATCACAGGGTTCCTGGGAAAAGCGGTAAGAACCCCGCTCCCCCCGAGGTAGCCCCCAGAAATATTTCACCCGCCATGGCTGGGCGGGAATCGCCTCATGCCACCTGGCCTTGTGGGACTGAGCATACACATTTCAGGGTCAAAAGAACGTTACGTGTTCTCCTTTTATTTGTGACTTAAAGTGACATTTTCCAGAGTCATTTCACCTTAAATGTTTAGACTCCTAGAAGGGAGCCCAGCCCTGGCCGGTGTTGCTCAGTGGTTGGGCGCCGTCCCATACGCCCAGAGGTCACCAGTTAGAGTCCCCGTCAGGGCACATGCCAGGGTTTCGGGCTCCATCATCAGTAGGGGGCGTGCAGGAGGCAGCTGACCGATGTTTCTCTCTCCCTCTCCCTTCCTCTCTCTGAAATCAGTAAACATTAAAAACAACAAAAGCGCCAAAACTGGTTTGGCTCAGTGGATAGAGCGTCAGCCTGCGGACTGAAAGGTCCCAGGTTCGATTCCGGTCAAGGGCATGTACCTTGGTTGCGGGCACATCCCTGGTGGGGGGCGTGCAGGAGGCAGCTGATGGATGTTTCTCTCTCATCGATGTTTCTAACTCTTTATCCCTCTCCCTCTCTGTAAAAAATCAATAAAATATATTTTTAAATAAATAAATAAATAAATAAATAAATAAATAAATAAATAAATAAAATAAACAACAGAAGCCATCTGTTTGCCAAGTGGCTCGCTTGCTGAGGTGGTCCCTGCTTGCTGAGGCTGCTGAGGCGGGTGTCCACCCCCACCCCCCCACCTCCAGGCACGCTCAAACAGTGCTGGTTTTAAAATACTTTAAAAGGGGGTGGGCTTTAACCAAGTGCCGGCACCTCCCAGGAGCACATGGGGAGCTCTCCCAGGTGCCCCTGCTTCCGAGTCTGCCCCGTGGTCCCTGGGCCCTGAGGGCCGGGCACTGCAGCCGCTGCCAGTCATCCGTCCGAGGACTCAGCTGAAGGCCGGTCGCTCCTTTCATGCTCTCTATTCCAAATCGGTGTAATTCGAAATGCAACACACAGGCACACAGGCGCGTGGGTTTTATTTAACGTCACTTCTGTGACCAGAGCCAGCGGGGGTCCGGGCGGGACAGAGCCACGTGGCCCCAGGGCCCCAGGGCCAGGTCCTCCTGCTGCCCAGTTCTGACATAAGCCGTGGCCCAGGGAGAAGGGTGAGACCCCGGCCGCTGACAGGCGGTCAGATCCCCGGGAACACGCTTCTAGAACCTGCCGCTTCCCGCGAAGCTGGGTGCGGGGGGTGGGGTGGCCGGGCGGGCTCCTAGCTGCTGGGCTTCTGCTTCGGTCGCAGCTTGTTCCAAACCCTCTCCAGGGCCACTCTGCCCATGAAGAAGGTGATGGCAAAGTTACGCTTGTACCAATCCCTGCAGAGGAACAGGACAGCGGTGACCCCCGGCCGGGCACTGAGGACTGCCCGAGAGGCGGGTGACCTGACGCCGCCCCACACCCCTCCACCTCCTCCTCTCTCCGCCCTCAGTAAAGCCAAACTGTCCCTGAACGCCTTCCCTCCCTCCACCTGGACATCACCAGGCTGAGAATAAGCAACTCGGGGATGCCAGTGAGGCGCCAACCCCTCGGCGCCCACCCTGGAGGCCCCTGCAAGCCGCCTGGTTTTTGCTGAAAGCCTGCAGAGGAGCCTGGGAGCCGGGGCCTCGCCGGCCCAGGGCCTTCCTGCAGGGACACAGTTACTGAGTGAGGGGACCTTCCTGCAGGAACAGTTACTGAGTGAGGGGACCTTCCTGCAGGGACACAGTTACTGAGTGAGGGGACCTTCCTGCAGGGACACAGTTACTGAGTGAGGGGACCTTCCTGCAGGGACACAGTTACTGAGTGAGGGGACCTTCCTGCAGGGACACAGTTACTGAGTGAGGGGGCCTTCCTGCAGGGACACAGTTACTGAGTGAGGGGACCTTCCTGCAGGGACACAGTTACTGAGCGAGGGGGACCTTCCTGCAGGGACACAGTTACTGAGTGAGGGGACCTTCCTGCAGGGACACAGTTACTGAGTGAGGGGACCTTCCTGCAGGGACACAGTTACTGAGTGAGGGGGACCTTCCTGCAGGGACACAGTTACTGAGTGAGGGGGGCCTTCCTGCAGGGACACAGTTACTGAGTGAGGGGACCTTCCTGCAGGGACACAGTTACTGAGTGAGGGGACCTTCCTGCAGGGACACAGTTACTGAGTGAGGGGACCTTCCTGCAGGGACACAGTTACTGAGCGGGGGGACCTTCCTGCAGGGACACAGTTACTGAGTGAGGGGACCTTCCTGCAGGGACACAGTTACTGAGTGAGGGGACCTTCCTGCAGGGACACAGTTACTGAGCGGGGGGACCTTCCTGCAGGGACACAGTTACTGAGTGAGGGGACCTTCCTGCAGGGACACAGTTACTGAGTGAGGGGACCTTCCTGCAGGGACACAGTTACTGAGTGAGGGGGGCCTTCCTGCAGGGACACAGTTACTGAGTGAGGGGGCCTTCCTGCAGGGACACAGTTACTGAGTGAGGGGGGCCTTCCTGCAGGGACACAGTTACTGAGTGAGGGGGACCTTCCTGCAGGGACACAGTTACTGAGTGAGGGGACCTTCCTGCAGGGACACAGTTACTGAGCGGGGGGACCTTCCTGCAGGGACACAGTTACTGAGTGAGGGGGGCCTTCCTGCAGGGACACAGTTACTGAGTGAGGGGGGCCTTCCTGCAGGGACAGTTACTGAGTGAGGGGGACCTTCCTGCAGGGACACAGTTACTGAGTGAGGGGGACCTTCCTGCAGGGACACAGTTACTGAGTGAGGGGACCTTCCTGCAGGGACACAGTTACTGAGTGGGGGACCTTCCTGCAGGGACACAGTTACTGAGTGGGGGACCTTCCTGCAGGGACACAGTTACTGAGTGAGGGGACCTTCCTGCAGGGACACAGTTACTGAGTGAGGGGACCTTCCTGCAGGGACACAGTTACTGAGTGGGGGACCTTCCTGCAGGGACACAGTTACTGAGCGAGGGGGACCTTCCTGCAGGGACACAGTTACTGAGTGAGGGGACCTTCCTGCAGGGACACAGTTACTGAGCGAGGGGACCTTCCTGCAGGGACACAGTTACTGAGCGAGGGGGACCTTCCTGCAGGGACACAGTTACTGAGTGGGGGACCTTCCTGCAGGGACACAGTTACTGAGCGAGGGGGACCTTCCTGCAGGGACACAGTTACTGAGCGGGGGGACCTTCCTGCAGGGACACAGTTACTGAGTGAGGGGGCCCTTCCTGCAGGGACACAGTTACTGAGTGAGGGGGACCTTCCTGCAGGGACACAGTTACTGAGTGGGGGACCTTCCTGCAGGGACACAGTTACTGAGCGAGGGGACCTTCCTGCAGGGACACAGTTACTGAGCGGGGGGACCTTCCTGCAGGGACACAGTTACTGAGTGAGGGGACCTTCCTGCAGGGACACAGTTACTGAGTGAGGGGACCTTCCTGCAGGGACACAGTTACTGAGCGGGGGGACCTTCCTGCAGGGACACAGTTACTGAGTGAGGGGACCTTCCTGCAGGGACACAGTTACTGAGTGAGGGGACCTTCCTGCAGGGACACAGTTACTGAGTGAGGGGGGCCTTCCTGCAGGGACACAGTTACTGAGTGAGGGGGCCTTCCTGCAGGGACACAGTTACTGAGTGAGGGGGGCCTTCCTGCAGGGACATAGTTACTGAGTGAGGGGACCTTCCTGCAGGGACACAGTTACTGAGTGAGGGGACCTTCCTGCAGGGACACAGTTACTGAGTGAGGGGGCCCTTCCTGCAGGGACACAGTTACTGAGTGAGGGGGCCTTCCTGCAGGGACAGTTACTGAGCGAGGGGGCCTCGCTGGCCTTGGCGCTGACCTGCCTCAGAGGCATGAGACAAAGCACCACTGTGAGGGCTCACTTAGGGCGAGTGCCAGCGTCAGAGCCCCAGGCCCTCTCCCGCGAGGTGGCCTGCGCTTCTGTGTAAGTTGTGTCTCTGGAGAGACAGTTACTGCTCCTCTGACAAAGGCTGGGCTGGGCCCCCTCCCCCGTCGCGGCCTGCTTACAGAGGGTCTCACACTTGCAAATGCACCCGCGTGGGCAGTGAGTGGCGAAGCTGGAACACACATTCCAGACCCTGGGGCTGAGCCGGAAGCTGGGAGGCCACGTGCCAGGCTTTTCCACCAAATGAGCTGATGCCAGAATGAGCAAAGCCGGGGGTAAACGCGCCGTGAGCTGGCGCCTCCGCCCGGTTAGAGACCCTGCGCACCAGAACCGTCTTGTCACGTCCGTCCACTTCAGGTGCCAGGAATGGGGAGCAGGGCCGCGTGAGCAAGGCGTCCAGGAAAACGACGACACAGACCCCAGGAGGCTGCATCCTGCCTTAGGACAAGCAGGTGCCACCCCACGCAGGAGGCCCGACAGGACAAGGTGCAGGGAGGGCGGAGAGGGGGACGGCGGGCGGGGCTCCGTGCTGCCTAGCCGGGCTGAGGCGGGCCCTCTCCGCTCTGAGAGCCGCCAGCTCACGTCCAGCTCTCAGAGGGACGCAGGTCCAGAGAACATCGCTCCCGGTCGGCTGAGCAGCGCACGGCTCAGAGCACCCGCGGCACCAGCTCCCAGCCTCGGCCGGTACCTCCAGGCTCTAGATCCTGCCTCTCCTGCTCCATGTGGCGCCGTCACTGTTACATTTTAAAGTAAATCTCTGCCCAACCCAGGAACCAGGAGGTCACTGGTTCGATTCCCAGTCAGGGCACATGCCTGGGTTGCAGGCTCGATCCCCAGTAGGGGGCGTGCAGGAGGCAGCCGATCCTCGATTCTCTCTCATCATTGATGTTTCTATCTCTCTCTCTCTCCCTTCCTCTCCCTTCTTCTCTGAAATAAAAAAAATCTTATATAATAAAAGGCTGATATACAAATCGACTGAACAGCGGAACGATGTGTGACTATGACACCCACTACCAGGGGGCAGACGCTCAACACAGGAGCTGCCCCCTGGTGGTCAGTGTGCTCCCACAGGGGGAGTGCCGCTCAGCCAGAAGCCGGACTCAAGGCTGGTGAGCACAGCAGTGGTGGCAGGAGCCTCTCCCTCCTCCGCAGCAGCGCTAAGAACCCCTCAGGGGATGTCAGCCTGCCGGCTTAGGCCCCGCACCCCACGGGGTCCCGGACTGCAAGAGGGCGCAGGCCAGGCTGAGGGACCCCCCAGGACTCTAGTATATATATTAAAATAAATAAATAATAAAGCAAATCTCAAGCATCACATCCTATCATTTCACCTGGAAATACACACCATTATGTACCGTTAAACCTTCTCTAAAAGCACATCACCACAACACCGTCACTGCATCTGATAGAAGGAATGACTTATCAATAGGACCTAATAGCTCTAGCTGGTGTGGCTCAGTGGATAGAGCATCAGCCCATAGACTGAAGGGTCACGGGTTCGATTCTGGTCAAGGGCATGTACCTTGGTTACAGGCTCAATCCCTGGTTCCAGTCGGGGCATGTGTGGGAGGCAACTGATCGATGTCTTTCTCTCTCTCTCTCATCGACGTTTCTCTCTTTCTGTCTCTCCCCCTCCCTTGCACTCTCTCTAAAAATCAACAGAAAAATGTCCTCAGTTGAGCAATAAGAAAAAAGGGAACACCTACCTGTTATAATACATGTGCTTCTGAAAATTTTTACTTAGAAATTCCTTATAAAAGTCAGCCATTTCTTCTGCATTCAGTGTTGCCTTTTGACCTGGAAATAAATGTCAACGTACACACCAGTACTTCAGGGAAAGGAACCCACCAACAACTACTGACCTAAAACCCGTCCAGCAAGGCTGCAGGACACAAGATCAAAATATAAGTGTCAACTGATTTCTGTGACCCGCAATAAACCACCTGCAAATGAAGCTGAAAAACGACTCCATTTACAACAGCGTCAGGAAGAATAAAGAGGAGCATCCGAGAGCTTACTTCCCGGCAATGTTGTCAGTTTGGCTCAAATTAACTCATAAACATTCTCTTAAAAAAATAAAGAAAAAGAGCCCTGGCCAGGGAGCTCGGTTGGTTAGAGCATCGCCCGGTCCACCGAGGCTGGGGTCAGTCCCTGGCCAGGGCTCTCACAAGAAGCAACCAATGAGTGCGTAAGTGAGTGGAACGACCGATGTTTCTCTGTCTCAAATCAATCGATACATTTAAAAAAAAATGATGGGCGGACCACTACCTGACCCCACGTTCACTGGAACGGCGTCCCACCTGCTGTTCACGCTGACCTTGTCTCCTGGACCCAGACGGTTTGTCAGGCGCCGGCCGTGCACTGCGCCCAGCCCGTCTCCATGGCAGCAGCCACGCTCATTCCACACAACCCCACGCCGGGACCTCTGCTGTCCAGGGCCCCGTCCCGCTGGCCTGACCCCCGGGCCAGCCTAGCTGGCTGCTTCCTGCACTGGGAGCTATACACAGGCGGAAAGCAGAGGAGGTGCGGGGTGGGGCCAGCGGACCTGAGACGGGAGGACCGGTGTCCTGGGTCCCTTTTACTGCCAGGGTCGGAGCACCGGGCACGGGGGATGGGCAAGGAGGGGGGGCGGGCAGGGAGGCAGGCTGTCCTCCTGCAGTCACGGGGGTCTAGCTGCTGGCTGGGCGCACTGTCGGGCTGGTTGTGGGTGGGACAGCCTGGCTGTGCCGAGAGGGGTTTCGGACGGGCGTTGCAGACTGCAGCCGGACCGTCAGCAGTGCCTGCTGGACACACGGCCCTCCGCACACAGCACAGCTGCGGAGGGAGGCAGACCCCGGGCCATAGGACTCACTCCTTACCCTGCAGCCGTCACAGAAAAGCTGCCCACCCCCCACTGACAGGCCCGGCCACAACCAACGGCCGTCACTGCAACAGGCAGAGAACAAGCAGGCGGCACTACGGCGAGGTTAAAGCGAGGGGACACTGAGGTAGCCGGGAGTGGAGACCCAGGCGGGACACCTGGAGGGGGGCCTCCCCGTTTCCGCTCACAGGAGCCTGGGACCACGCCCAAGACCCGGAGCTGGTGCCGGAGGGTGGAGGAGGCCACGGAGGGCGGAGGAGGCCACGGAGGGCGGAGGAGGCCACGGAGGGCGGAGGAGGCCATGCGCTGGAAATGACGGGGATCAGCAGAGGGCGACCCCGCGGAGAGGGGAGGGAGCAGGGGAGGCAGGCACTGGCTGTCCGCTGAGTCCCTGGGGCCTGCCCCGCCCCTAGGGCGCCCACTCGCCCCCTGAACTCTCTCTCCTTCTGAGCTCCTCATGCCGTTACTTAAGCAAGAAAAAGAACAGACGAACTCACCTGATTCAGTTCTCAGGCCCAGGCCCTTCGCTTTTAGTCTTGAGTGAATAAATTCTTCTTTTTCCTAAAAAAAGACAAATATCAGACCCCCTCTGCCTCCCCATGTCTCCCCGGCGGGACACAGCCCCAGACACCTATCAGACTCCACACCCGGGTCCCCCGGCGGGACACAGCCCCAGACACCTATCAGACCCCACGCCCGGGTCGCCCGGCAGGACACAGCCCCAGGCTCCGGGGAAGCCCGGGTGTGGATCTCCTGAGAATCAGCTTCGCAAAGCCAGCTTTCAACCATCTCAATTTCGTTAAAAGTGTTGTGCTTGTTTACTTATTTATTTACTAGAGGCCCTTTGCACGAAGAATCGTGCAATAGACCTTCCTTCACCTGGCTACTGGCACCAGTTTTCCTTCCGCCTTCTTTCAGGGTGGTGGCAGCATGGGGCGGGAGCTGCTGGGCCCCACGCCGCCATCTGCGATTGGGGCGCCGCCACCGCCCAGGTCCCTCAGTGATAGGAGGGACCCAGGCGCCGCCGCCACTCCAACCCACAAATGCTGAGGGGCGGGACCGGGCGCCACTGCCGCTCCCACCGCGCCTCCTGTGGGCCCCATCGGTCCCCCGTCAGCGGCGCCTCTCAATGGCTGGATAAGCCACCCCGAGTCCCGCCCCCCAGCCTCCCGCCGGCCCAATCGTGGGCGTAGCGGAGTGATGGTTATTTGCATATTACCCTTTTATTAGGTAGGATGTTTTTAATCCTCACTGGAGGATAGTTTTTCCATTGATTTTTTTTTTTTTTTTTTTTTTTTTTTAGAGAGAGAGTGGAAGGGAGGAGACAGAGAGAGAGAGAAACATCGATGTGAGGGAGACACATCAATTGGTTGCCTCCCGCAGGTGCCCCAACCGGGGCCAGGGATCGGACCTGCAACCAGGTGCATGCTCTTGACTGGGAATCAAACTGGTGCAGCCACTGTGGAGAACAGTATGGAGTTTCCTCAAAAAACTAAAAATGGACCTGCCATTTGACCCAGTAATCCCACCTCTAGCAATATATCCCAAGAAACCAGAAACACCAATCAGAAAGGATATATGCACTCCTATGTTCATAGCAGCACAATTCACCATAGCTAAGATTTGGAAACAGCCTAAGTGCCCATCAGCAGATGACTGGATTAGAAAACTGTGGGACATCTATACAATGGAATACTACGCTGCTATAAAAGAGAAGGAACTTTTACCATTTGCAACAGCATGGATGGGCCTGGAGAGCATTATGCTAAGTGAAATAAGCCAGTCAGAGAAAGATAAATATCACATGATCTCACTCACTTATGGAATATAATGAACAACATAAACTGATGAACAAAAACAGATCCAGAGACAGAGAAGCAGCGATCAGACCATCAAACCTCAGAGGGAAGGCAGGGGAGGGTGGGAGTGCAGGTAAAAGATCAACCAAAGGATTTGTATGCATGCGTATAAGCCTAACCAATGGACACAGACACCAGGGGGGGGAGGGCATGAGTGGGGCGGGGGGGATAAGAACACATATGTAATACCTTAATTAATAAAGAAAAAAAATAAGTATATGCATATAGCTCTAGCTGGTTTAGCTCAGTGGATAGAGCGTTGGCCTGCAGACTGAAGGGTCCCGGGTTCAATTCCGGTCAAGGGCACATGCCCGGGTTGCAGGCTCAACCCCCAGTAGGGGGCGTGCAGGAGGCAGCCGATCCATGATTCTCTCTCATTGTTGATGTTTCTATCTCTCTCTCCCTCCTCTTCCTCTCTAAAATCAATAAAAATATTTTAAAGTAATAATAATAAATATTTATATGCACATATACACGCATATACATGTACCAGTACATGAGCGAGAGGGGGAGGAGGAGCTGGGACACTACCAAATACACATCGGCCCGAGCCGTTTGGCTCAGTGGATAGAGCGTCGGCCTGTGAACCAAAGGGTTCCGGGTTCGATTCTGATCAAGGGCATGTACCTTGGTTGCAGGCTCCTCCCTGGCCCGGGCCCTGGCCTGGCTTCCTATAGGAGGCTACCACTCGATGTGTTTCTCTCACATCGATATTTCTGTCTTTCCCCCTCTCTTCTACTCTCCCTAAAAATCAATGGAAAAATCTCCTCCGGATGAAGATTAACAAAAACAAACCCCCACAAATACACATCGCCCAGGTTCTTGGAAATGGCGCACACATAACCGGGCCAACTCCGCCGCGGGGCTAAGTGCTGTCAACCAGAGCGAGGTTCCTCGGGCATCTCGGGGGGCGTCGTGAGGAGAGGACACTGACCCACAGGCGTTTTGAGGACCTGAGAACCCGCTGTCACTGAAAGGCAGAGCGAACACGGAAGACATGGCGCCCCCAAGTGGCCCACTGTTCTCGCTCAGCCCGGCCGCGCTAACTGACCTTGCGGAAAGTCCGGTTCTGGTTGGCCCAGAACTGCTGGTTCCATTCCTGTGTTTCTTGCCGGAGCTCTCGGAGCTTCTGCTCCGCTGGGGACTCGTCTTCAGGGACGTGGAAGTGAACGGGCCGGAGGTTGGAGTATTTGTCGGGGGGTCCGATCCAGTCGTGGCACGAGTTCCTGGGAGGGCAGAATCTCGAGACCTTGAACAAAACGCAGGGGTTATCTTAACACGCGACTCGGCGAACCTGCAGTGCCGTAAGCTGAACAGCCCAGAGGAGCGACCGGCCCTCGTGTCCTTTGAAAGGACGACGGTAAATATAACGGATCAACACTACGCCAAACACGTTCACCACGGGCGCCGGAATAGCGCGACGCCCTCATGCAAAACCAGATCTCAGCCTGAACTTTGCACCAGATGCAAAATTAACTCAAAATGCTCAAAGACCCGAATGTAAAATCTAAAACGATAAAACTTGCAAAATGCAGTCGAAGATGCACCACCTCAGAGGCGGCAAACATGTCTTCGACACCAAAACCGCCATCCGTGAGACAAGAGACAGGTGACCGGCCGCGCCCAGGCTAAAGGCCCTGCTGCCTGGGGACCCGGGGGAAGGAGACGCCCAGGCTGAGACGCGTGCAAAGCTGGAAGCGGTCCGGTTTCAGATTCACAGACTTCTCCAAACTCAGCCACAAACAGACAACCGGGTGAAAAAATGGCAAAATAGCTAAATTACAGTTTCTGTGAAGATATAGAGACAGCAAATAAGCACATAAAAACATGTTTAGCCCGGCCGGCGGGGCTCAGTGGGGGAGCGTCGGCCTATGGACCAGGAGGTCAGGGTTTGATTCCCGGTCAGGGCACAGGCCCGGGCTGTGGGCTCCATTCCCAGTGGGGGGCGGGCAGGAGGCAGCCGGTCCATGATTCTCTCTCATCAGTTGTTTCTCTCTCTCTCTCCCTCTCCCTTCCTCTCTGAAATCAATAAAAATAGATTTTTTAAATACGTAACACAAGCAGGGAAATGCAAACCAAAAACCTCAGCGAGGGGCCCCTTCTCACCTACTGATGCTGCTTAAACACACGCGCGCGCGCACACACACACACACACACACACACACACATCTAACAATTCCAAGTGCTGTCGAGATGTAAACAACCAATGAGTGGATAAAAAGCTGTGGTACACTTACACCATGGAATACTATGCAGCTGCAAAAACGGATTATTTACCCTTTGTGACTGCATGGAGGGTTCTAGAGCAGCGGTCGCCTACCTCTGGTGGTCCGTGAGGTCCGAAAGGTTGGCGACCGCTGTTCTAGGGAGCATCATGCTAAGTGAAATAAGCCCGTCAGAGAAAGACAGTATCACGTGATCTCACTCATACTGGTACATGCCCTTGATCAGGAATCGAACTCGAGACCCTTCGGTCCTCGGGCCGACACTAACCACCGAGCCAGACCGGCCAGGGCAGTAAAGCCGCGTTAGACAGTCCCACAGGTTTCTGTGTGACCGCAGGCTCGTGCGTCTTGGGTAAGCCTCGGGGAGCGGCTGCTGGGCTGCATGGGAAGTGTGTGTGGTTCTGTAGGGTGCCGCCTCTTTCCCAAGTGGCTGTGCCATTTGCTTTCCCCCGAGCCATGGGTAAGAGCTCGTGTTACTCTACAGCACGTAGGAGAAGTGCGGGCACATTGCTTATTTATTCATTTTAAATAATGTGTCTTTATTGTAGAAAGCATTACAGATCTCCCCCCTCCCCCTTTGCCCCTCCCCCCGCTCCCAGGCCTTCACGCACTCCTGTCCGGGCTGTGCATTTCCGGCGCAGGTGTACCGGTTAATAGTGCGGACGTTTTTCAATAGATGGAGTTCACATACTAGTACTCGGTGGCAGGCTTGATCCCCAGCTGCCCCATCCAGGCGTGTGCTGGAGGCAACTGATTGATGATGTGTCTGAGTCTCTTACATTTTTGTTTCTCTCTCCTTCTCCCTCTCTAAAATTCAATGGAAAAAAAAACCCACATGAGGTTTAACAAAAATAAAAATAAAAAATAACAGCAAGCTCTGCCGAACACGACTTCCACTCCGATAACAGGAGTTCCTCCCACGTGCCTCCTCCAGGAACAACTATCAACCACTGGGCAACAGGTGGGTGAGCCACGTGGACGCAGCTCAGAACACAGAACGGGAGCCAGGCACACAGTTCGGGCCACGTGACCCCACGTGTGGTCATTCTGGAAAAGTCGTCAGATCAGCAGGTGCCTGGGGTGAGGAGGGGACTGCAGTGACCTCCTTCATCTCACTGGGGTGGGGACTGCAAAGACTGATACTTTTGTCAAAACTCACCATCTAGCCCTGGCCGGTTTGGCTCAGAGCACTGGCCTGGGAACTGAAAGGTCCCGGGTTCGATTCTGGTCAGGGGCACATGCCTGGGTTGCGGGCTCCATCCTCAGTAGGGGGCGTGCAGGAGGCAGCCGATTGGTGATTCTCATCAGTGATGTTTCTATCTCCCTCTCCCTTCCTCTCTGAAATCAATAAAAATATTTTAAAAACCCTCACCAGATGCACATGTAACATGGGTGCATTCACTTTACTGCACGTAAGTTACACCTCGACAGCCAACTGAAGTCCACGTCCTCTTCCCAAAGCTTGATTTAGGTGAACGAGTTGATGGAAGGACACGGACCAGAGTTTAACTAGACACGGCATCTCCTGACGAACTAGCCTCAGAACGCCCAGGAGTTCGAGCGAGCCAGGATCACTGCCCTGGCCGGGTGGCTCCGTTGGTTGGAGTGTCGTCCTATACACCAAAGGCTGTGGGTTCAATCCTTGGTCGGGGATGTATGGGAGGCAACCACTGATGTTTCTCTCTCTCCCTTCCTCCCTCTAAAAATCAATAAAAACATATCCCCAGATAAAGATTAAAATATAAATAAACAAGTAAATATATAAAACCCCAATATGCAAATAGACAGAACACAGGAACAACAGAATGGTCGCTATGATGTGTGCTGACCACCAGGGGGTGCACGCGGAACATGGCGGGCATCAGCAGCAGGAGGCAGAGCGCGGAACATGGCGAGTGTTGGCTGCAATGGGATGGTGGAGCAGGTGAGCGGGGGCGCCAGACCAAGGCAGGGCGCCAGTTGCTGTCATTGGGGCGAGCCTCTGGTGGTTACTGAAAATTCTTCGCTCCCACACGCTGCGGTCGCACCCACAGCCTGTGCTGCCGCTGGCACCCGCTGCCGGCACCAGTCCCAAGCACTCGGCGCTGTCAGTGGGTGCAAGCAACAGCTGCCGGCTGTCGGCCCTGATTGCCCCTGAGGACTTCTCCACCTCCCCTGCTCCTGAGCCGCTGCTGGCTCACACCTGCTGCTGGCGTCGGCCCGCATCGCTCTGTGCCACCAGCAGGTGCGAGCGGCGGGGGCAGGAGTGGGGCTGCCAGCAGACAGGGACCTGAGGGGCCTCGGTGGGAAGGGCTGGGCGGGGCGTGAAAGATGGGCGGAGACCTGCCCCTGTGCCCACCACAGCCTCATGGCCCACAGTTCCTTTCAAAGTGCACGAATTTGTGCACTGGGCAGAGAGAGAGAGAGAGAGAGAGAGAGAGAGAGAGAGAGAGAGCGCGCGAATAGCCCTAGCCAATTTGGCTCAGTGGATAGAGCGCTGGCCTGCGGACCAAAGGATCCCGGTTAAGGGCACGTAACTCGGTTGCAGGCTCCTCCCTGGCACAGGCCCTGGTCAGCTCATGCACATCGATGTTTCTCTGTCTCTCCCTCTCTCTTCCACTCTCTCTAAAAATCAATGGGAAAATATCCTTGGGTGAAAACAATATATAAGTACGTTTACATATACATACATATATATATATTTTTTAAAGTGTTTTTCCATAGCTGATTGACTGGTTTCCCAGTTTTCTGTAAACTCTCAGAGAAGCAGGCCACAGGAGGGGAGTGTTCGGTCGTACGACCTGTGGGGGAGGGGGCTGATGTGCAGGTGGACAGGTCAGAGCTGCAGGGAAGTGGGGAGCCGGGTTGACCTGCTTCCAAAAATGGCGGGAGGGAGAGTGGGGAGGTCTAGCCACGGCTGTCGCTGCTGCGTGGCCACTGCTGCCGCGGTCCCGGTGACACCGCTCACCCCCAATCGGAGCCGGCACCCGCGGCCTGGTGCAGTGACTGCCCTCCTGCACTCCCTCCTCCTGCAGACTAAGCCTCTGCCTACGTAGCATTCTTACTTCTGTCCAGTGCTTCTAGGCCCCTCTCGTGTCACTGGGAAGTCAAGCCAAAGTGGGAAGTCCCACAGCAGGGCCGCCGGAAGGGACTGAAGGCGTTCGTGCCAGGAGCGCGCCGGCCCTGGGGGCAGGAAGACACCCGTCTGCTAAGACCGACAGTCCTCTTCCTCCTCTTCCTCCTTCTCCTCCTCCTCCTCGGGGCTGGCCCCAGAGTCCTCGGAGCAAGCAGAGGCAGGGCCGTAACCCGTGGCTCTTTAAGATGTTACCCGTCATTCCAAGAAGGATGTCCAACCACCACGCTTGCCGGCGCTTGTTAAACAGAGCGGGGACTTCTCCCCACAGCGGCATCTGTGAAGCTCGGAGATTCTTAGAAACGGGAGGCGATTCCCGCCGGCAGCGGTGAGTGAGGCCGAGCAGAGCCGGCGGCCGCGGGCTTGCATCCCGCACAGCCTTCCCTGCGCGGCGGACGAGGCAGCTGCACATCAGCCGGGCGATGCCGGCCCTGCCGGCAGCGAGGCGAGGGATCCCACCCGACGCTGCGTGCACCTGGTTCACCGCCATCCAGAGGGCACCCGGCTCTTCCCACAGGCTCCCTGAAGGAGAGGGAGGGAGCCCGCCCACAGGCACGGCTTTCCCGCTACCTGCACAGCGGGGGTCGGTGACTGCCGTGTTTCCCTCCCTCTCTGCTGAACCCTACTTTCCAGGTGAACTCTGTGACCATGCTCTCAACCGCCCGCAGTTTTGTGCCGTAATTGGAGAGATTTCATCTCGGTTGTGGTGGAGGTTGCCTGCTCTGTGCTCCCCAATAAACAGATGGCTGGCCCTGCCCGGTGTGCTCAGTGGTTAGGGCACCGGCTGTGCTCCAAAAGGTCAAGGGCACTACCTGGTTGCAGGTTTGATCCCAGGCCCCAGTCGGGGTGTGTGCAGGAGGCAACCAATCGATGTGCATCTCTTACATTAATGTTTCTCCCTCCCCCCCCCACCCCCACTCTCTCTAAAAATCAATGGAAAAAATATCCTCGGGTGAAGATTAACAAAGAAAAACAACCAGAAGACCCGTCTGTTCACCCAAGCACTGCTATTTAAAGGGAGGAGGCACTTGGGGAAGAAAAGTCCTTCAGTAAAAGGAAAAATCCCTTTGAAGTCTGAATAATGACTGTAATTGACGGTTCTCACAGCACAGCGTCTCAGCTCGGTGCGGAGGGCGGCGCGCAGACCGGAGGACAAGCAGGAACTAGCAGTCCCTCCCCAGGCCCGCGCTCCAGCCTGCAGACCGGCCGCGGCGTTCCTCTCTCCCTGTAGACGACCGCTGGGCAGTGCACGCCCGCTTCTCCTGTCCGCCCTGCAGCCCGCCTGGCTCCCCCCTGCTCCACGGCGGTCCCTGAGGTCCCCCAACCCACGCCATCCTGGGCCCCCCCTGCTGGAAGCAGGACTTGTAGCCGAGGGGGTGCCCCAGCCCTGCCCCCCCAGTGCCCGTCCACAGCACAGAGCCATTTCTGAGTTCGGGCCGCACTGCCAGCTGGGGAAACCGACAGGCAAAGATGAGAGAAGAAAACCTGGCAGGACAGAGGTCGTGGGGTGTTCCCCTCTGAGATGGGAACCGAAAGCCGCTTCCTCCCGGGGTGGGAGGCCCAGCCCCCTGGTCGCCGGATGCAGGCCAATCAGCACCACAGAAAAGGACCCCCCAGCACACCCCAACCCGGTCCTAGAAGCAGTCTCCTTCATTCGGGGCAGGACAAGGACGGATGAACATGTAGGCTGGCCCGGCCGGCGGGGCTCAGGGGCTGAGCGTCGACCTATGAACCAGGAGGTCAGGGTTCGATTCCCGGTCAGGGCACATGCCCGGGTTGTGGGCTCCATCCCCAGTGTGGGGCGCACAGGAGGCAGCCGATCAGTGATCCTCTGTCATCATTGATGTTTCTCTCTCTCTCCCTCTCCCTTCCTCTCTGAAATCAATAAAAATATATTTAAAAAAAAAAGAATATGTAGGCCGAACTAGACACACGGGATTAAAGTATATCTGTTCAGGTAAATAAAACAAAAGGCTTACCACCTGTGACTTTGAAGAAGCCCGGAGGTTTAAAATCAAAGCCTGAAAGACAACAATCTCTGGGTGCTGCAGGAACTTAATTACCCGTCAGGCGGCACCCAAAGGGGAGCAAACACACAGGACACACCCCTGCCCTGGGTGAGAGCGGTTCTCTCCGGCCGGGGCGGATCTGGCATCCTGGGGCCCATCCTAAAACCACCACCAGTCACAATGCTGGACCCGGGCAAGGCCTGCCTCCCGGCTCAGCGCTCCCCTCCTCGGCGTCACAATCACCACCTCTGCGGGGTCAGCAGCCTGACAGGGCGCAGGAGGAGGCTGCTCCCGGACCAGCCACGGTAAGCGGCGCTGGGTGCCCTACCAGGGCCTGCTCAGACACCGGCTCGGACCCTCCTGCCCAGCGTGAGGTGCTGGGTGGGGTCCTATGTTCTAGGACGAGCGGTCAGAGCTGCCACCACTGTCACAGGGACCGGCCCACAGGCCCAGCGACTGGGGACCCGTTGCCCTGGTAACTCCTTGTCTAAACTGTAAATGAGCCTTTGCCAGTTTGGCTCAGTGGGTAAAGAGCTGGCCTGCAGACAGAAAAAAAAAATGATATATTTTTAAAAGACTAAACAAGACAGAACTTCAAAGCTACGTTTACAAAAGACTGTTAGTAACAACAGACCCAGAGGAACGAAAATGTACAGAAGGCACATCTTGGAATTCCTAAAACTGGCCTTTTTTAATCCTTCTGTAAACCAGGCGAGTCCAGCCTCCCTCAGGCCCGTTAGTGAGTTTGGTGATGGTGTTTGCATGCTTTGTTTAAACGTTTTATCTGCAACCATTCCCAGCCGGTAGCCAGCACTTCCAGGTGAGCTGGAATAAAGGCCTCGGCTCTCTCTCTCTTTTTTTAATAAAATATATCTTTATTGATTCCAGAGAGGAAGGGAGAGGGAGAGAGAGATAGAAACATCCATGATAAGAGAGAATCATGGATCGGCTGCCTCCTGCAAGCCCCCTACTGGGGATCAAACCCAGGCATGTGCCCTTGACCGGCATCGAACCCAGGACCCTTCAGTCCGCAGGCTGACGCTCTATCCACTGAGCCACACCGGCCAGGGCAGGCCTCGACTCTCTTAAATGAAACGTCTTCCCCGAAGAAGGGCCGCTAAGGAACCGCCCGCCTTCCCCGCGGCCGGCTGGCCTCGGCGGCCGGGAACGTGCAGACCGGCGCGGTGAAGCGGCCCAAAGTCCCACCGAGCGCGGCGGCCGTGGGCGCAGCGAGCGGAAAGGCGCGGACTCCCGCTGGGGCGGCTAACCCTCCCAGGGTGACCCCACGGACCTGTCAGGGAGAGGGGGGGGGGGGGCCGGTGAGACATCGAGTGGGAGGCACAGGGACTGGCTGCCTCCTGCGCCCCGCCCCCCCCGGGCCGGGGAGGAGCCTGCAGCCCAGGTACGTGCCCTGGACCAGACTCGAACCCAGGACCTTTCAGTCCAGGGGCCGACGCTCTCTCCACGGAGCCACACGGGCCGGGGCGCAGCACTGATAACCTCCACGAAGCCGAAAAGCCAGGAACCCCCCCCCCCGCCCATGCGGCGCACACGGGGGGCTCGCCCGCCACAGGGAGGAGCACCCTCGGGGAGTGAGTGCGACTCCGCCGCCTCCGCGGCCAGTCTGTCGGCTCCCTCGGGCCCAGGGCCGCCGCGGGTCCGGGGGCTCGGCAGCCGCCGCGGGGCCGCAGTGTGCGGGGCGCACGGTGTCCCTGAGGGGCCAACAGGTGTCGGGGAGCACAGGTGACACGGGGGCGCGGCCTGAGCGGTCCCCTCGGCGGTCCCCCCTCCCGGCCCCACTCACCCGGCTCGGCGCGGCCTCCCTGCACTCGGCGCCGCGCTCCGGGGCGAGCCGACAGCCGCGGGCCGCAAAGGCGCGGCCGAGCGGAGGGGGTCGGCGCTTCCCGAGGACCCGCCAGGCCGCCATGGGCCACAAACCGGCTCTCGCGGCGCACGGCAGAGTCGCGACAGCGCGCGGGGCTGCTTTACGGCGGGTCGCAGGTCGCAGGTCGCAGGTCGCAGGGGGCGGGCCGACCGTGCGCTTTCCCCGCATGGGCCGGGCGGCGGCGGTGGCGGCGGCGGCGGCGCGACGGCGCGGAGGTCCCGGCGGCGGCTCCTGGGCCGCGGCCTTTCCGGGCTGCTGCGCGCGGCGGCTGGCGGCGGCGGCGGCGTGGGTCCCGGCCGGGCGCCGGAGGCCGTTTTCCCAGGAACCGCGGCGGTCGGCCCGGGGCGGGGCTGCGGGGCCGGACGCCGGCCGGAGCCGCGGAGTCGCAGGGCGTCGGCGGCGGGGCGCGCGATGGCGCGGGCGGCACAGGTGAGCGCGGCGCGGGCGGCGCGGGCCTCCTCCTCCTCCTCCTCCGCGGCGCCCACCACCGGGCGCGGACCGCGGCGGCCCTGCCTCGGCCCTGGACCCAACGCGGCCGGGCGGGCCGGGCCTCCGAGCCGGGCTCCCAGTACCGGGCCGGCCCCCCTCCGGCTCTCCCCGGCCCACTAACTCCCCGGCCGGGCCGAGGCGCCCCCTCCCCCCGCGGCCATTGTGAGGTCAGGCCGGCGGGCGCGTCGGGGGCCCGGGCGACACGCCCGGAGCGGCCGCTGCGGCCAGTAGCTGCCGCCGCCGCCGCCGGCCCCTTCACCGGCTGCCGCACTCAGACCTCGCCGGGAGGGGTGCGAGGGATGCCGCTGGGGGCCCAGCTCCGGTGCCGCACCCCGTAAAGGGCTGACCTTCCACCTCGCCACTCACCCACGGGAAGCCAAGACCCACCCGCTTAGATCTTCTCTGGGTAACGTGCCGGGAGGGAAGGGAGCTGGGAGGAGCGAAGCCCCCGGAGGCGGGTTCCTGGCTCGGACCCACCGGGATCGGTTTCCGTGGATATTCCATCCTCCTCCAGCTGTTTCGTAGAGACCCACGAGCCTGACAACACGCCGTCAGCCTCTCGGGGCCAAACGGAGGCTAGAGAAGGAGGAATTCATTGCTGTCACACTTGGCGGGCGGGGGGCGAGCATGAGCCTGATGGGGCCGGGGAGGTACTGGGCCTCCCGAGCCCGAGGTGTGCCCTTAGCAGGACCCTGTCCCGTTCCTTTCCTGTGGAGCTCCGTACCCTTCAGGGAAGAGGTAGGGGGGCGGGGGGGGGGGGGGACCGGGAAGTGGAACATCTGGGGTGCCTGGTGTCGCCTGGGGGTGTTGGTTTCTCTTAGAGGCCTGGATCGCCTTGGGCCAGGTGGTGCTTAGGTAGTCCTGTTGCCTGGAGGCCCAGCGGCCGGGTTGCATTCCTGAAAGGGCCCCGCTGGCGCCAACGGCAGCTTCCAGTGTGAGGGCTGGGGAACCCGTGCCCTTTCCACGCGAGAGTTCAGACAACTGCGTGCCACGCTGGCAGGATGCGCCTGCTCCCTGTACAGCCGGAGGAGCCTGCCATCCCCGCCTGCTCCTGGTCACTGGGGTGATGGTTATTTTCAGGAGCGGGAGTTCATTAGCCACTTTTACCCCCTAAGATCAAACATCTTTAAAAATAAAACTTACTGACTGATTTGAGGGAGAGGAAGGGAGAGAGAAACATTGATTTGTTGTTCCACTTATTTGTGCATTCATTGGTCGATTCTTGCATGTGCCCTGACCAGGACCTCCTGGTTCATAGGTCGCTCAACCACTGAACCTTGCCTACACGGTGACTTCTTTCTTCCTTTTATATGTATATTGATTTCAGAGAGGTCCGGAGAGGGGGAGAGAGATAGAAGCATCAATGAGGAGAGAGAATCATTGATCCGCTGCCTCCTGCACGCCCCGCAGTGGGGGACCTCCTGGTTCATAGGTCGACGCTCCATCACTGAGCCATGCCCACCCCATGGCTGCTTTCTCCACTTGAGCATGACTTTTGTCTGGGCTGCAGTCATGACAAGCCCTTTCGAGTGCAGCTGTCCAGAGTGAGGGTTTTAGGATGAACTAACATGTGGTCACCCTCCTGCAGACTCTGCAGTGTACTAAGTTGCCTTCTTGTCCTTTTAGTGCTTGTGAAACTGACCACAACCAGAGGATGGATATGGGAAACCAACACCCTAACATTAGCCGGCTGCAGGAGATCCAGAAGGAAGTGAAGAGCATCGAGCCCCAAGTGGTTGGCTTCAGCGGGCTGTCCGACGACAAGAATTACAAGAAGCTGGAGAGGATGCTGATGAGACAGCTTTTCGAGATCGACTCTGTGGACACCGAAGGGAAGGGGGACATTCAGCAAGCGCGGAAGCGGGCAGCCCAGGAGACCGAGCGTCTCCTCAAGGAGCTGGAGCAGAACGCCAACCACCCGCACCGGCTGGAGATCCAGAACATCTTCCGGGAGGCCCAGGCCCTGGTGAGGGAGAAGATCGTGCCCTTTTACAGCGGCGGCAACTGCGTGGCGGAGGAGTTCGAAGAAGGCATTCAGGACATCATCCTGAGGCTCACTCACGTCAAGACGGGCGGGAAGGTGTCCCTGCGGAAAGCCCGGTACCACACCCTCACCAAGATCTGCGCGGTGCAAGAGATCATCGAGGACTGCGTGAAGCGGCAGCCGTCCCTGCCGCTCTCCGAGGACACGCATCCCTCTGTGGCCAAAATCAACTGCGTGATGTGCGAGGTGAACAAGGCCAGGGGCACCCTGATCGCCCTGCTGATGGGCGTGGCCAACAACGAGACGTGCAAGCACCTGTCCTGCGTGCTGTCGGGGATGATCGCGGATCTGGACGCGCTGGACGTGTGTGGGCGAACGGAGATCCGGAACTACCGCCGGGAGGTGGTGGAGGACATCAACAAGTTACTGAAATATTTGGATTTAGAAGAGGAAGCAGACACAACCCATGCGTTTGACCTGGGACAGAACCATTCCATCCTGAAGATAGAGAAGGTCCTCAAGCGGATGAGAGAGATTAAAAACGAGCTGCTGCAGGCGCACAACCCCCCCGAGCTGTACCTGAGCTCCAAGACGGAGCTGCAGGCCCTGATCGGGCAGCTGGACGAGGTGAGCCCCGAGAAGAACCCCTGCATCCGGGAGGCCCGGCGGCGGGCGGTGATCGCCGTGCAGACCCTCATCACGCACATCGACCTGAAGGAAGCGCTGGAGAAGAGGAAGGCCTTCGTGTGCGAGGAGCACCCGTCCCACCGGGCCGTCTGGGCCGTCCTGGGCCACCTGTCCGAGATCCTGGGAGAGGTGCTGCTGTTCGACGGGAACCGGACGGACAAGAACTACATCCGGCTGGAGGAGCTGCTCACCAAGCAGCTGCTGGCCCTGGACGCGGTGGACCCGCAGGGCGAGGAGCAGTGCAAGGCGGCCCGGAAGCAGGCCGTGAAGCTGGCCCAGAACATCCTCAGCTTCCTGGACCTGAAGTCGGACGAGTGGGAGTACTGAGGCCAGGCCGCCGCGGCCGTTCAGCGCTTTACCCAGACGTGTATGTATTTACGGAGAGCTTTCGGTTCGCTGAGCCTCAATGTGATTTGTACGTGCATATTGCAATCTCAGTATTTATGATTTCAGCAAATTATATTCCGTACCTGCTGCTTTTGATGTCGCAAAACAAATATCATTACAGCCCACTGACTTCCCACTGGATCCTGATCTCTATGTTGTGGTGTTATTTTCTTAATCAGAAAATGGCGTAGGGGCAGCTTTTGTGATTTTTAACTGGGTTGTGCAAAAGCATGAAAATGCAGATGTTTCAGAATCTAGAACGAGGCCTAGCCTTGCCTAATGCTAGGACAGTTGTGAGAAAGGGCAAACTTTTAAAATTAGAAGTAAGGTGCAAGCACAAAAGCAGTGAGTATGTTTTATTCTGCTAAATAAAGCAGGACTTTCCATTTATAAGCCTGATTGGTCCCGCCCAACTTAACTGGGTGGGTGGTTGCTTTTACTTTCTTGGGATGGTCTGTTCTTCCATAAACCTGCGTTTGGAAAACAGGCATTTCCCAGGCTCTCTGCATTCAGAGGGGGCTGACCTTGGTGTGTGACATAAGAAAATTAGGGACGTTAACAGCAAAGAAACCTTTGAGGCTGCATTGAAAAGGGATAAGACACCAGCTAATACTTTTGAGTGGTTTTGTTTGTAAAGTCTGAACGGACAGTTTTCCTTAGTAATTTGTAAGGAGGGAAACGTTTCAATGGTCCTTTAAAAAAAATAAAAGGGAAACAAGACGCCCCGCCTGTGCAGGGTCATGCCTGGAGACTCGTAGCCACGACCTACGTGAACACGTCTGGACGCAGCGCGCGGTGGGCTGCTCCTGGCACTGGCGCTGCCCACGGCAGGCCTGCGCACGTGCCCGGTGCTGCCTCACGGGGGCAGGCACTCGCCAGCTTGCTGAGGAAGGTGGCCGTCAGCACTGGCACCATCCCGATCGCACTCGGGGGCCAGGTGGTGAGAGGGCCTCGCTCCCGTGACCAGTGCGGGGCCGTTTCTGGTGCTTGAGAGCCAGCCAGGCCGTCTGTCAGTGCGTGAAGAGCCGTTCCCTCTGCTGAGAAGTGCACAGGTCTCTGTTCTCTCCGAGGACCCCAGCTGGCCTGTCAAGAAGCGAAAATAACAGTTCCCGAAGCGCTGAAGTGCCGATGGCGTGTTGGTCCGAGTGGCTGGCTGGCTGCCCCCGTGTCCCCTTTCACAGGTGGCACGCTGCAGCGTCTGGAACTCTAGAAACCCGCTCCTCGGCCACGGATGTAACTCGGTGTAAACAAACAGCTGAGCCGGGGCAGGTGCAGGAGTGGCCCTGAACGCGAGGTAGAGCGGAGCCTGGCGGGTCTGGCTGCGCAGTGATGCCCGATAATTAAAAGCCCGTGCTAGTTCCTCCTGCAGGGGACTCACCGATAGTGGGGTGCCAGGACAGTGAGCCCTCCCGCCTGCCCCCCAGCTCCTGGCGACTGGGGGCTGTGCCAGTGCAGGTTGTTGGAGCCCGTGTTGGCCAGTCCTTGCAGGGCGCTGTTCTGGGGCGTAGTTTCAGGGTGCCCTCCAGCACTGGTGGGAGCACGGGGCGGCGGGCCTCCCCGACTCGCTCCCGACATCCGCAGCAGCTCGCTGCGATTTCAGTGTCGGGTCGGGAAGCTCAGGGCCGCGCTCGCACCATGGTTCTTTGCCAGCAGCGCTGCCCGCCGCGGTGCCCACGCTTTCTGTGGGCGTGGAGCCGGCCCCGCCGAGCTCCGGGCTGTGGCCGGGCTGCTGCTCGGCCGGCTCTGGGGATAGCGCACGGGGTCACTGGTCATGGAAACTGGCAGACCCGCTTGGAGCGCTTGGTGAGGCGCGGGTTCCTGCGTCCCTGCACCTGCTGTTCTGCCCGCACTGAGCCGCCTCGTGGCTCTCCCTGCCCCTCGAGGGAGTCTGTGTGTCATCGTTCAGTTCGGTGCCTCCCGTGGCACGTGTTTCCGTGATGTGACATGAAGAGAGTCTGTAATGGAAGTCCAGCCCACGCTCTACCAGTGTCTGGCTTTGGTCTGCATTAAACGTGTAACCTCTGTTCACGCGAAACCAGTGGGCTGTCTGCTGTCCGTGCTGCTCCGTCTGCCAGGGCCAGGCAGCCTGAGTGGTTATGGAAATAAAGGAATCGCCATGTCAGCACGCACAGCTCACCGCCTGTCTTCCTGAAGCCCTTGGTTAGCCGTGTTTGATAGAAGTCAGCAGCTTTGAGAACGTAACCAGTTTTCCTCATTGTTTTCCTTTGCCAATTGCCACGTGGTCCTGAGGGTCTCAGCCTAGCCTGTGCTCAGTGACTCGAAGCAGAGACGCTCAGCTTTCCGTCGGCACTTCAGTCCCGGGAGCCACACCTGCCACTGACGTGCCGTCTGACGCAGGTGTGCTTCCCGTGCGTGGGCTCCTGCCCTCGCTGTTGGCCGTACGGCTATTGTAACGGCGTGTCGGAAGTGCTCAGGGGTATTCTGAGATACACAGAGTAGCACAACTTAATTATTGATGAAATAAAAAGCCTCTTAGCTTATCTTGGCAGTGGAGGCGGGGTGTGCGTCTGAGGCGTGAGTTCTCTTCTCGTTTCACCTGCACTGGCAGGCGGGCGGGCTGCCAGCTCTGGCTGGTGGCATTGGCCTCAGGGTCCCGTCACAGGGAAGGGGTAACGTTCCCCTTTAAACAACCAGGACCGGGAGGCGGGGAGGGCTCCACGCCCCGGAGACCGGCCTCACTCCGCGTCCCCCGGAAGCCCACAGCCCATAGGAGCATCTGGCCCCCAGTCCTCCCAGGGCTTCCAAAACGCGCCGCCGCCACAGGCTTCCTGCGCCCTCCCGACTCGTTCCCTGGGCAGGTGTCTGTCTGTCTGTCTGTCTGTTGAAGCTCGTCCCGTGGCAGCAGTGAAGTGTGTCTAGTCCTGGCCTTTCCTGCAGGTCCCCTGGTCTGGCGCCTGCTGTCCTCCAGGGGAGCGGAGAGAAGGCGGCCTCCCGGCCACGCACACGCGGGCGCACGTGTGGGAAGAAGCACGTTGGACGGGTTAACATGCCAATCGCGCCTGCTGCCCTGAAGAAGCCATCGCGTGAGGGTAAGGGACGCGCGCGCTCGAGCGACTACCCGACAGCGGACAGGACACGGCTGTGCTGAGGGCGTCGCAGGGACTGGTCAGGACCAGGTGGGGCGCAGTCTGGCCTCGGGGTGCGTGAATGCTGCCCCCCCCCTCCGTGCGTGCCCGTGTGGCACCTCTTCCAACACGGGGTCCTGAGCACGGAGGCCAGGGCGCGCCCAGTTAACACGCTGAGCTCCCGGCGGCGGGACACCTTTCCCCGGGAAACACCCTGCCGCGCAGCATCCTCTGCCCGAGCCCCGGAACTCCGGCTGCAGACTGGCCTCCAGCCCGTCCTCCGGGGAGAGGGGTCTTGCCCCCAGCATCAGACCAGCCAGCTGCCAGGGCCCGGCTCCTGGGCGGACCAACACCAACCGCCTCCCTCATCTCCCGCGGTCCCGGCGATGCTGGGTCATTGGTAGAAGAACCTTTCCGCTCTCCAGCCTTTTCCCGTTGCGCATCCTCTCACACTGCTGGGCGCCGAGGCACGGAGGCCGGGCACGGCCCGGAGCCTGGGGCAGCGAGGCCCTTGCTGCTGGCTCTGGGGCCTGAGGTCTTGTCTGGGCACCCTGAAGGCTTAGGCAGGTTGGCTGGGGCCCTCGGCTCCTGGGTCCACATGCCCAGGTTTCACCTTCCCGCCCTCACCCGACCCGGCCACCCCACGGGACCAGCACGGCTCTTGGGTTGCCCCTGGGTCAGGGCCTGGGGGTGGGTAGGGTGCAGGCTGACCAGCAGCCAGTGCAAAGCCCTGAGGTCCTGAGGTCCCACAGCCTCTGTGATGGGGGGAGGGGGGCGGGGTCCAGGGCCCCAGGGGGCTGTGCTGGGGGGAAGCCGCTGGGGACGCAGAATTGCATCCTGGACCAGAGAGCCAGGTACCGGTGACCCTTTGGGACGGGGCACTTCCGGGGGAGCCCCCACCCGAGGCCCAGCCCACAGTAGCTCCACCAAACCTGGCCCGGTGGCTTTGACCACGACTGTCTGCCCAGGGGCTATATGTGCCCTGGCAGCCTGCAGAGGGTACCCAGGGGGGCCCTCCAGGGAGACCCCAAGAGGCTGGTCTGAGCCCCACTGCATTGGGGGGCCTGCCAGGCCGGGTGAAGAGGGAGGACCCTAAACAGAACCGCCCTGCCCCGCCCCTCCACAGCCCTGTCTGCGCCCCAGCACCTTGACCTTGAAGTCTCCTGAGCGGGTCGCTCACTCCTCCCCAGCCCCACCCGTCTGTTGGTTTCCCTGCGGCCGCCAGGCGGCGCCCGAGGCCCGGCCTCTCGGAGCCCAGGCCTCCCCGGCAGGGGGCGGGCGGGGGGGGGCGGGGCGGGGGGGGGAGCGGGCAGGGCCGCAGCTGTTGCTCCGGGGCTGCTGGCGGCGCACCTGTGCTCGCCCAGGGGGACAGGGGGGGGGGGGGGGCCGCCGGGCGCTCCCGGCCGAGCGCAGGCTGTGCTGGGCTGTCCCGCCGCGCCCACGCGCCACAGTGTGGGGGCCCCAGGGAGGCGTGGGGACCTCACCGCATCGGACTCGCCCCTCGGAGCCGGGTCGGGCCCTGGCCGGCTCGCCACCCACAGCCGACCGCGCCCCAGGCGTCCGGGCGGCAAGCAAGGGGGTCTGTGCCGTCTGCCCGCCGCTGCCCGTGATTCCAGAACCTTCAGGCCGCGCTTCCTGCCGGCCTCCTGGGCGGCCCCTGGGCTGTGAGGCCCCGCAGCCGGGCGGTGCCTCCATTCTCGGCCCCTGGGCCCCCCTTGTCCCTGTGATTTGGGGTCCAGGACAGGAGAGCCGGAGAGAAGAACCAGAGCCGTGGGCGGGCTGGGCCGGGGCAGGAAGGGCTGCTGGGGGGGTGGGGAGGGAGCTGGCCTCCCCTGGGGCCCGTCAGACCCTGGCCTTTCTGGGCTTCAGCTGCCCCCAGCAGCCCCCAGGGCCCCGTGCACTGTGGGGTCTGCACTCGGGCGGCTCCGGGGAGCGCACCTGCTGTAAGGCGGCCGCTGGAGGCTGGCCCCTGCTGCCCCAGCAGCCGGCGGGGAGGGTGGTAGTGGCACCCCAGCAGCCTCGCTTGCTCCTGGGGCTGGGGGGTTGGCCAGGGCACAGTGGGTGGGGTGGGGGCTTAGCTCCGGTCTCTAGCTTGCAACCGCCTTTGTCCAGGCAGGGCCGCCCGCCTTCCCACACCACCTGCCCTGCCTGCCCCACTCCTGGCCCCAAGCTCTCCCCGCTCCAGCCCCACCTGCCCTGTGCTGTGCCCCTGCCGACCCGAGCCTCACACAGCTTCACACCGGCAGGGGCTGCGGGCCACCTGGGTGCTGGGCTGGGGGGCTGGGGGGCCACAGGCAAGCTGTGCAGTGGGACCCACTCCTGCCGGAGCCCTCAGAGGCCCCTGGCGACGGCCTTAATGCGGAAGCGTCTGTTTTGCTAGGAGCTCAGGGCTCTTCTCTGGGGCCTGGATCCCAGCAGACACCGTGCTTCTTCCGGGGCGGACGCCCTCGGGGCACAGCCCCTGCAGCCACCGGCTCCGGGGACCAGCACCTGCACAGACCCAGTGGGCTTGGGGGGCCCTAGCTAGCGCTGTGTTGTCACACAGAGAGGCTGTCGCCCTGGGAGGGGGTCACGATTTCTTCCCCAGGAATCAGCCCCAGCCCCGCCCTCCTGGCCCCTCCCCAGGGCGCCTCCCGGGGACTCCTGGCACTCGGCCGGCTGCCCCGCCCGCCCCAAGCAGGGTCCCGGGTCAGCTCCCTCCCTAAGGCCCAGATCCACCCGTTGACGTCATTGAGGGCAGGAGCCAGGCCGGGCCTCCCAGGCCCCAGGTCTCTGTGCCCCAGAGACGCTCTGGGCCACCGGCTGTGAAGTGGGCAGTGACACCCGCTTTGTCATGGGGTCGAGAGTCCGATGAGGTGCCCACGGAGCCCTGGGGGTGCGGCCACTGTGTGGGAAGGAGCCAGTGGGCCGCACCTCCTCCCAAGGAGCCCCTCATGTCTTTCCTTCAGGCCAGCGTGTCCCCGAAATCCTAGGCCCGCAGGCCCGCCCCTTCTCTGTCAGCAAGCAGACGCGAGGCGGGGCCTTGCCGAGGCCGCAGAGGCCCAGCTCCAGGCTGCACGCAGCCTCCCTCCCGCCTCGCCCCGCCTCGGGGTGACCACCAAGCCCTGGTGACTTGCTATGCGGTGGCTCCTGCAGCTTCACCCAGCACCTCATATGGCTGTGCATGCATGCTGTATGCTGTGTGCATACACGTGATCCATGTACATGTGGGTGTGAATGCACACACAAGTGTGCTGTGTGCATGAGTGCTCTGTGCGTGTGTTTGCAATGATGTGCATGTATGTACGGTGTGCATATGTGTGTGTGTGTGTGTGTGTGTGTGTGTGTGTGACAACGCGGGACACACATGCTCTGCTAGGGCACCCTACTGGCCTTGGGTGGGCAAGGGGCCCGGGTGGGGGGGCTGGGGCTGGCAGGGCCGCCTGGCGGCTGCGAGGTGTCCCGGGACCGAGGCCCAGAAGGAAGCCAGCAGAGCAGCGATGGTGGGGCCTTAGCGACGCCGCACAAAGCACTGGCCTACTTACTCCGCCCGCCCCGCCCTTCGCGCCTGCGAGCGGGGGCGGGGACTGTGGCCGGGCGCCGGGCCTTCGATCCTGGAGGCCAAGCCCTCCCTGAGGCTCAGCTCCCAGCCCTGGAAGCCCTGGCCGCCGACCCCGCCCTGACCGTGGATGCTGGGCGGCCGCAGGCCCGGTCCTCCCCCACCAATGGGGGTGTGCTCGCCCCGGGGTTCGCTCCCTGTGCTCTGGGCGCTGTGGACCCGGTGGTTGTGAAAGGGCTGTGCACGTTTCCAGCCCCAGAAATCTTGGGGTTCTCTGTGCTGCTGGGGTGACCACAAGCCTCGGAAGTCTCTGTGACGCGGACCAAAGTCCTCAGACCAAGGCCCCCAGGTCAGGGCAGAGTCTGGTGAGGGCGTGGCGGGAGCACCCAGGACAGAGCCTCAAGTGCCCACCCAGCCCCTCGGACAAGGCCCAGGGGAGGGGGCCCTTTCCACGCGGACACCCTTAGCCAGTCAGCCCGTGGGGGGTGGGGGGGCTGGCAGCACCGCTCACCTGGCCTGACTTTGGGAGCCAGCTCTGAGCTGGCCGCCGCCTCCTGCAGGAAGCCTGCCTGGCCTACAGCCACTGCTCTCACAGCGGGGGGCACGGGGACAGAGTCTGCAGGGCCCAGTGAGGCTGAGCAAGCCACCAGGGGAGAAGTGGGGCATTTGTGGGGCAGCCTGAGGGGCCCTGGGGGGCCTGTGAGGTCCACGAGGGAGGTCCTGCTGCCACTGCCCACCCTGGGCCAGCCCGACCGGCAGGGTCTCAGCAGGGTCATCGCGGGTGCCGGCGGCTCCCTGGGGCCGGCGGAGGGCCAGCAGGGCTGTGAGGGCGCTTTGTGGAGCACCGGGGACAGGAAGCCTGGGCCCTGGGTGGTGTCACCCGACACCATGCTTCAAAACCAAATGTTTTCCTGACCTCACCCCAGGCCCGGGCTCCTGCAGGGACAGACTGTGGGTGTCAGGGAGCCGGCCTGGCCCAGCAGCCCCGGCCCTGGGAGTCTGGGGGCCATGTGACCCATGGCCCCACCCCTCCAGCCTGGAGCCTGACCCCTCCTCCACCAGATGCTCCCTGCGCCCCCATCTGCGGGAGGAATGAAGGAGAGGCTGGGAGGGGAGCAGCGGGCACCGTGGGAGTGGGCGTCGGGGTTGACCCGTGCACACGCGGATGTGAATGTGTGTGCCCCCAGGCACCAGCTGCAGCTGCCCGCCCTGCCCCCATCAGCCCCCCCTAATTTATGCCGTGAGGGGGCTGGCCACTTGCTGGTCCCCTGCCTGGCGGAGGCTTTGTCCCAGGCGGATTCCCAGCGGCCGGCCGCCTTTGGGAAGAAAGGGTCCTTCTCCGGCGCGTGATGAGGTCACCCTCGTCGCTGGGTGCACAAAGGCCTCCCCCCCCCCCCCCCCCCCTCCAGCAGCTGCCTCTTTGTCCTCAGCTCTCAGCCCAGGAGAGGCCCGGGGCCCCAGCTCGGCCTTGCAGGCGGCGGCGGGGAGGCGGGGGGAGGCTGGGCCTCTTCTTGGGGAGGGTGTACTGGGGGAGGGGAGGGATGGAGCAGCCCCCTCCCTGGCTTTGCTCCCAATGAGTGACAGTTGAGGGGCAGACCCCACCCCAGATCCATGGGCTCTCAGCCCAGTGGGGCTTCTGTGTCCAGCTGTCTGTCTGGTCCCCAGGACAGGGGCAGGAGCTACAGGAAGGGGGAGGGGCAGGCAGCTGTCCCCTGGCCTGGGGTGGGCTCGTCACCGGCAGGGGTTCTGGGGTGTTCCTGTCCTCAGCTGCTGAAGCCAGGGCTTGCCTGGGCTCAGGACTTCTGGCGTGTGCATCTGTGCATTGTCTGTGCGTGTGCATCTGTGCATTGTCTGTGCGTGTGCATCTGTGCATTGTCTGTGCGTGTGCGTCTGTGCATTGTCTGTGCGTGTGCATCTGTGCATTGACTGTGCGTGTGCGTGTGCATCTGTGCATTGTCTGTGCGTGTGCATCTGTGCATTGTCTGTGCATGTGCATCTGTGCATTGTCTGTGCGTGTGCATGCATGTGGTGGGGGGAGGGGCTGGCAGGCCTGGGCGCCCCTCGGCACCTCCCCATGCAGCTCCCAAGGAAACCCCCACAAGCCCAGCTGGGGAGCTCCTGGGGCTCCCCCGCTCCACAGGGGTTGGGGGCTGAGGCTCGGAGAGGACAAGTCTGCTCAAAGCCACGGCCGGGGGGAGGTGTCTGCTTTCCTGATTTTGTAACCGGACAACCCAGGGGTCCGGGCCGCCTGTCACGACTTGCGCTACTTCAGCGGAGACAGGGTGACGCCTACATGAGCGCTGATCCCAATCCCGCCGGCAGCGGGGAGCAGCGGTCACCCACACACACCTGCTCCGCCCCCACCCGCCCGGGGACAGACCCCATTCCCACGTGAGCGCCCAGGCCCCAGGGCGCACGGCTGGCGAGGTTAGAAGGTGCTTTCTAGTCAGAACCGAACCCTCAGGGTCAGCAGAGCAGGGTTCCTTTCCTTCCATTGGGTTCAAGTGTTCTCTGCCCCAGCGCCTGCCCGCTGCACCGGGAGCCGCCGCCCCAGGAGAGGCCTGGCCCCAAAGGAACCCGCTGAGCTGGGCCCCGACCCGGTGGGGTCAGCACAGGCCTCTCAGGCTGTGGGGGTGCTAGGGGCTTCGGACGCCCCAGTGGAGGGGCCTGGGCAGGGCTGGAGGGACACGGGGAGGGGGAGGCCTGGTGACTGTCTGGGGTGGGGGTGGGGGGGCAGCGAGGGCTGGGGTTCGCGAGCCTCCAGCTCTGCCCCGGCCCCCGGCCCCCGGCCCCCGGCCCCCGGCGGGAAGCTGGGTCAGAGGCGGTGGCAGGGGCGGGAGCTGCGCGCTGGGGGAAGGGATGGCCGGACCCTCCGCCCCGCGAGATCGGCTCCTCCGGTTGCCGGGAGCCCGGTGTCCATTGTGCCGGTAGCTTAGCAACAAGCTCCGCGCCGGCCCCGCCCCGCCCCGCCCCCGCCGCATTCCGGGCAGCGCCCGCCCCCGCAGACCTCCCGGGCCGCACCGCCCGGACCCAGGCGCCGCTGCCGGGACCCAGGTCTCCGAATCACGCAGCCTGCCTTCGGCCCGGCCGGCCCTGGCCCCCGCCGGCTCCCATTCCCTTTCTTGGCAGACAGAGGGGCGGCGGGCCTCCTGGGCCAGTGAAACCGCAGTCAGACGTCCTCCGTGTTTTCTGGGGGCGCGGCACCAGGCCAGGCTGCGGGCGGCAGGAAGGGTTTGCAAAGACAAGAAGGGGGGCCTGTCGGGAGGTGGAGAGGCCAGAGAGGGGCCGCCTCCCAGAACTGTGGGCCTGGCCGCCTCTGGGGCTGGAGGCGAGGGGTCCTGCAATCTGGGGTCACCCGGAGGCCCCTCCTCAACCCCAGCCACAGATGCCCAGGACTGGCCCCCCTGCCCCCCAGCACCCGCGGGCCACCCAGCCTCCCTCAGAACCTGTTCCCCTCCCCCCACCCCCACACTTGAGAACCAGAGACACCCCTGGCCCTGACGTGAGGGGAGACTAGAGGCTGGAGGTGACCCAGAGGACAGGATAGAGACCTCTGACTGACTTCTTTCCCTGCCCAGAGCCGAGAACAATTCATGGCCAAGCAGCCTGGGGCATTTTTCCTTTAAAACAACCAACAACAGCCCCGTGGCTCAGTGGTTGAGCTTCGGCCTATGAACCAGGAGGTCAGGGTTCAATTCCCGGTCAGGGCACAGGCCCAGGTTGGGGGCTCCACCCCGTGGGGGGTGTGCAGGAGGCAGCCGATGAATGATTCTCTCTCATCACTGACGTTTCTATCTCTCCCCTCCCTTCCTCTGAAACCAATAAAATATATTGAAAATAAAAATAAAACATCTTAAAAAATAAAAATAAAACATCTTGTTTGTTCAAATCAGGACCCGACAAGGTCCGTGCAGCGATGCTCCCGCCGGGGCTGCCCTCGGCCTCTGCCAGGTGCCTGGGAGACAGTGACCCCGAGAGGGACCGGGGATTCCACACGAACATCCCGACCGAACTGAGCAGAAGTTCAGTTCCAGTGGACAACAGCGCAGTCTCGAGAAGAGCGAGGTCGATGGTGCTAGAAGCTTCCGTGGGGCTGTACCGAGCTGCTCGATCCCCAGTGGAGGGCGCAGGAGGCAGCGGACGGATGGAGGATTCCCATCTTTGGTGTTTCTATCGCTCCCTCTCCCTTCGTCCCTGAAATCAATTTTTTTAAAAAGGAACTCGAGGGAAGGCACGGAGTTTGAAACTCCTGCTCCCCGGGCAGTGACCGCCAAGCCCCGCCCTTGTCCAGAGCCCGTGGGGCCAGGAGCCTGCGTTTCTACCCCGCAACCCAGCCCCACACACGTCACACGGGCGCCTGTGGCGAAGGCTGGGGAGGGGGTGTGTCCCGGGAACAGAGCAGCGTCCGGGTCTGTAAAGAGCCAGCACCGGTGCCGGGACGCGGGTGGCAGGGATTGTGTGGCTGGGCAGGAGGCAGTACTGTGCTGTGGCAAGAATGGGCTTGGCACCCTAATGCGCCCCTCGGTGGCAGCGAACCCAGGTGACAGCCGTGCGGGCTGCAGGAGCCTGTGACGTCACCCCTCGGCCTCAGGCCGCCCTACCTGGCGGAGGACGCGGGTCTGCACTCCTGACAGGCAGCAGGCCTGGCTCTGGCTCCCTAGTGGCAAAGAGGTGCTTCTCCCACCTTTAGGTTCGAATCACCTGGGGAGCCATCTAAGACGCACCTTCTGATTTGGAGGTCTGGGGGAACCCCCACTGTGCCTCGGCCTAGCCCCTGGAGAGGCGGTGCTGCCTCCCGGGACCACGCCGGCACAGCTCGGGTCCCTGGGAGGAAAGCCTGCCGGTGAGCAGTCCCCTCACTCCAGGCACCAGAGCCCCGAGCAGGGCAGGCGCCGCCAGCACCCGGCCAGGCTCGCAGGGAGGCCGGGGGAGGAGCGTGCAGTCCGTGCGGGGCGGATGCCCAGGACGTTGCCATGGAGACGGGCGGTGCTGAGCTTTGGATCCTGTCAGAAGGGCCAGCCAGCATTTCTTCCCCAAAGCGCATGTCTGAGCGCAGTGAGCACCTGGCTCCACAGTGTGTCCCAGGACAGGGGTGTCACCTGCCCGTCCCTGGGGCTCCTGGACCCAAGGGCCCCCGTCGGCTGTGCGGGGTCAGCTGGGAGGGGCCCAGGGCAGGGACGGAGAGGGTCTGCCTGTGCCAACTGCTGGGGCTGGCACTTCCGGAGGCTTGGGGGGGAGGGGCCACACTCCCAGGTGAGCGGAGGACAGAGCAGGATTCAGGTCCTGAGGGGGGGGGGTGAGCCTGGACTCTCGGAGGTGGGGGGCCACTGCCCATCGCCTTCAGCTGCCTTTGAAGGAAGGCGCACCCAGGAGGGAGTCAAAGGAGTGGCTGGAGACAGTGACCTACTCAGGAGGTCAGGTCAAGGTCAAGATCAAGGTCAGCAGGGAGGCCAGGAGGGCTCCAGCTTCCAGCCGAGCCAGACCAGGGTCCTCACCTGTGAGGGGCACTGTGGTGCCAAGCGTGCCTGCCTGTGCATGAGGGCTGATGGGTCGTGGGAAGTAGGGCAGCGGCCGGGTGGGCAGGAGGATGGGGGTTCCTGTTAAGTGGGGGCAGAGAGAGCAAAGGACATGGGAGACGGGAGGAGGGATGGAGGCCATTCACACACCCCTCCTGGCCCCGTCTTCTAACAGGGCGCCCACAGCGGCCCGCCCCTCTGAAGGGACAGATGCTTGGAGAAAGCTGATTACTGTCAAAGGCTGGAGGCTGCGACCAGTGCTCGGTTAGCGTGACCCAATTCTGAGCTATTCTGGGCCTGGTGGGAACGGAACAATTCCCTCCCGCTGATGCCACGCCTGCACGCAGCCTGACTTTGAAATGCCCTCTGCCGGGCACAGACGCAGCACGGGGAGGATGGCGGGGCTGGCGAGGCCCTGCAGGCCCTTACCTGCTTGCTGAGGACCCGCTGGGCAGAGAAGGCCCGGCTGGCACCCGCCCTGTGCCTGTGGCCATGCAGCCCCTCCCTAAAATCCCAGGTCTCTCTCATACCTGACTTGAGGGTAGGCCACATACCAAAGGCGTGAAAAGTGCCCCATGACCCGGCTTGCCCTTGATGGGTGAGCTGCGGACAGACCAGCATGCACAGCCAGGCCCACGTCTGGAGGAGGGGCCTCCTGTTAGCTCAGCCCCCGCTCGGGCCTGGCTGAAGTTGGCCAAGAGCAACCAGGCCACAGACCTGAGAGGAACTGACTGCTTCTCTAGGCCTTGGAGTTGGTTTTCTGGGGGGAGGGGGTATTTGTTATGCAGCACATCTGTGGTGACAGCTAACTGATACACCTGCCTTGAAAGCTGTGGAGGTCAACTGAAGAGCCATTGGCCCATGCCCAGCCAAAGGTTCTGTTTTGGGTTTTACTATGCAACTGACTAGAAGCACAGTGGCCGGATGACCTGCATTTGCCAGGGAAGTCTCCATGTCCAGTCTTCTCTCCCAGTTTCCTGACTATCCAAACACCCCTGAAGCAAAAGAGCTATTCGAGTGCCTCCAAGGACAAAAGATATTATCAGATCCAGAAGTAGCCCCAAAATTCTGACCTTGGAATTTGACGAGAACGGGGGCTTCCTGGCGGTGGCAGCCACAGCCCCCCCCCCCCCCCGGGATAATAATGTTCCCTGAGCACAAACTGTGCCAACATCGATGTATAATCTCCCCAGCGCCATCGCGCCGTGCAGAGGGCGGATGTGACGGGGCAGGCATCCCCGAGGGTGGAGTGGACTCCTGGCGAGGCCTACCTGATTGTCCCAACCCCTTCCCTTGCTCTGCTCCCAGCATGCACTTCTCCCGACTGTGCCTGGTCCCACTGGGTGACCTGCCTGAGGGTCCCAGCTCACACCTTCCTGGGAGGGCCTCCTGCTCCCCCCACTCCAATTCCCAGCAGCCCCCAGACCCTGCCTGGCTGCCAACCCCTCGGAGCCTCCGGGACCCCAGCAGAAACCTCTCCCTCCGTCCGGGGTCACAGCCCCGGGGACCTCAGGGCAGGACCTCACTGGGCAGGAGTGTGGTATGGGAGGTCTGGTGGGCGGGGCCTGGAGCCAGTCTCCTCTGTGCCTCAATTTCTCCACCTGTGCAGTGGGCAGGAGCATCACCCCTCCGGCCTGGGCTCTGCGCGGACCGCCTGCTCACAAGCCAGAGGCAGGCGCGCAGGTGTGGCCTGGAGAACAGGCGGGAGAGCAGATGCAAGGCCAGGGGCTGAAGGCCAGGCCTGGGGCGGGGCTTCCTGGCGGAGGCGGTGGGAGCTGGTGCAGGCAGACCCTGATCCTGGCCCGAGGGTGGGATCCTGGCTGGGCCCTGGGAGGCGGTCTGAGCCTCCGAGGGCAGCAGAGGGAGCTGGGTGTCACGCTGGGCCAGTCAGCAGGGGTGGGGCAGTGCAGACATTTCCAAGGAAAAGCAGGGCCACGGAGTGCCTGGGCGGGGAGTGGTTACAGGATGACCCCTCGCCGTGTGACCAGCCCCGTGCTGCTGACTCAAGGTGACTGCCCCTGACCTGACAATTGGTCACTCCCTGGCCCTGGGGGTGACCACGTAGCACAGCACGGGATGCGGGGGGGCAGGAGGGGAAGCCCCGAGAAGGCACCCCTGAGAGCCTGCAGGTGCACAGGAGTCGGCCCGGAGCTCAGTGAGGGCTGGAGCCCAGAGCAGGCCCCCGCGGGCCTTGCCCCACAGCCAGGGCGAAGCCCCCGGCCCTCCTGTCCCCAGGCCGGGCATCTGGTCTGAGGCAGGGCAGGTTCTGGAAACGGGCTAAGCCCCTGGGGAAGGTGCTGGATCCAAGGACCCCGAGGGGACGAAGGTCTAGCAGAGGCTGCACAGCGTGTGGGAGCGGGGAAGCACCAGCCTACGGACAGACACCAGGAAACTGGTCCTCCTGGCGCTGGGACCCACAGAACCTGGGATGGCCCAGGCCGGATGGCAGGTCTGGGGGCCCTTCAGGGAGCACGAGACACCAAAGCATCTGAGTGAGGGGCAGGGGGCCTGGGGGGGGGGGGGGGGTCAGAGCTCTGGGACACAGGCGGACCTGCTCTCTCCTCCCCCTCCCCCTCCCGTCCCAGGGACAAGTGGCCCTTTTTGCAGCCAGTGGGGGTGGCCACACACTCGTCCTTTGTCCCCGTCGTCCAAGGCCCTTGGTGCCTGCTACGCCACAGGAAGCACCAGGGCCGGGCGGGCTGCGTGTGGCGGGCCGGCCTGGGCGCTGGTGTGGGAGGGGCTCCGGCCTCCAGGACACGGGACTCAGTGTGCAGGCAGGGGAGTGTTTATTCTCCACCAGGCGGGTCGTGCGCACGCACGGTCCTGGAGCCCGGGGCAGACGCCAGGCCCGTGTGCAGGGCAGGGATGCCAGCTACACCCAGAGCTGGAGGCCAGGCCAGGCAGGTGACATGTGACCGGCCCTGGTGTCCGGCCCTCCGTCCTGGTGCACCCCCTGCTGGCCCCGACCCCCGAGAAACCCTGGGGTTGAGCAACAAGGGTTCCAAGGGCCCCAAGCCTGGCTGGCTGGTGGGCAAAGGCCCGCCCACCCCAGGCTCCCGGGTGACGGAGGCCGTGTCCTCGCGGCGGCGGGCAGGCAGCTCCCGGCAGGCACAGGAGGCAGCGGGGCTGCCCTGGAGGGACGGCTGTGCAGCACCCAACGGGACAAGGCCAGCCTGGCCCACCAGCGCTGGGGAGGGGCAGGGGCCAGGGTAGGGCGGAGGTCCCCACAGGCCTCATGAGCAGCCGGGCCTCGGGGGTCGGGGGTCCCCTGCACCAAGCCCCTGCCCCCTCCTTCAGCCTTGGCTCCCCCACCCCCTTCCCCCCCGGGGCCACCACCTGATCCCTGGGCTCGGACCCAGAGGAGCCCTGGCAGTGGGGCTTCGAGAGGCATCGAGCAGCAGCTCCACAGGCCTCCCCCCCCTCTGAGCCCGAGGCCAGCAGGAGGCCACACCCCACCATCTGTCTAAACAGGCCCCGCAGGCGCCCGGCCATATAAGGCGGCCGCAGCACGAGCCTCCCTGCTGGCCCCGGCCACCCGCTCCCGGGCCTCCCGGCGGGCAGCCCACTAGTCCGGGGTCTTGGTGGCGAAGGTCAGGTAGCCGGTGTGGCCCACGGTCTCCTTCATGGGTGCGCCGCTGCGGAAGGGGCCGGCGTCGGGGCCGGGGCCGGCGCCCAGGTCGGGCGGGGGCAGGCTGACGGTGCGCACGTTGTACACCTGCGGCAGCACCTCCACGGTGCTCAGCTCCGAGAAGCCTCGCGCCGCCAGCGCCTGGCACGTGCGCTGCACCTGCTCGATGCACGGCGAGAAGGAGCAGAAGCGCCCACCTGCGGGGAGGACACGGGTCAGAGGGCAGGACCCCCGCCCCCGCGGCCTCTGTGGCTGGGACTGCAGGGCAAGCCGCTACCCAGCCCTCGGGAGTGGGTGCTGATCGAGAAACCCCAGTGTGAGCCAGCAGGGTGGGTGCCCAGACCTTCCATGGGGTCGAGGCTGGCCATGTGCTCAGGCCATGAAGAGCTGGGGTCAGGGGCCAGGGCAAAGGCTGGGTAGAGAGTTAGGCAGAGCCTTGGCATCCCAGCTGCCAGCTCATTTGGCCCAGAACAGCCCTAACCAGATGGCCCTAACCAGACATCCCTACCCACACGGCTCTAACCTTACAGCCCTACGCAGACATTCCTAATCATACTCGGACAGCCCTGACCACACAGCCCTGACCACACAGCCCTAGCGGGTGAGGCACTGGGTCCCAGGAGGCCAGAGGCTCCCCCAGCTCCCAGGAACCGGAGGCACCTCCTCTGTGCAGGGCAAGCAGCGAGGATGTGGGGTGGGGGTGGGGTGAAAGCCTCCTCCTGCCTCCCTCTGGGGCTGCCTGCAGTGCCCCGCAACCTGCCCGGTCCCAGTCCTGCAGGGAAGGTTCTGGAAGCCAGGGTGGGGGCGGGGTGTGGCCCGGGCAAGCCTTGGCCTGACTGTGCGGCCCGGTCACCCACCATACCCTACCGGGAAACTTGTCTCCCTCAGGGCTGCAGGATCACCACCAAGAGGAGACCCAACCCCGAGTTCACGGCCAGAGACACTGAGGCCCCACGCGGCGGGGGGGGGGGGGAGGGGAGGGGAGGAGCTTCCAGAGGCAACGAGCCCGGGGCCTGGAGAGTGGGGGCCACGCGTGGCTGGGCCAGGCTCCCCTCGGGCAGGTGAGCCCGGAAAAGGGCAGAGAGCCTCCGGGCCCAGAACAAAAGAGCCGAGGGGATGAAAGGAGCGGCGAGGGAGCAGATGGCGTGGTGCCCAGCGGCTGCAGCAGAGGCCACGGCTGGGCGCCGATTCTGGCCTCCCCGGACTGCGGCCTGGACCCCCCGTGCCCTGGAGCGGGGTGGAGCAGGGAGAGGCGCTGGTGTTGAGGCAAAGCTGGGAGGGCAGAGCCGGGGGGAGCCAGGGCTGTCCCACTCCCGGCCCCAGGCCACCTGGGCAGAGACCAGGAACCTGGAGTCCAGGGCGAGCCTGAGCCAGCGGGCAGGGGCCAGTGCCACCACCCTCCCCGGGGCCACCACCTTGCTGGGGGGCCACCACCCTCCCCGGGGCCACCACCCTGCCGCGGGGCCCTGCTTTCCGAGGAGCAGCCCTCCCTGCAGCCACGGCTCAGGCTCCCGCTCCAGAAAAGGGAAACCCAGGCCCAGCCCGCGCCTCCCTGGCTGGGAGCCCACTTCCGCCTCCTCGCCGGTTTCTTCCCTAAAAGGGACCAGATGCCTGGCTCCCGGCTTGGGGGAGGGGCAACTCCGACTCCGCAGGGAACCGCTGGGGTCAGGGGTTGACCTCTGACCTCCAGCACACCCGTGGGGCAGGTCCCCCCTCAGGCAGGGGCTGAGACACCCCCTCCTCGGGTGGGCCGGCCTGACTCCTCCACCCGCCCCCTCCGGCCAGGTGACCTCCGAGGCCATCCCGCCCCTGCTGTGTGGCTGCTGACCTCTGACCTCTCTGGGCCCAGAGCCGAGCCCCCAGGGCGCACCGCTCCCAGCACCCCACGCACCTTCAACCTTGAGGGCGTCCCAGGCGTGGCCCACGGCCTCCCACGGCGACGGGATGTCCAGGAAGACAGCGTCTGCCACGTGGCTCACGCCGAAGCCGCTGCGGCACACGTCCTGGTTGCGCACGGTCACCCAGCGGCTCAGGCGGTGCTCCCGGAACTCCTCCCGCGCCTTCTCCGCCCGCTGCTGGTGGAACTCCACCGTGTGCAGGTGGCCCGTGGGCGCCACGGTGCGGATGATGGCGTGGGACACAGAGCCGCTGCCCGTGCCTGGGGGACAGGACGGTGTCAGGGGGGACGGCCGGGTCCACCCAGGAAACAACCCCGGGAGACCCACAGCGGGCCCCCAGTCAGCTGGCCCGGGTACCAGTGGGCATCCCTCGTGAGCTGCCTGTCAGTCCTGCTGCCCTGACTCCGGCTGGGGGAGGGGTCAGCGGATGTCTGCCCTGCCCGGTGCCAGCGCAGGAGCAAACCCGCTGCCCAGCCCTGGGGGCCGCGTGCTGGGAGGGGCGGGGGCAGAGCAGACAGAGCGGCCGGTCCCAGTTCCCGGAGCTCCAGGCTCACCAGGTGGGTCCATCCTTCCGCCCCTCAAGCTCCTCTGCCCCCCCTTGCTGCCCCTGAGTCCCCTGACACCAACTCACCACCGGCTCCCCTCCCCGCCGGGCACCGCCTCCCAGTGTCGCCCACCACACAGGCCACCAACGCCCGACTTCCTACCCTGCGGCGCCAGCTGGGCCTGTGTCCCCCACCCCCCGACACCCCTCGGGTGCAGGTGCCACCTACTTGATGACAACGCCCCAGAGCACGGCCCTGCACCCCACTCCGACCTGGCACCTAGTGTCTACCGCACACTCACCAGCCACCTCCCGGCTACACCCAAACCGCGCTCGGCACTAATAGTGCGAAGCTGGACCCGATCCCACGCCAAGTCCACTCCCTGCCAAGCCTTCCACAACCCAGCCGACCACACCCACTGCTCAGCAGCCTCGACTCCCCGTCCCCCCCCCATCTGATCCACCTGGAACGCCTGCCCCGCCTGCCTGTCCCGCCTTCCACGTCTCTCCCGACCGACCCACTGCTGGTCCTGTCCCCACCTGCCCGCCGAGGCCCATCCCTCCTGGCCCATCGACAGCCACCAGCCTGGCTGCCTGCCATCGCCCAGCACCCCCGGGGGGGCCGGGGTGACTCCTTCTGCACCAACTGGCCGCGCACCCCTTCCACGCAGGGTGGAGTCGACTCCCACTGACGATCTGTGTGCCGTCCCCCCCCCCACACCTCGTTTCCTGCTCCTGCCAGGCTGGTCTCTGTGCTGCCTCTCACCGGGGCCCCCGCTTGCTCTCCCCCGGGGGTGACACTCTCCAACTCAATGTCCCTGCTGCAGAGGTCCTCTCTGACCGCCCTGCCTGGAGGGACCCCTCTGAGTGGCCTTCAAACACGCAGCTCTGTCTTACAGGCTTCAGCCATCAGCGCACTGCCGTGGTGCCGCGACCTGACCACGGTCCCTCTGAGGCAGGACCTGGTCTGCCTGGTCCATGGCTGTGCCTCCAGGTCCTAGAAGGGAGCCGACACCAGGGGAGCCGAGCGGCCCACGGCCAGCCCTTCTTCCCCGGGAGCAGCGAGGCCTGGCCAGCGTGCAGCAGGGCTGACCCCGCCGAGTCCGGCTGCGCCTGCCACGGCACCCCACGTGCCTCGTGCTGGGCGCTGCCTCTGCCCAGCCCACCCACTCTGCGACCCCGGGCCTAGCCCCGCCTCTGCCTCTTCCTATCTCAACGCGTTTGGCTGCGCAACAGGGACCGTCCGATTGTCCGTGTGGAGAAACTGAGGCCCAGAGAGGAGCAGGATGGCCTGAGGCCCTCAGAAAGCTGGCAGCAGGGGCACCAGGGCCTCTCATGACCCCGACCCAGTGTCCCAGCCCATAAGGAGCCTGCTGGGAACCTAGGGCCCCCGGGCCGGGCCGGGCGGTCCGTTGCCAGGCTACAGGCTTCAGTCTCCACCCCAGGCCGGTCCAGCGCCCCTGGGCGTGTCTGTGTGTGAAAGGCCTGCAAACAGCTGGCCTCAGGCCCTGTGCCTGCACCCCGGTTTCTGGGCTCAGGTCCATGAGGCCCTGGGAACTGTGCCGGGGCAGGCTCCCCACCTGCCACCAGCGTCTCCAAGTAGCCCTGGCCGCCCTCCAGGAAGGGCGCCTCAGCCTGGGCCTGGGGCTCCCACTCGCAGCAGCCGGGGACCGCTGGGCCAGCCGCCCTCTGCCCTGTCAGCACAGGGTTAGGGAATGGCGGTCAGTACCCTGGTCAGCACCAAGGGCACTGTGGGCCCTCTGCAGCAAGACAGGGAGGGCCATTCCTGCCGCCCCGCTCCATGCTTGCTCTAGTCCCATCAGCTCTCACTCAGAGCACAGCACCAGCCTCCCCACCCACCTCCTCGTTTCTGCCCTCACTCCCTGCAGGCAGCTCCCCAGAAATGTCCTATTCCAGTGGTCGGCAAACTCATTCGTCAACAGAGCCAAATACCAACAGCACGACTGAAATTTCTTTTCTTTTTTTTTACAGAGAGGAAGGGAGAGGGAGAGAGTCAGAAACATCAATCAGCTGCCTCCTGCACACCCCCTACTGGGGATGTGCCTGCAACCAAGGTACATGCCCTTGACTGGAATCGAACCTGGGACCCTTGAATCCGAAGGCCCATGCTCTATCCACTGAGCCAAACCGGTCAGGGCTGAAATTTCTTTTGAGAGCCAAATTTTTTAAACTTAAACTTCTTCTAACGCCACTTCTTCAACATAGACTTGCCCAGGCCGTGGTATTTTGTGGAAGAGCCACACTCAAGGGGCCAAAGAGCCGCATGTGGCTCGCGAGCCGCAGTTTGCCGACCACGGTCCTATTCAAATAGAAGTCAAGCCCAGCTGGTATGGCTCAGTGGTTGAGTGTTGACCTATAAACCAGAAGGTCACGGTTCAATTTCTGGTCAGGGCACATGCCTGGGTTGTGGGCTCCTTCCCCAGTGCAGGAGGCAGCTGATCAATGATTCTCATCATTGATGTTTCTCTCTCTCCCTCTCTGAAATCATTACAAATAGATTTTCTAAAAACAGAGGTCAAGTAGCCATGCCTGCCTTCAGGAAGGGCATAGCGGTCACTGCTGAGGTGGAGCGATGCAAACAGACTCACCAGACTCGCAGACCACAGAGCCGGGCCGAAGCTCCAGCATCATGGTGAGCAGGGCGATGTCGGTGGAGTAGAGGATCTGGGTGCGGTGGGGCAGGTTCAGGGTCCAGAGCTCAGGCGTGGGGTGCAGCACGTACACCCAGCCCCCTCGGCCGCAGGTCACCTTGGAACCGAAAGGGCGGCCGATGAGGTCCACCGAGTGCCGCAGGGCGCCGTGCCGGGTCTGGGTCTGTGCTCCGCGCTGCACGCTCACCGCCACCATTGCCCCGTGGCCCAGGGACAGGATGGCGGTGTCCCCCTCTTTGATCAGCTCCTCATACCCCACGAAGCTCATGGTGTGGCTCTGTGGCGGGTGCCAGGGACCTGCAAGAGGGACAGGGGCGTCAGGGTGTACAGGCGCCAGGAGGCAGGATGTGCGTGGTGACCCCAGGTCCCCGGCCACGGGGAGGGGCTGGCAGCCCGGCACTGTCCACCGGGGCCGCGCCACCCTGGCCGCCACGGAAGCCTTCTGGGTCTGGGGCGTGAGGCAGCAGCCATCAGCCCAAAGCACAGACGGAGGGACGGAGGCCAGACCCCGCCAGGACTCCCCCGCGTCAGGCCCGAACCCTCCCGCCTCGCTCCGCCGGGAGCCGGGCGCGCACCCGCGGTGAGAGGGGAGGCTGGACGCTGCGGACCCCTCCCCCGGCCCTCCGGGGCGGGCTCCGGGGCGGGCGGGCTCCGGGGCGGGCGGGGGCCGAGGACGCGGGGAGGCGAGGGCCCCGCCAGCGGAGAACGCAGCCGCGGCCGGGCCGGCACCGGTCTGGGCGGGACCACGGAGCCGCCGGAGGGGCGCGCGGGACCCCGGACCGACCCCCGCCCGCGCACGGCCCCGCGGCCTCTCACCGACGCCCCGCTCCTGGCCTGAGGGAGGGTCCGCACGTGGCTCGGCGGCCGCGGCACTTCCGGCTGCAGCCCGGCGCGTGGCGCCCGCCGATGACGTCACGGCGCCCGGCCGTCGCCGCGGGATCCGGGGCACGTGGCCGCTCCCGCCCGCCGGCTCCCCCGGGTGTGATTCCTGTGTTTACGGTCCCGCCCCGAGGCCCCGCCGTCGGGGTCTGCCGCGGCCGCCGCCCTGTCCCCTGGGAGGACGCTGGGCCGCGGACCTGTTGTCACCGCGGCGAACACCCTGCCCCTGCGCGGCCCGGGGTGCATTCCAGAAAATGCAATCGCAGGTCAGCGGGGAGGCCCTGGCCGGGTCGGCCCGGCTGCAGGGGGGGCAGGCAGAGTGCAGCCGAGGCCTCCGCCCAGGCCCTTCCCCCCTCGGCCACGTCCTCGGAGTGCAGAACTGCTCGCAGGAGGGAGGGGGGCCTGGGCCCCCGAGACCCGGTGCCGTGAGAGCTGGGTGGACCGGCTCACTTTGGACTCAGTGGGGACAGTGCCAGCGGCCTGAGCCAGGGCCGGGGGAGGGGCAGGACCGGGAAGGCGCAGTCTGGTGCCTCAGCCGGGCTGACTCAGAACCGGTTCCTCCTGCGGGGGAGGCGGGCCGGAGCCGCGGACTGCCGCCAGCGCTCAGCGCCCTGCAAGGAGGGCTCGTCCCGTTAGCCCTGGGGCCGGAGGGGGTCAGGGATGGGGCTTAGCCTAGGCCAGTGATGGGCAACCTTTGGAGCTTGGTGTGTCAAACTTCGCCAAAACACTGAGCATAACTCGGGTAGTGTGTCACTTTGAGGAAAAAACTAACTCCAAGACTCTAGTCGCAAATGTTTCATCCTCAGGAGCAGCAAATGTTTCATCCTCGGCATGCGGCCGCGTGTCATCAGAAATGGCTACGCGTGTCCGTGCTGACACGCGTGTCATAGGTTCGCCATCACTGGCCTAGGCCCTACCCGAGGCCACACTTCTGGGCCGGGCTGGTCTAGCCTGGCAAAATGGGAGTGGCCAGGCCCCAGGAGAGCCACCCTGTGGGGCTCTCTGAACTCTCCCTCCTCTGGGGCCAGGACTGGCCAGTCGGTGGCCCCCGGAGTCCACGGTGGGAACCCAGGTGCCCTAGCCAGGCCTGGGTCTGGGATCCTCAGGGATAAGAAGGTGAGGGGCTGAGGGTGGCCTCCCTCTCTGTGGGCTCATGGCCCCGTGGGGCTAGCACTCTGGCCGCTAGCTGCCCGTGTGGCTGCTTCGTGGCCTCCCTGCCTCCTGCTCTCACATGAGCGCGCCCAGCGCACCCGCGGCCCACCCTCTGTTCCAGTGACTCTGCGCCGCCTGAACCACTCCCTAATTGCTCCCCAGAGAGAGAGCTGGATTTTCCACTTCTCCTCGTGAGTTCCTCTTTCCCCAGCCGCCCCGCCGTGGTGTGGGGCCCCGGCTGGGCGCCTGCTCAGCCTAAATTAGGACTGGGTGTTTCTCGTGGTCCCTCTCCCCGCTGCCTCTGGCCATTCTGGCTGCCCCTCCTGCAGTCCGCCTTCCCATCTGCTCCATCTGAGCCGGCCCAGCGCTCGGCCTGAGTCCTCAAGCCCTGGCCTCCCCCGCCCCTCCCCCCACCCAGCTGATTCCCCAGGTGAGGTTGGCGCCTTCCCGGGCAGAGTTTGTACGTGAGGGAGGGACCATTTCACAGACGGGGAGAGTAAGACTCGGAGGTGGAATAACTTGCCTCAGGTCACACAGTCCGTGCAGCCAAAGCGGAATTGGGACTTAAAGCCAGTGAACGTGGCTGCAGAGAACTAACGGCAGATCTGGAGAAAGGTGGGAAGAGGCAGGCAGGAAGCCCTGGAGGAAAGGGAGAAGCTGAGGGTGCGCACAGGGAGGCTGCTCCGTCCACGTCCTGGCCGGGGCAGGTGAGGCGAGGTCCCTCCTCCAGCCCAGCCGGCCGCCCACTGCTCTGACTCCACGACCGCCCCGCCTCTACTGAGCACCGCCAGCTTCCTCTGGGTCCCGCAGAGCTGAGGGACGGCGCGAGGAGGAAGCAGTGGCTGCCCTGGCCGCGCTGACCCGGGCTCCAAGGATGGCCGGTGCCCAGCCCGGCCCTTGCACCTGGCCCGCCCGCCTGCTTGCGATCACCACGGCCTGTGGATGGGCAGGGCCTCCTGTGGCCCCCTCCCCCTCCAGGGCTGGCGGTAACCAGGTGTGGTTTCTGAGGAGCCCGCACTGGACACGGGCCAGGTGATGTCACCTGGCTCCTCTCCTAGACGCCACCCAACCGGCTCCCGTGGGCCCTGGGGAGCGTGGAGAGCCCACAGTGGGAGCTAGGTCAGCCAGGGGCTCCCTCCACCCCACACCCTGCTGCCCTGGTCTGCGGCCACCAGGCCCCAAGCAGCCCCGCCGGGGGTGGGGCCTCCCTCACCTTGGCATTTGGGTCCAAAGGCCTCAAAGTTGCCCTGCCCTGCCCCTGCCCCGGCTGCTGACCCCCCCGCTGTCAGTCTGAGTCCAGCCCAGGGAGGGCCCCGGCAGGTTGGCACAGGGCCAGCCACTCCAGGTGCTGAGGTACTGCCAGCTCGCTGTCACCACCGGGCCTTCCCTCTGCTTATGTGCAAAGCTGGACAGAACCCCCAGCCCAGAAGCCGAGGGTGCCGGAGCCCACAGGGCGGCCGGGGCTGGGCTCCCTCTCCTTGCGTGCGGACCTTGCCTGTGCAGGGAGTCCTTCCCTCTCCCCACCCCCAAAGTGGCCAAGCCCTGGGCGGCCTGAGGGTGGGGGAGGGGGCCTTCAGAGCCCCTGCAGAGGCTGAGACAAAGAGGAAGCCCTGAGCGCACCCCCCCCTGCCCCCCCCCCCCCCACACACACACTCTCCAAGCCGGCCTCCAGGGCCAGCAGCTCTGGTTTCTAGAAACAGGAACTTGAGCCTATCAGGCCTCCGGAGGCGGAGGCAGCTGCAGATATTTCTGAAACGGGGGAAGGGGCTGCAGGAACCCCAGCTTAAGGGACACCTGCTGCCCAGCCAGCCTGCACCCCTTGCCCCTGTACAATGGCTTGTTTATGAGCCTAAAAAACACCAGCACCCAAACACAAAAAGCACTTGTGGGGAGCAGGTCAGAGCAGGCCCAGGTGAGAGGGAAGAGTCGGGGTTCCTTCTGCGGTCACCACGGGGCAGCCAGTGAGGCTCCGCACCCTTTGATGCCCGCAGAGGTGAAGGGCCTGCTTGGTGCTCGTCCTGGGTCTCTGCTTCAGGGCGCCCCGGGCACTGGGACTCCTGGCTCTGCTCCCCGCCCCCCCCGCCATCTCCCCCGTCTGGTGTTTGTTCGCTGGGTGCTCACTCAGGGCCAGTCTCTCCCCTCGCTGCCCGCAGAGCTCACTGTGCAGGCCTGGGGGGCGGGAGGGGGTGTTTCATACACACATAGATGAGGGGTTCCTCCTTTATTGCTTTATTCTTTTTTAAAATATCTCAGAGAGGAAAGGAGAGGGAGAGAGATAGAAACATCAATGATGAGAGAGAACCATTGATTAGCTGCCTCCTGCACGCCCCCTGTCGGGGATCAAGCCCACAACCCAGGCCTGTGCCCTTGACGGGAATTGAACCTGAGACCTTTCAGTTTGCAGGCCAACGCTCTATCCACTGAGCAGCACCGTCCAGGGCTCTTGCTTTATTCTTTTTCTTTTTAAAAAAAAAAATATATTTTATTGATTTTTTACAGAGAGGAAGGGAGAGGGATAGAGAGTTAGAAACATCGATGAGAGAGAAACACCGATCAGCTGCCTCCTGCACACCCCCCACTGAGGATGTGCCCACAACCAATGTACATGCCCTTGACCGGAATTGAACCTGGGACCCTTGAGTCCGCAGGCCGACGCTCTATCCACTGAGCCAAACCGGTTAGGGCTCTTGCTTTATTCTTAAAGCAGCATCTGATGGGTATTAACCACAGGTGCTCCAATTCACGCTTTAAGTCGCGGTATAACCCTCCACACGGGCTCAGGCGTCCCCCCCCCCCCCCAGCCCCTCCCGATGGGCATCCAGTTCTATCCACGTTGATCTGTGTGTTTGTTTTTCGAACTACAGGCCTCTATTGGCCGAGGCCGCCCTTTCCATAGGCGGAAGTGGGATCTGGGGTCATGGAGTGGGAATGTTTTTAACTTTAATAGATATCCTGCCAAAGTCCTTTCCAAAAAAGATGTAGCAATTCACAGTTGTGAACGCCTGTCTCCCCGCGGTCCAGCCCATAGCTCACTCTGGCGGCTGTCCCTCTGTTACAGTTCTGCTGATCTGGGTGGGTTAAGGGTAGTGGAAGGTAGTAGAGTCATTGTTCTTTAAATTTAATTTGCATGGTTCTGATTTTTAGGGTTTTTGGGTGGTTTTTTTTACATCTCACAGATACTTAATGGTGAGCGAGTCCTCCGATCTTTGCCTTTGGGGGTAGGTGGGGAGGCTGAACTTTGGGGGTAGGAGGGCCAGGCTGGGGTCTGGAGACAGGCTTTGCACCGCCCAGCGGCCTCTCTGGGCCGCACCGCCCCGGAGGGGCAGGGCCCCCACAGCTTCAGGACTCGCCCAAGGTCAAGGCACCGCGGGTGCCGGCGGCTGGGCCGGAGCCAGACTGCGCCTCGGGCTCGCTTTCTCTCTGCACCAAGATCGCCCCGGAGATGCCTGGGGCACCTTGAGAAAGGTCGCGGTTGGGAGCCAGCGGGACGGCGCGGGTGGCGGGGCAGTACCTGCAGCGGGAGCCCGGCCCCGGCCGCTGTCCTCGCGGGGACTGGCGGGAGGGGGAGGCGGGAGCCAGGATGCGGACAAGCCCGAGCTTCCTCAGAGCCTGGCGGCTCTCTGCCTCAGTTTCCCGCCCGGCGGCAGTGTCGGGGAGAACTCCAGGGGGTCCAAAGGTCTGAGGTTCCGGCTTCGGGGTCCCGGGCGGGCGGCGGGCCGGGTGGGCGGGATGCGCGGGGTCCGGGGAGGGAGTTCTCCGGGTGGGAGGCCTGGGGGTGGCTCGGAGCTGCGGGCGGCGGACAAAGCGGCGACACCACCCCGCGGCGCGGGCCAATGGAATGAATGGGCTATAAATAGCAGCCAATGGGCGGCCCGCGTGGCGCCCCTTAAGAGCCGCGGGAGCGCGGATCTGCCGCTGTTCGCCTGCGACGCTCCCGGAGCCGAGGAAGCAGCGAGCGCCCTGCTGCCGGGTGAGTGGGCCCGAGGGCCCGGGACGGACGCGCTGGGGCGGGGCGGGGGCGCTGCGCACGGCGGGGGCGCGGGGGCCGCTGCATCCCGTGCTCCGGGCGCGGCGAAGACCCCCAGCCTGGAACCCGAGCGCCTGGGGAGGTGGGGACGCCCCCTCGCGCGCACAGCGGACCCCGCTGACCTTGGCCACATCCGGGGGCTGGGGCTGGGGACCAGGGCCCCGGGTGGCTTGCAGGTCCCTGGGAGGCCGGTGCCCCGCTCCTCTCTGATGCACCGTCTTCCGCAGCCCGCCGCCCGCCGCCGCCATGCCCTTCTCCAACAGCCACAACGCGCTGAAGCTGCGCTTCCCGGCGGAGGACGAGTACCCCGACCTCAGCGCCCACAACAACTACATGGCCAAGGTGCTGACCCCCGAGCTGTACGCCGAACTGCGCGCCAAGAGCACGCCGAGCGGCTTCACGCTGGACGACGTCATCCAGACCGGAGTGGACAACCCGGGTACGCGCCGCCCGTCCCGGGCCGGGGTCCCCCGCCCGCCCCGCGCAGCTGCCGGCTGTTCGGCCGCCGGCTCGGCGGGCAGTGACGTCACTGCCCCGTTTGGCGCCCTCCCCCAGGCCACCCCTTCATCATGACCGTGGGCTCCGTGGCGGGCGACGAGGAGTCCTACGAAGTGTTCAAGGAGCTCTTCGACCCCATCATCGAGGACCGGCACGGCGGCTACAAGCCGGGTGACGAGCACAAGACCGACCTCAACCCCAGCCACCTGCAGGTGCGGGCGGCCGGGCGGCGGGGCGGGGCGGGGCGGGCGGGAGGCAGGTCCCGGCGGCGCTCACCTACGCTCGGCCCGCAGGGCGGCGACGATCTGGACCCCAACTACGTGCTGAGCTCCCGGGTGCGCACGGGCCGCAGCATCCGCGGCTTCTGCCTCCCCCCGCACTGCAGCCGCGGGGAGCGCCGCGCCATTGAGAAGCTCGCGGTGGAAGGTAGGGGTCGCCCCGGCCCCGGCCCCGCCCGCCTTGTTTACCCGCATCCGAGCCGCCCGCCGCCTGCTCTTATCTGCAGGCGCGGTCCGGTCCCAGGGGGCAGCGGCCTGGGCTCGGCGAGGGCCACCGTCTGTCTCGGGCCGCGCCCGGACCACGCAGACTGGGCTCCCACGGGGCTGGGCGCGGGCGGGGAGGGGGCGGCCTGGGGACCGGGCTCCCACGGGGCGGGGAGGTGGCGGCCTGGGGACCGGGCAGACCGGGCTCCCACGGGGCGGGGAGGGCCCGGCCCGCAGCCTGTCCGCTGAGCCCGCCTCTGCGCAGCGCTGTCGAGCCTGGACGGCGACCTGGCGGGCAAGTACTACTCGCTCAAGAGCATGACGGACGCGGAGCAGCAGCAGCTCATCGATGACCACTTCCTCTTCGACAAGCCCGTGTCGCCGCTGCTGCTGGCCTCGGGCATGGCCCGGGACTGGCCCGACGCCCGTGGCATCTGGTGCGTGTCCGCTCCTCCCACCCCATCCCGCGGCCCCGCCTCCCCTGCGCCGGCCCCGCCCATGCAGAGCGGGAAGGAGGGGGCACTCGGGACAGGTTTGGTGCCACCCGGCCTCCAGGCAGGTGACCTTGACCAGGCAGGTGCGGGGAGGCCTCGGTCCCTGGGCACCTTAGGGGGGGTGGGGGGAGACAGACCAGGTTGGCTTCTCTCCCCCATCTTGGGAGCTGGAGCTCCTTGTTTTCTCTCTCTCTCACGTGCTTCCAGGCGCTCGGGGACTCTGCCAGGTGCTTTGACGCAGAGGATTCCCAGCGGGCGAGGGAGGGCCTCCTGCTTGCCCGCTGTCTGTAGGCGGTGCTCCAGCCCCCAGATGCAGTGCTTTCCGGGGCGGTGGGGGTGGGGTGGGGGGGCTGTCCTGGGTCACCTCAGGGACTTAGCAGTTCCTCAGGCCTGGGACCCCCGGAGTGTTTTCTGGAGGCCTGACTCTGCCCCCCCCCCCCCCAGGCACAATGACAACAAGACCTTCCTGGTGTGGATCAACGAGGAGGACCACCTGCGGGTCATCTCCATGCAGAAGGGGGGCAACATGAAGGAGGTGTTCACCCGGTTCTGCAATGGCCTCACCCAGGTCAGGCCTGGCCCCCAACAGGAGCTGGCGTGGGGGGGGGGGGGTTCGGTGCCAAGGAGGGGCCAGGGCCAGGCAGGGACTCAGTCGCCTCAGGCTCCTGGGTCCCAGCTGGTCCCTGTGGGGGAGGGGTGTCCCCAGGCCTCACCGCCCAGGCCTTCTCCCCCTCCAGATTGAAACACTCTTCAAGTCGAAGAACTACGAGTTCATGTGGAACCCGCACCTGGGCTACATCCTCACCTGCCCTTCCAACCTGGGCACGGGGCTGCGGGCCGGCGTGCACATCAAGCTGCCCCACCTGGGCCAGCACGAGAAGTTCGCCGAGGTGCTCAAGCGGCTGCGGCTTCAGAAGCGAGGCACAGGTGCGTGGGGCAGGGTCTGCCCGCAGCTCTCCCGCTGCCCCCAGCCCCGCTGACCCGGTTGTCTCCCCAGGCGGCGTGGACACGGCCGCGGTGGGCGGGGTCTTCGACATCTCCAACGCCGACCGCCTGGGCTTCTCGGAGGTGGAGCTGGTGCAGATGGTGGTGGACGGCGTGAAGCTGCTCATTGAGATGGAGCAGCGGCTGGAGCAGGGCCAGGCCATCGATGACCTCATTCCCGCCCAGAAGTGAGGCTCCAGCACCTGCCACCGCCCCCGCCCTGCCGCTTCCCAACGTATCGCCCGGGCAGTGCCCACACACACCCTGAGCTCGCCGCCGCGGCCGAGCCCTTAGCCTCGCTGTAGACAGACTCCCGTTGCCCCAGGTAGAGTTTATTTTTGTGATGGCTAAGATGCTGCTGATGCTGAAATAAACTAGGGTTTTGGCCTGCCCTGAGCCTGCCCCCTGCTCCCTTTCTGAGACGGAACAGGAGGGCCCGCTGCTGTGCCACCTGGTCCTATTCAATGGACCCCTCTTGGCCCTCCCTGCAGGCCTGGGGTGGGCTGGGCGGGGGAGGAGCTCCAGGGAGGAGCCCCCAAGCTGAGCATCTAAGAGCACGTGGGCCGGTGGGGGTGCTCAGCCCCACCTGCAGCGTGGGGGAGCTGTGGATCTGTGAGGAGGGCAGGAGTCCAGAAACTTGAAACCTTTTGTCCCTCCACCCCCCAAAACCACCCCCCCCTCCAGCCAGCCTGGCAGCTCCCCACCCCTGCCCTATCTGCCAGATCCTCCCCCTCCGGCTGAGCGGGCCCTCCTGCCCCAGCCCCCCCTGCAGTCCTTCCAGAAGCCTGGGGCCTCCCGCCTCACGGTGGGTCCCCCCGCAGTGTCCCTGGCCAGGCTTTCTGGGCGTTTCCCAGCTGCCACTGTACCCGCTGCTCTCACTGCGGCCCCACCATGGGGGAGTCAGCCAGGGCCTGGCTGTCCCCTGTCCAACTCCTCAGCCCTGAGGGCAGCCTGTGCTGCCACCTGCTGGCCAGGACTGTCTCTGTCCTGACACCCCCGCCCCCTCCGACCTGGGGTGCCCCATCCCAAGCTTGGGTCCCACAGGCCTTCCCCTTCCCAGGTTCCCCTGCAACTATGTGAAGCCAGGCTCGGCCTCTGCGCCACCTCCTCCCGGCTGGCAGTCTGTCCTCTGAAGACGGCTCTCCACCTGGGACAGGGCAGCTGGTCATCCCAGACCCTGGGGCTCCGCACAGGCAGGCGTGGGGGAGGGCAGCATGAGGTGTCCTTGGTGTGAGGGCCACGCAGGAGCCTTTGCCGGGGCCTGTGGTCAGCCCCGCTGGGCTGGCCCCCCGGTGGGGGACCTCTGACTCATCCTTCGGCCCAGGGCTGAGCGGGCAGGAGGCAGGGCACCCTTTTCCTGGCCTCAGGGTCCGTCGAGCCGAGGAAGTGCAGCGGCGGGAAAGGCCTGGCCCTGCGGGGGGAGGTGGGGGGCAGCCATGCAGGAGCAGCAGCAGGATGCCCTCCCCGCCAGGCTCGCCATGCCACTGCCATGGAAGCTCTGCTGTGCAGTGGCAGCGCGTGGGCCGAGGGGTTCCTGGCCAGGTGTGCCTGAGCCCCGGCGAGGGGTGTGCCGCAGCACCCGAGGCAGACACATCACTTCCGACAGGTGGCATCCCCTCAGCATGCCGCCTGATCCCTAGCCCTTCCCCCGCGCCCCTGGTTCCTCGGGTCCCCTCGCTGCGCCGCGTGCACTCCCTGGGGCCAGGCCTCCGCTCGCTGTCCGCGCACAGGCCCTGTGACCAGGCTCCAGAGGCCTTTAAACGGCGAGTTTAATTTTCCTTGAAATTTGTCAAACGAGGGAACCTATGAACGCCCCACCCACTGCGCAGGGAACACGCTCATTTCCTCCGTCTTGGCCGGAGGACGGAGACCTCTGCCGCGCTGGGAGGTGAGCCCCAGCCCGGTTCCCGCTGCAGCCCCACTGACATCCAGCAGCACAGCTCTGGGGGGGCTGTTCCGGGGGCTCACCCCGCCCCCAACTCCTAGATCCCAGCAGTATTAACTACATCCCTCGTGACTGCCCAACGCCACCTGGGGTCCGAAAGTGCCCCCGACCCTTGGAGACACCCAGCGCCTGCAGAAGGGATTGGGAGATGCAATTGCGTGTGGCAGGCATGGCAGGGTGCAGGGCCCGGGGGGTGCCCATGTGCTCCCAGAAGCTGGTGGGGGCAGGAAACAGCCTGTACCCGGATCCCACGTGGAATGTGTGGGGAACCCCGCGGAGCAGCGGTGAGTGTGGGCAGAGAGGTGACAGGTGACTTCCTTCAAACTTGACTTTCCAAGTTCCCCGCAGTGAACATGTCTTACATAAGCCGAACCAACTTCCTCAGGCGTGTTTTAAAGGCTCCGATGCGTCACAGCTCGTGGGAGACGACAGGCAGGGCTTGGCTGTCACCGCCCTTGGTGCGCTCCGCCTGATCCATCGCCACCCACCCGCGGGGTGGGAACGGGGGCTCAGGGAGGACGACCGGGCGGGGTCGCCAGGAGGCCACCGGGTTCCGAGGCGCGGGCTCTGTCCACTGCCCTTGGCCTCTCCAGACCCGCTAGCCCGGGGGGGACCTGCTGCTCAGCAGGCGCTGAAGAGGCGGCCGGAGGTTCCGTGTTCTGCCTTTCTGTTTGCAGCCCCGAGCTGACACCAAGGAGCGACACCCACGCCTCCCGCAGCACCCGGGCTGCACCGCGTTCTCTGTGAACTTCCTTTCCCACGGGGACGGGGGCAAGTGCTTGGATGGCAAGCAGCCATCTTCCTGGCTGTGAGGTCCCCAGGAGCAGGGAGACTTCAGCTGCGAGAAGCAAGGCTTCTACCTGTGACCCAAGTGCTGGTTCCCCTGTCGGGCTGGCAGGGCGTGCACGCCTGGGACTCCCCCCCCCCCCGCCCCCCCCCGCCCCCAGCCCTCTCTAGACCTGCTCCGCTTGGGTTCAGAGCTCCTCGCAGCCCCCTGAGGGCTGGGGCTTGTCAAAGTGAAGGCCTCCCTGAAATAATGAACTTCAGACCCAGGAAGGTTCCAAGTGCTCTTTCCGCTGAGCCTGTGGAGGCTGCTGGCACGTCCCCAAGGCGGGCCCAGCCACCCGGGACGAGGACGGGCCCTCGGTTGGCGGGGGAACACCTCCAGGTGTGCGGCCTGGTACACGCGTGATGGCCGGCACCACTCCCGACTTGGCGATGGGGACTGCACGGGGGCCGGGGCCCTGCTCCGCCCTTCACGAACCCCCCCGGCACGCCGGGGCCCGACTAGGTGCTCGGTCTGCCCAGGTCCCGCAGGCCTTGGAGGTGCGTCTTTGCAGGAATTTAGCTGGAACCCCCATGCCTATGAGCACGTAGGGGGGCACCCGTAAGACCCGAAACTGCCGGCAGCGGCACCAACACCTCCAGACCAGTTTCCTTTGCTGTTTCGGTCTAACCTGGGGCTCCCTCTGCATCTCTCAGCTTTCCACACTCAGCCCTGCCCACCCGAGCCCAGGGCCCACCTGGGCTCCCCTTGCCCCTGCGCCCCTGCACCCCTCCCGGGAGGACCTCAGCCCTCCCCGTCAGTCGCTGGGCGTTACCCGGTTTCACTGTGGCCGTGGGTCAGGCTTTGGGCCTTTCCCCTTGCATCCCACCCACCCCACCTGGCCTGCTCCCAGGACTGGACAGACAGTGGTCTGTGTGAAAACATGCCCAGCTCTTCCCGAAGGACAACTTAGCAAAAACACGAAACTTCCGTTTTCACTACAATGAGACCAGTTTTGTCAATGCTTTTGACACAAACTGCTCGGCGCATCGAGTCAACTTCAGATGCATCTCCCTCAGGAAACTGGCACAGGAGCTGCCAGCCGTCCACATGCCACTCCACTGTGCTTGCAGGCCGCCTCCCCTCCTTCCTCCCCGGAGGCCAGGTGAGGGCCCAGGCGCTGACGGCTTCCCTCTGCGCTCCTGGCCTCCAGGGCAGTCCAGATCCAGGGGCTCGGCTCCATTTATGACTGACAAGACAGCACAACGCGCCTGCGCCGACACCAGCACTGCCACTGCCCAGACAGCAGCGGCCCTGGGACCAGCCCAGCGCACGTGGGCGGAGCGGGGGGTGGGGGGGGGGGACCAGCTGAGCTGGGGCTGCACGTGGGAAGCCCCGGAGCAGCAGGTGAGCGGAGCTGGCGCTGAGGAGCGAGCCTGGGACTGGGCAGAGGAACCTGCCGGCCAGCAAGCGCCCGGAGTGCCAGGCGTTCGGGGCTGGCGGTGTCCCGCAGCACCTGCTTCCCATGCAGAACATGACTGCTTTGCGTTGTATCACCCCCTCCCACGCCTGCCGGCACTCCCTCCCGAGGCAGCGGGAGCCGGTGCAGACCTGGCTCGGAAGGAGCCAGCATGCCAGGTGCCCCGTGCCTGGGTGCTTCCTCGGGTCCCCGGACCTGGCTTCCCACCCAGGGCAGGGCAGTCTGTTCTGGAGGCCTGTCAGATCACCCCAAAGGAAGTCCCCTTCACAGGAGAGGTGCACTGAATGGGACCCCGCTTACTGCAAGGGCGACGAGACCGAGCCTGTCCACGCCACTGCCCTGCGCCACCTCGCCCGCCGGCCTGGCTTCGCTCAGCCCCCAGCCAGCACTCCTCAGGCAGCACTGGCGGTCCTGGGTTCCAGACCGTGTCTCTCTTCCTCTCCTGTGAGAAAGAACTTGTGGAAGGCACAGGCTTACCTGGCTTGTCTTAGGATCCCCAGAGCTCAGCACAGGGCCCTCCGGAGCCCCTGCCACCCTCGCCTGCCCCCAACATGCATGTCGATGAGCGTCCATAGGGACAAGGGCGGACAGGCCTCAGGATGCTCCCCGAAACCCCTGCAAAGAACTCGGGCGGTTTAACTTGGAGAAGCAAAACCCAGGGAGGGAACACGACGACGTTGCTCTTCAAACACCTGAGCCCTGACTAAACGCCCCCAGAGCAGGGACGCCTGCAGGGTGGTCAGAGCTGCCGCACCAGGAAAAGGAAGGAGCAGCCAGAACCCCCCCACCCCCCCCGCCCAAGCTCCCCGGGTGCGACTGAGACTCGCCTCCTGCTGGAGGGATGAGTCTAGAACGTTGGCTTAAAATAACGCAGGGGTGGGTGAGTGGGTGGGAGGAAGCGAGAGCAGGAAATACAAAAGGCACGGCGGGGGGCAGAGCCAGGCTGTCCGCTCTTTTCTCGGGAACGCGCCCCCCCCCCAGGGCCCCGTCACCACCCAGGGGTGAGAAGTCCTTCACCGCAGCTGGGACCACAGCGAGGACTGAGGAGCTGGGAAGATGCGCGAACCTCAGGGCTTGCAACCCATCGGCGCCAACCACACAGACGGCAGAACCAGAGTCAACAAAGCAAGGAGCCACAGCCGAGGGGGCGGGGTGCGCATGCGGCCGTGGGGGGCACGGCTGTCCCCGCCCCAGGGCCCCGAGGACCAGCTTCCCTGTGTCCTCAAACCAGGACTCCTGCCCAGCAGGCCTCCGGGGAACGGTGCCCGGATGTGGCCCCGCGGCGAGGCCCACTGTTAACACCATGTCTCTGCCCTCCTGACACCACCGGCTCTCACGCTGCTGCCAAGCCCCAGGGTGCTAGTCTGTCATCTGAGGCAGGGTCCCCTCCCGTCCGTCGGTTCATCCGTCCACTTGCCCAGAGGACTTGCACGGCCTGCCCCCGGCTGAGCCTCGTGATGCGATGCGCAGGCAGCGGGGAAGAGCGGCACGCTGGCTCCTGGCCGGCTCCCGCCTGTCCGGGTGCCTGTCGGGGAGCCTGTCCGAGTGCCTGTCGGGGAGCCTGTCCGAGTGCCTGTCGGGGAGCCTGTCCGGGTGCCTGTCGGGGAGCCTGTCCGGGTGCCTGTCGGGGAGCCTGTCCGGGTGCCTGTCGGGGTGCCTGCTGAGGCAGGAGAGGCGTAGGGGGGCTGGAGACCAGCGACCGCAGACCAGTTCCGACTGCACTAGAGCTGCCATGCGCCCCAGGTACCCCCCTGAGCTTGACTACTCGGACACTTATCTGTACCATGTGCCAGGGGTGCGGGGACTCAGAATACGGGGGAAGACAAAGACCCTTGCCCCATGGGCCGCCGTTCTAACGGGTGTGGCCGTCCGCGCCGGGGACAGGCAGCCGGTGAGCTCGGGCGCCTCTCCATCCCCTGGGAGCGCTGGAAGGCGGGGGCCGCACAGGCGCAGGCTCCACTCGAGGAACCAGGGGCATTTCCTCCCCACGCGGGGGAGCGGAGTCCCCCTGGAGCCTCTGGCCGGCTCAGCTGGGAGCGGAGCAGGGCCTGCCTGTGCTCCTGTGCCCAGGGGAGCGGCTGTTCCCACCAACACGGGCCAGGCGCCCCGCCCCGCACCCGCCAACAGCGAGGGGACGTGTTACTTTCAGGGAAACCCGAGGTCGCCACGCTGGGGTCTGGAAACCAGGCTGCCTGGGTCAAGGGCGTGTGCCTCAGCCACGGCCTGCCGTCTGGGTGAAGGGGCCCTGGGGTCCCGCTGGGAAGTGAGCCAGCCTGCGCCGCCTTCGTGGCGGGAGGCCCTGCTGCCGTGGGCACTGGCTAGCAGGCACTGTCCCCTCCGCTGCCCAGAGCCCCCCGCAAGCTGCTCCTCCTCCCAGAGTCTGGCCCAAACACGAAGGGCCTCGGCCCCAGCTGCCCCCTCCCTGGCCCCGTCTTCGCGCCTGGTCTCCCCGACGGCTCCTCCTGCATCTCCCGGGCCTGGGGACACAGGACCGGCCCTGCGAGCTTTCTGAGACCGCACTCCGCGGAGGTCACGTGGGCGGGGGCTGTCCCTCGAAGGGACGCACCAAAGGCCGCCCCACACAGCTGCTGCTAGGCTGCCAGGTGCCCCCAGGCACTGTCAGGGCACCTGTGAGCCGAGCCCTGCACGTCCCACCCGCCCTTGAAAGACCTCATGGCAAATTACCAATCACCCCCCAACCCAAATGAAGTCCCCAAAAAGCAAAGTTCCAAGCTCTCGGACCCAGGCCCCCCCTCACCCGAGGTCTGTGCTGGCCCAGGACACAGCGCCGCACAGACTGGCCTCTGCGCCGACCCGCTGAGCGGCCAGGAGCGGGGTCCACAGCGGCAGCCCCCTTTCCTGCCCGGGCTCCCCAGGGTTCCGGAGAACCTGCTGGGCGCCAGGCCCGGTTCCTCGTTCTCTGCACGCGCCTCCGGTGCAGCACGAAGGCCCCCGAGCGGGGCGCCGCTGAGCCGCGGTCTGGTCCCGGCCCGCCTGATCCCGACCGGAAAGCCGGCACGTCCGGAATAGTCACCTTCCTTCCTGGACCAGGACGCCGCCCTGCTTGTCCCAGGGAGTGGAGGAGGGAAACACGGGCCTTGTCTTTGCTGCTTAAACGATGTTCAAGCACTCTAGAACATTCCTTTACAAACCCGTGTCTGCAGAATGAAAATGCCGCCTCCTGAGAACGCAGACTCTAAAGGGAGGGCCTGGCCCCCCCGCGAGGGGTGGACTTCATGGTTAACCTCAGTAAAGGGACACGGACGCTGCCACTACAATCAAGTCACCGTCCACGAGGAACAGCCTTTGCGTGTGGCCACCTCGGACGCCTGCCCCTGTGGTGGCCACGGGCTTACCCGCTTCTCACTGGCCAGTGTGCCAGGTGCAGGGCGAGGGCGAATGAGCAGCCGCCAACGACTCGGCTTCTTTCTGCACCAAGAGCGGCCCCTTCACCAGGGCACGTGGGGACGCGTCTGGCTGAGCTTCACGCACAGCATGGCCTCGCCCGGCAGGGTGGAAGCCAGGAAACCATCGGGCAGCGGCGGTGGAGACTGAAGAACAGGCGCAGGCCCCCGCCCCCTCGAGCTCCACATCGCCACCCCTGCAGGCCGCAGGGGAGCCCGCAGCTGGCAGAGTGACGGGCCCCAGAAAGGGGAGACGGGGACTACTGACTCCCAGCGAAGGCCTGAAAGGTTCCAGTGAGGTGACTGACACGCTCCACCCTGCCCCCCTCCTCCCAGCTCCGGTGGCCCCAACTCCCTGCCTGCTCCCTGCAGGCTGAGCCTCCTCTCCCAGTCTCTCCGTGGGGTACGCCACCCCACTTCAGCAGCAAAGACAAGGCCCCACCCAGGGCGCAGGGCGCACCCTCTCTCCTCCTCCAGGGCACCACCCACCTGCTGAGGCGGCCCAGGCTCTCCAGGCTCCGCAGAGTCCAAGCCCGTGCCGCTGCCCCCGCCCCCCAGGCCTCCCACCACCTGCCTCCCCCAGGGCGGAGCGCCTCTTTCTGCGGCTCCTGCCAGAAACGGGGCGGCCGCCTTTGGCTTCTTCTCCCGCACCCGCATCCACCCCAGAGCAAACGCATTTGACTCTTGTTTCAAAACATCCAGAAGAGCCACATCTCACCCGTCAGCATCTCTCGCCTCATCACCGCCAACGCCTCCCACTGTCCCTGGCCGCTCCTTGCTGCCAGGACGAGCCCCACAGCTGCCAGCACCGCGCCCTGAAGCCCGAGGCTGCGCACCCCTCTGGGAGCCCCAGCAGCTCCCACGTCAGAGTAAGGCACGTATTCGCCATGACCTTCCAGGCCCAGCGGGAGTTTGCCGCGTCTCCCTTCCCTCTGCCCCAGCACAGCGCGCTCTGGCCGCGGCCCTGCTCAAGCACCGAACCCCACCCACCCACAGCCCCACGGGGCCAGCGCCCGCTGGAACCAGGACCCCGGAGGCCTTGCCCAGCGCCCTTTCACGGCGCTGACACAGCGCTGCACCAGGTGCCGTCCTTTCGCTGTGCACCGCCAGGCTCTAGAGCACACCGTGGAGACTAGGGTCTGTCTGCTCACCACGTGTCCCTCACACACCGGAACGGTGTCCTGCCGGGGCAGACGTAAGTGTCTGTGACCAACAAACCCAGCACCGGCACAGCACAGCCACCAATGTGACAGCAAAGCGGCAGACCGGCTGCGAGTCAGCACCTCACAGGGCCAGGGAGGGCCGGGAAAAGGCTGCCGGTCGCGTTCATGGAGCGAACCATGACAAACGAGAGCAAAGTGACATACTTCGCAGAGGACACCCGGAGCCGTCAGACCCGCACTGCTGCTCACAGGAGTGCTGGCTCCTGAGGGGGGGCCCTGAGGCGGGGCCGGGGCGGTCACCGGAGGGCCGTCTTCTCCCTTCACCGCCTTCGGAGCCCTCTGAGGACAAAGGCCTCCCACACTTTCCAATTGCTTTTGTTCAAGGTGCTGGTGAGGGCAAAAACAGGCTTAGTCACTGCCTCACCGAGTCTGAAATACAGTAGTAGGAGACAATGCGAGGTTTTACTGAGAAAAAGTGAATTTTTAATTATCTGTGAATCTACTTAGAAAAACACAAAGCAAAGTTCACAACTATAAATTTAAACCTTTTGCACTAAAAAACACACAAACAACAAACACAAAACCACAGGCATGAACTGTAAACCTGTACTAATTACCAACTAGTCTTAAGGTTAATTCTTAGTAGCTCAGTACGATCCCTCCTTGGCAAGTGTAACAGTTGTAGCACCAATGACCTCCCAGAGCTGCTGGAGCGGGCGGCCAGGCAGGCGGTGCTTCCGCAGGCACCAGCCCGCACGCGCGGCCCGCTCGCACCCCCACCGGAGGCACGTGGAGATGGAGGTCACACGCTGACCTTCAGGGCAATGGAAATAAGACAGAGGGCACACGTGTCACACAGCTTTAATGTAGTGCATTCGTAGAAAGGGGCCAGCGTTCGCTCCCAGGCGTGCTCTCGTCCTTACAGCTGGACACCATGATTGAGAAGATGCAGACGTTACTGCCTAATGTTACTCTATACACTGCCACCAGCGCCCAGGAACGCCAGGCCTCCGCTTCACTACACCAGCGCCCCAGGCTACAGCTTCAGCTCGTTGGCGATCTTGGAAGCAATGTTTTTGAAAGCGATGGACGTCCCCGATATCCGCTTGAACCGCACGCCGTTCAGAGACAGTCTGGGCAGCTTGCACACCTCCATCTCCCACTGCACGAGGCTCTCCGCGTGCCCGTCGCCGTGGACACAGAAGAGGAGGAAGCGCTCCCTCTGCTCGTAGTCGCAGTTGTTGGCGTCCAGCACTTTGCGGATCTCCCGCATCATGTCGCTGGGGTCCATGGAACTAGTGGTTTTCATGCTCCAGGTGAAGCGCAGGGAGCGAGGTTTTGCTTCTTTGTTTTCATCCTTTTGCTCAGCAGATACGTTGCGACTGAAACGCACAGCGGCAGGTTTATTTTTATTTGCAAGGGACAGCGGCCCTCTCTATTCTAGCTAGTGCACGACCAGCTCTCCAGCACAGCGGGGAGCCGGCCCCCGCTTTCCTGCACTGGCTCACACGTGGTTATCTGTTTCTTTTCTAGAAATATTCATCTATTTGCTTCCCCCTAAAATCACAGGTCACACATGCAGAAAATCTACCTGGCTGTAAAACCTTCACCAGCCATGTACTTACTAAGAAAATTAAGTCATGTACTTACTAGAATTAAGAAAATAGTTAAATCAGGCAAAGCAGAAAGAGAGAGAGAGCTGCCCACGTGCCCAAGAGCCCAGCTCTGTCCCAGGCCGAGCGCAGGCAGAAAGGAGCCCCCAGCCCCTCACAGGGGCCCTGTTCGGCTCCCGTGACGCTCCTGCTCACTCACACAGCCCCCCTGGCACTGTGACTGGGGATAACAGGTGACTCAGCAGTTCAACCTGCTTTCCCTGCCACCAGCCCCACAGGCTGAGCACAGAGCTGTGTGGGAGCGGGGGGGGGGGGGGGGGGGGGGGGGGGGCGGTGCACTCTCTCAATCCCCTCCAACAACCTCCATGTTTTTTCTTCTACTTTAACTTAAACATCTAGTTTCAGTTAAAAAAAAATTCTGACATGACATTATCTTGCTAGTGCAATAAAAAAAAGGGTTAAGGCTTATTTGTTGCCGAGCAAAAGTGACCTGTTTGAATGCAAACTATGGACTCTCAGTTCAATATAAGTCCCCGCATCCATAGATGTCACAGTGGGGCCCAGGCCTCCTACTACTACTGTTAATCATTACGGACACAACTGCCATTCAGTCTCCTTTGTGCCACCTGAAGGCCTCGTTAGGATGGTGAACCCTAACACTTGCGCACTGAACACACCCAGTGTAAATGTTAAGTACACTTAGTCTACGGCAGTCCTTCATCAGGGCTGAGGAGGCCACAGGGTTTACTGTGCACACAGCTCCCTGCTGCTGACCTGCTGGCAGAACATTCCGTTGGATTCACACCCACCAAAACTGACGGGAGGCTCTGCTGCACCAATCTGTGTCGGGCACTGACCAGGCTGTAAAAGGAGCAGCAGCTCTCGGACGCAGGCGGGGAAGGGGAGGAAGACTGCCCCGAGGAGAAGCGGTCCCAGCGGAAAGGCACGGCAGTGACCAGAGGGTCCCAGAGCCAGGCGGGCCCACCTCCTGGGAAGGGCCCGGGGAGGGGGATCCACCCCTGGAGGGGTTCCGGGGAGAACGCTGAGGAGCCCCGGGTCCCCCACCACCACTTCCTGTGCGAGCAGAGGGAGTGGCAGCAGAGGCCCAGGGCGGACGTGAGCAAGTGTGCCAACGGGTGGGCGGGGCACAGTGTCCCCACTTTGTCGTCACACACCAGGAGGCAGGTCCTGTGACTTCCTTCCTATCATGGCGGGAACAAGCTGAGGACAGCTAGAGCCTGCTCCGGGCTGAGTGGGCAGGCCCAGGCACGCTGCCCGGCTCTCACCCCAGCAAGGCTGCCGAGGCTATACAGGCCTCGCATGGACATGGTCGGCCAGGCAATGGGGCCACTGCAGGTTTTCATTCAGAAAAGCCACATGACAGAGCTGTACTTTGGAAAGACCAGGAGGAGAGCCAATGGGTGGTCAATCAGGGCCTGAAGCAGCATGTGGCCACCACCATAAAGGGCACAGGGAGGGACCAACGACAGAGACGGAGTCCTGAGCCTCGCTGGTGACTCCTTCACCCCCAAATCTGAGCAATGACAGCTATACCAAATTTTAAAGCAAAACACTCGCCCGGCTGGCGTGGCTCTGTGGTTAAAGGTTGATCTATGAGCCAGGAGGTCATGGTTCAATTCCTGGTCAGGGCACATGCTCAGAATGCAGGCCTGATCCCCAGTATGAGGTGTGCAGGAGGCAGCCAATTGGTGATTCTCTCATCATCGATGTTTCTACCTCTCCCTTCTGCTCTGAAATCAATAAAAATACATTATAAAATAAAAACAAAACACTTGAAAACATAATCACTCTTCTAAAAACTTAATTTGCCCTAGCTGGTTGAGCTCAGTGGATAGTGTCAGCCTATGGACTGAAGGGTCCTGGGTTTGATTCCAGTCAAGGGCACATGCCAGAGTTGCGGGCTTGATTCTTGGTAGAAGGCGTGCAGGAGGCAGCCCGTCAATGATTCTCTCTCATCATTGATGTTTCTCTCCCCCCCCCCTTCCTCTCTGAAATCAATAAAAATATATTAAAAAGCCTAATGTGAAAATTCTACTCAAATTTCATTTTTGAGACTAGATCTATGCTAGGAGTCATCGCTCCCCCCAAACTCAGACCTAAGTTCCTGTTGTTAGGGCCCAGGCAGCGGCACCCTGGCGCCCTCCTGTGGTCCTGGGGTGTAGCGCAGCTCTGGCCCAGGCCCACCGCCAGGGGCAGCAGTGGCACTGCCTCTTCCCAACCACAGAACCCAGACCCACCAAAGCCACACACAGGACAGCAGGAAGAGCATCCCCGTTGCCACAGTTTTAACATAAAATATATTTAAAAAGTCATTTCCCTCACCTGGAGCCCTCATATCTCCCGTTCCTCTCATATTCGGTCGGAAGCCTGAACGCACAGAACGCAGAAGCAGAGAATGGGAGAGAGAAAAGAGGTCTTACACAGCAGCACATGACGCCCGGGCAAACCGAGACACCCAAGTCACCGTGAGCTTAGGCCCCTCTCATGGTGGCCCCGGCGGCCCTCCTCCTCTCCAGGTGTGCTGCCCAGCCCTGGCCGCAGAGCCTTGGACTGGAGGCATGCTGGCCTTTAACCCACTCCCCGAAGTGTGATGCTCTCCATGAAAGGGAACTGCGTTTATCAGTTGAATTCTACATTCAAGTAGAAAACTGTCTTTCCAAGAAAAATCTGGAAACTAGGAAGATCAACTCAAAGCCACCACCAAGCGGCATTTTCCTCAGGAAGAAAGTGGTCGTCCCAGTTTTTGGTAAAGACTCACGTTAACCAAGCCCCTCGGGGCGCACCGGTTTCACTGAGTAAGCAGCAGCAGCCAGCCTTCCCGGGAGCCGAGAGGCACAGGCGCAGGGAGGCCTCCAGGGCAGACTTTCTGCCTCAGGTGTGTGCATTGCAAGGGAGTGAGCCACATTTTTGGTCTCGTGACTGTCAGCATCAAAAAACAGTCACCTCGCCCTAGCGGGTTTGGCTCAGTAGACAGAGCGTCAGCCCTCGGACTGAGGGTCCTGGGTTTGATTCTGATCAAGGGCATGTACCTCAGTTGTAGGCTCGATCCTCGGCACTGGTTGGGTTATTCGCAGGAGGCAACCAACTGACGTGTCTCTCTCACAATTGATGTTTCTCTCTTCCCCCTTCCTCTCTCTCTAATATTAATAAACACCCTCCAGTAAGGATAAAAAAAAAAAAGTCTTCTGGTAGGAACAGCATTCATTACAGTGCTTTAATTAAAAACAAGAAATGCTTGCATGGAGGGCGTGGCTCAGTGGTTGAGCATTGACCTATGAACCAGGAGGTCACAGTTGGATTCCCGGTCAAGGCAGATGCCCGGGTTGCAGCTCAATCCTGTGTGGGGCATGGAGGAGGCAGCCAATCAATGATTCTCTCTCATTATTGATGTTTCTCTCTCTCTCTCTCTCTTCCTCTTTGAAATCAATAAAAATATTAAAAAAAAAAAAACAAGATACGCTTTCATCAGTGGTTGGTGGAAAGCGGCTTTTAATAAAATACTATTTACTCTTCAACTCTGAAAATATTACATTTCTGCTATGCAGTGCCCCAAACCTAATAGGCTATAAAGTGTGAGTCTTATACTTGTCTCTAGTTTCAGAATATGAGCTCATTTCCCTCTCACTTCAGAGCCTTTTGCTAATCCAATCCGCTATGAAATAAAAAATGATGACACACGAAATTACAACTTACCTCTGCCCGCTTGAGGCTGCCCATGAAATGTACACTAATGTTACTGCACATCTCATTCCTCAAACAGAAGCATGCTGAGTGTTATTAGTATGAAGACACAATTATTCGGATGCTAAATAATTCTACTGAAGAAAGAAAATGCACAGAGCATGCGTAGGCCTCTTGTTATGTGGGTGCCACAGTCCCTTTAAAAATGCCTGAAAGAGTTAATCTATTTCTTCCCACAGTTTCCTTTCAAGGAAATAAGTATTTAGTTCTCAGCAGAAAGTTTAGTTAAAAAAATAAAACAAAAAACAAACAGGGCTAAAAAGCCAAACCTGATGTTAATTGCAGGAACCATTTTGGGGTGAGGATTGAAAAAAAAAAGTACATATATATAAATCATACCTTTTGATAAACCTGAATGACATGTTTCTAAAAGAAATTAAGCCAAAAATAAAAATTAACAAAAATGACTTGTACAAATGAAATATAAATTCAGTCAATTATAAAGAGAAAGAAACAACAAATAAAACAGGGCTCCTTTTCTGTCCAATGAACAATGAAACAGTGATATGTGTTGAAAAAGTAAAGTTATTACAGATAATTGAGGATGTGATCTTTTAATTATAAACATTTAAAAATCTGTACTTGTAAGCAAAAACTCAGCAGTGACACTGACATTAGTTGTAATGAATTTGCTTAAGGCTCTGCACATGGCTCTATGTTAAGACAATAAAGTCAACATCTTGTTAGAAATAAATGACTTAAGTCATTTGCAATAAACTAGTAAGAAAACATTTTTCAATTTTCTTCAGAATATCTTATAACAAAAATTTCACGTTATTATACAGAAACATGAAAAATTTCATTATAAAATGTTTGACCATTAAGAGAATCATTGCTTACTTCAGGAAGGTAAACATTAACAGCAGTTATAAATTACTTTTTAAGAAAAAGTAACTCATGAGGATTTAAAATGAAGCAGGCTTTTCGGTTTCAGATGTTGAAATGGAACTGCATGGCAGTGTAAGAGTGGGAGGCATTTTTACGTTTTAGTAATAAACTCAAAGCGCTCCATTTAAAAGAAGTGCCTTTGCTTGTAGAACATGTTAGGAAGGTGCTTAGGCTGTAAGAACAGAATCTGACCAAAGAAACGGAAACTGCCGGCAGGCTGGTCGGGCCGTGCTATCAGCCTTCCCAGGCAAGAGTGGCCTGGGCTTGTCCAACGACTTCGGAAGCACAGGAGGCACGTCTATGTTTGCCGCTGGACTGAATGAATGAACCCTGTGTTTTGTTTTGTTTTCCTCATCTGGGGTAATTTTGGCAGTGCTTGAGATATTGACCCATTTAAAAGTATCTAACTACTGCAGGTACTACCACCAAGCACTTCATAATCAGATCAAAAGTGGTACACAGCAAGTAGAGAAGATCATGCATTGAAAAGATTTTGTAAATAATTAAGCACTACATAAAGGCAGTATTATTCAACAGTTTGTTTGAGCTGAAAACTGATTAAAAGGTCTTTAAAGTATATTTTCATTCCTGAGTCTTCCACCCGGGGAAAGTCAGGATTATTGGTCAAGGACCTAGGACTGCTTTTGTGCACAGGGCCTCAGAGGTGGCAGGGCCCACAGCTCACCCAAACTACAGGGCACTGGGGCAGAGCCGGGCACAGAGCGTAGGTTTCCTGGTGCCTGCTCTCTGCCCACCACACCAGGGCAGGTCTCCTGTGCAGACTCTAAGTGCCAACCTGAGCCTGTCAGGCACCTGACCTGCAATGCTGCAGCTGTTAGGGGAGGACCGGACGCTGAGTAGACTACAGCACAAGGACCGACTGTCTTTACGAATAAACTGACTACATCTGACGGAGCACCAAGGAGACTCCAGACCTCAGCCTGCAAACTTGCAAACAGAAGACGATGACCTTTCTGGACAAAGTGGGGGTGAACTGTAAAACAAGATGACCCCTGAGAATTTTTAAACAAGAAACCTCAACCTCCACGCTCGATTCAGATGCATGAAACAACTTAGCTAGAAAAGGAGGGAAAGGCCTCCTGCCCGCACAGCCTCTCACAGCGCCCCTCGCGGAGCTCAGCGCAGCGGCTTCAGGCCTTTTCGGGAGGCAGCGACGGGCTCAGGACTTCTCGCTGTGGGATCGTAACCAGGTGCCCCGTATCTCTCACCCACACCTCCAGTTTCTTCTATACAACTGAGTGATAGCTACTTCACAGGGCAGACGGTGGAGGCTGGAGTGTGTGTGTGTTTATATGTACAGTGGGTATAGCTACACCTGAAATTCTACAGACATCTGCTTATCTTAGTGCACAGCAAGCAGTCCAAAATGACTCTTTTTATCAATGACAGCACATGTATTAAGATGATTTTTATTTTTTTAAAGTATCTTTTTATTGACTTCAGAGAGGAAGGAAGAGGGAGATAAAAACATTAATGATGACAGAGAATCATCAATCGGCTGCCTCCTGCACGCCCCCCACTGTGATGGAGCCCGCAACCCCACTGAGCCACGCCAGCCGGGCTTAAGATGATTTTTTTTAAAAAAGCTCAAAGGAGACAATTAAATAAATTCAAGGATTTTAATGATGGGCCCACAACAGACCAAAGTGTAGGGCCACTACCCTGACCGCTATGACCAGTGCTTAGCCAGACCCGACTGCTGCACCTCCATTCTGCGCTCAAAGGGCGCAACCCCAGGTGACAGTCAGCAGCAGGGCCAGGGGGAAACAGCCAAGTGAATGACACCGGCTCCATCTCCTACCGCCCGCCTTTCAGAGGCAGATTCCATTCCAGCCCAGTCCCCAAGGAGGGAGCGGGGACAGGGAGGCCTGGGTGACACTGAAAGGAAGGAGTGCATTATTCTGGGGGGTCAAAAAACTCGCCCTGGATTGGACTTCAGTCCTGGCAAGACCCTTTACCTTCTGCTCTCTGCCCGGCCTGGAGCACGGCGTCTCAGCAAAGGGCCGGAAGAGAGGGAGAGTCAGTGCTCCTGCTGTCGGAGGCCCTCCCTCCCTGGTGCTCAGTAACTAACATCATCTGGGGAAACAGTTTAAAGTGACTCGTCTAACTTTTAGATGACTGATCTAAAATAAAACTTTGGAGGAACCAAGGAGACTTAAAAAGTGGTATTAAGTTTACAGTTTAAACACAAAGGCCCCATGAAACTGAGCAGCAAGGGAATGGGCCAGAGGGGGAGAGGCACAGGGGAGGCGCCAACGATTCTGGACCCTGAGAAGAGGCACTGCTGTGCTGAGCAGTCAGACCAGCAGGAGGGTCTGAAGCAGGTAACCCTGCAGGACACCCGGACACACGGCGAGGCGGGCTCAGTGTCCCGGGCATCTGGGACATGCAGGGTCTCAGGCGTCCTGGGTGAGGTCCTGGCTAAAGGTGCCTTTGCCTATTTGGTTGCGATACAAAGTAGCATCTTTCCCTTTTCCTCTAGTAGCAGCCAATGTGTCTAGGCATCTGCAACCTCTACAGCTAGATTATGGAAATAAGCTAAAATACCTCAAAGGATCACAGACATGCCCCGGGCCCGGAATGACAGCCTACTGAACACGAAGAATTTTACACACGACCAGGTACTGGTTTCTCTCTGAGCACAAACCAGAGGTGTTACCCCACAGCTCCACCATCTCAGGAAGTGACCTTGCTCTCACTCTCACTCACTGAGACCGACAGAGAGCACAACTGCCAGGCTCGGACTCTCAGACACTCCGTGCTCCTCGGTGACAACCAGGTGAAAGGAGAGAGGATGTGTCCTTGGTGACCGCGCGCGGAGCGCCAGCCCTGCCCACCCGGGTCTGGGGTTCTGCTCCACCGAAGTGACCATCTACGCAGACACATGTGTCATGCAGCTGGGCCGGTTGGTTGAGCATTGACCTATGAACCAGGAGGTCACAGTTTGATCCCCAGGTTGCGGGCTCGATCCCGTGTGGGGTGTGCAGGAACAGGCGATCGATGATTCTCCCTCATCACTGATGTTTCTCTCTCTCTCCCTCTCCCTCCCTCTCTCTGAAATCAATAAAAACGTATTTTTAAAAAAAGTGTGATGCAAGAACAGTAAGGAGCCACGACCTCCCAAGTGCGGGGGACGTTTCCTGGGATTCTCCTCTAAAATCTTTCCAAGTCTCGTTAAAGAAAGAAGCCAGAAAAACATGAGCTGAAGACAAATGACCAGCAGCCAGGCTGGCTTTGCACACACAGAGACATGTCTCCTTTGGCTGCAAACACCCAGCTCCACCTGGCACTTACCTCCTTGTGAGTTTTGAGGTTAATTTACTGAAAAGGTTCGCGGAGCCGCGGCTTCGAGCCTGTGACAGCGGCGCGGCTTCGTGGGACAGGCTGGGCGAGGCGGGCGGGCCGTTGTAGGTGGCAGTCCGCCGCGCGCGGGGCTGGCCGTGGAAGGTGCTGCGACTGGCAGTGCCCCGGGGGAAGCGGACGCGATCCGGGGTGGCCGCGCTGCTGATGCTGTGCGTGGATGCCCCTGGGGTTCTCTGCTCAGGAACAGTGCTAGAGATCAGGAAACACAGTCCTTACGTTGTTGTTCACCAAATCCTGTCTTTTTGCCAACACGGCACACAACAATTGACAGTCACAACAGACCTTTTCCCGAAAGTGGAGAAAGTCAGTTTCAATAAAACAAGACCCAAGGGGTGTTCACAGGACTTAGCAGCAGAAGGAAGCTAGCTGGGAAAGGGGGCCCGAGGCGGCATATGCACTGGAACAAAGCCTGTGGCGTTGAAGGAAACAGCAGGCGTATTTCCAGGACAAGATAATGCAGGAAACTCTAGGACATGGAATGGCTTGAAACTCAAGCGTTCTTCCTTTGCTTCCCTCTCAAATTGCTCCCATGCAGAGAGCCGTGCCCACATGAAAGAAATAAAGGCTTTGCAGGCGAAATTGAAGAACAGGCAACTGAAGTTTTAAAAGCACACAAATGGCATAAATATTGCAAAACTCCACATGCTGACAGCAACCTGGAGAAAAGGGGTTCGCACCCCTCTGTAGGACGTGAAAGCACGAAGGCACCCCAGATGACTGAGGACACCACGAGACAGGAAGTGCGGAACTAAAAGCGCACTCAGGAAGGACCCTGTGGACAACTGTAACGAAACCTTGGACCACAAAATCCACAGCGCGAACTAGGAAGCAGCGGGCACTCATCAGTGCCCCGAGGGATGTGCATTTTCCTCACACAGCCCTGAAGCTGCCTCCTGCACTGTCTATCGGGGTAACATCATCTTGGGGTGCCCAGAGGCTGACATGGCCATCGACTTCTGATGTCAGCCGACAGGTGGACGGTGCGGTACAAACCGAGGTGGGCTAAGTGGGCATTTCTGTCAGGCTGGGAGGGGTCTGGGTTCGGGCAGAGGCAGAACCACCATGTGATGGGCCAGTGACAAAGCGCAGCCTGTGGTTCAAAGCACACGCCTTCCTCCCCAAACCACCTCCAACACACGGCCTCTTCAACTAGTGCGGGGGTTGGGAGCACCTCCTAACTCGCAGCTTTCCCCCAAACTGTAACTCTAAAAGTGTATTCGCGTTAACGAAAAGCAGACATCTTCCACGTTTGGGTCTTCACCCAGAGGGACCATGTCTGCTGGGCTGTGGCCCAGACTCTACGGAGCCCACGCGGCCGCAGTGGTCACGCCAATGAAGAGCACAGCCACGCTGCTCCCCGCCTGTTCCCGGAGGTGAGAACCTCCGTCCTCGGTGGACATTCACTTCTTCATAAACAAGTCAAAATCCCCAAGGGGTCACGGGGCCCCCTTTTCAAGGTGGAACTAACGAGCAGATGAGCCGTGTACAGAGAGCGAGGCAGAGTGGCTTCCTGCCGGAGCCGCCCGTCTACCCCTCCACCACCGTCCAGAGCCGCTGTGCTGTCCCGGGGGTGTCAGCTCCTAACAGCGCTGCAGCCAGCCCACCACCTCGCCCAGCTCCTCACAGACAGGGCCCATCCCTGTCTCCACTGGTCCGCTGGCCTTCACCCACACCCCCCAACGTGCCCGCCAGTGAGCTGCCTAACATATAAACCGACCTGGTCCCTCATAACCTTTTAAAAGCATGGTGTTCAGGATGAAGTTCCAACTCCTCACCTGGCACCCAGGCAGCATCCTCTGCGCCCACAGCCTGGCCCTGCCCTCTCTCCAGGCTTTACCTTCTACGTCACCTCCCAGAACTCGCCTCTCTGGCCCTCGGACGATGCAGCCCCTTGGTCCTGCACTGTCAGGTCAGAGAACGTGTGCAGGACTATCCTTGTGCCAGGAGAGCGGGCATCTGTCTAGTTCCATTCCCTTCTGTGCAGGCGGTGAGCACACCTGCCGTTCCGCAGGGTCGCAGTGCCCTCCCCCGCGTGAGACACTGACTGCTAGTCGGTGCTGGATGGGCCCGGGTTACACTGACTGCTAGTCGGTGCTGGATGGGGCCCGGTTTACACTGACTGCTAGTCGGTGCCGGATGGGCCCGGGTTACACTGACTGCTAGTCGGTGCTGGATGGGCCCAGGTTACACTGACTGCTAGTCGGTGCTGGATGGGCCCAGGTTACACTGACTGCTAGTCGGTGCCGGATGGGCCCGGGTTACACTGACTGCTAGTCGGTGCTGGATGGGCCCAGGTTACACTGACTGCTAGTCGGTGCTGGATGGGCCCGGGTTACACTGACTGCTAGTTGGTGCTGGATGGGCCCGGTTCACACTGACGGCTAGTCGGTGCTGGATGGGCCCGGTTCACACTGACGGCTAGTCGGTGCTGGATGGGCCCGGGTTACACTGACTGCTAGTCGGTGCTGGAATTGGCCATTCTGAGAGACTGACATCTGAAGGTGGAATAACCACGACAGGGTTATAGCGAAAGCAGTCTGACTTCAGCACACCTACTTACTTAGAAAATTACTCATGTGGCTCGTGCCAAAACCAAGATGTACTATATACCTTTTCTCCACTACACACCAAAGACTGGCATTACTATTCACACAGTAAAGCTGATAAAACAGAAAGACTGCACTATTGAAAATCAATGAATAAAATTAACTTTAAAATGAAAAACTCTATTAAAATAAACCGTATTGCTTGGCAAGAGAGACACTTGGTGAGGCTTTAAGCCCTGGAGCATCTCCTGCTCCACGTGGAACGCTGAAGCGAGCTGAAGAGCTTGTCTCAGCCGTGTGGACAGCCTTCGGTTTAATCTCCCCCAGTTTTCATCCGCCATGATCACTCTCATGTTGGAATTCTCTATAGACATTCACAGCTGTAACAAAAAGTCCAACATATTCAAGGCTGAAAACAGAACTTAGGTCCTTTCAGAAGTTAGCATAGCCAGGTGCTGTGCAGCTCAGTAGGTTTTTGTCAAGGAATAAGATAAGCATTTGGGAGAGGAAAAAGCAACAATCTGCCCAAGAAGTCAGCTGTGCATAGAGAAGGCTCCGTGCATCTCATTTTGACTCATGCATCCATTTTAAGGATGAGAAAGCTGCCACATTTACTGCCTTAACTGAAAGTAAAAAGGATGACCACTACAGTTTGGCAAACAAACCTCCAACAATTTTCCACATTCAATCCACTTTCAATTCATTTGTAAGATAAAAAGGAAAAGAACATCCAGATATTACTCTAAAACTATGGGCCCTGTCTCGTGTGGTTTGGTGCTGAAACTCTGCTTGGTGAAAGATAAAGACAACACTTTTAGAAGCAAAGTGTTGCAATGACTGATGCTACCAGAAGCAATGAGGCCCAGTCAGGATATGGAGTCAGCCCCACTGAGGACGGTACCTGCAGGCAAAACAGACAGGCAGTGACTCCAAAGTGAACTGAACCACTGTAGAAAAGAGGAAATAGCAGAGCATGTGTGTGTGTGTGGGGGGGGTGGGGGGTGGGGGGGGGCAGGCGGGGGAAGAAGAGATAGATCTTGACCTTAACAGCCTCTTAAATAGTCTGACTGCCTGGGCCAGTATAACTCAGTGGTTGAGCATCAACCTATGAACGAAGAGGGTGATTCCTGGGAAGGGCACATGCCCAGGTTGCGGGCTCAATCCCCAGTAGGGGGCATGCAGGAGGTAGCCGATCAATGATTCTCTCTCATCCACTGACGTTTCTCTCTCTCTTCCTCTCTGAAGTTAATAAAAATATATTTTAAAAAAAAAGTCTGACTGTACCTCAGAGAACTGTACATTCTAAAGTTCAAAACGAATCTGATAAACAGCTCAACAATTGAGAACTCATCAAAAGAGGAAGAAGGGCCACGAAACCACATTTTCCTAGCTCTACAGACTAAAACCCGTAACACGAGAAACTTCTAATTAAGTCTTCTACTGATATCTCTATTAAATTACTTTGAACTAGGAGAAATTTATAGATTTGAGAATATAACTAATAAAATTTATCAGCACAGACTACTATTAAAAATATATCATTAGTATTTGCAAGCTATCTAGCCCAGTTGCTATACAAGTTGTTAATAGTTTTTAATCATAAGAGGCAATGTTAAAACAAGCACACACCTAGGAATCAGAAAAGAGAATACTGGAGAGTAAATATTTCCAGAAATTCAATGAATAATTGCCCTGGAATGTTTGGCTCGGTGGTTAAAGCACTGGCCCTCAGACCAGAGGGTTGCAGGTTCGATTCCCAGCCAGGGGCATGTACCTCAGTTGCTGCAGGTTCCATTCCCTGCCCCGGTCAGGGCGCAGTTGGGAGGCAACCAATCAATGTCTCTCTCCCACAGCGATGTTTCTTCCTCTTTCTCCTCTCTCTCCGTCTCTGTCTCTCTGCCTCTCCCTCCCTCCCAACACCCCACCCCCGCCACTGCCTTCCCTCCCTTTCACTCTCTCAAAAAAGCTATAGAAACAATATCCTCAGGTGAGGATGAAAAAAAGAAAAAAGAAAAAAAAAAGAAATTAAATTTAAGTGGTCTATGGGAGAAGGAGTGATAAATACTATAGTCTGGTCTTAAAGATGAAGGAAGAAAGAAGAATCTTTGCTTAGGCTGTCACAGACGTTAGCGATCAAACATTTCATGTGACTACTGAGCCCTTAAGGAAACAGAAAGCTTACAGTACCATTTCAGAAAGCAGAAGGCAGAAAAAAAGAACGAACCAATTTTGATGCTGGACATGGGCATGTGACATGACCAAACAGTGTTCAAGTGAAGAGGTCAGGGGTCAATGACAGATGATGTGGACTTATTTTCTAGATCTCTACTCCGAAACCTTACCTGCTCACCACACTGAATTTAGTTTATACACCACTCTTCCAAAAAAAGTAAATCCACCCAGCCTGGGGACTGTGTTCTACCATCCCATCTTCTCTCTCTTCTCTCCCCCCACAAACTCACTCTACCCCAAGGTCTCTGGACCCACTTCCTCTCACTTTCCCAAGAAAGCTGCATGACTCCTCTCCTTACTGACATGTTACTGTTAGCATTTTAAATCATGCTTATGCTACGGATGCTCGCCTCTCCACCAGATCAAAGTCATTCAGAAGACCGCCCACTCCATCACTCTGCGAGACTCCGGTAATACTGGTCCACCTGGCGCCTGTGGCAAACTGGACCTGCAGCTGAAGGCCCACCGCCCTCCCTGTCCCGACCTTGTGATCCACATCCTTCAAAAGCATGGCTCCTCATCTTACCCCCTTTCAGCCGTGATCAAGTGATTCCTGTGCACAAAATAATCTTGACTTCACTATTCTACAATTAAACCGCAGTTACTACCTACCTCCTCTGGAAAAGCACCCTGGTTTAATTCAACCCTTTTAGTTATCACATACAGTTGGCCAGGAGGAGAAGTTCCGGACAGTGAGAGGAATTTGGAATTCCAGTAGCTTGCTAAAAATTCACATTCAAATTAACTTACTGTTAGAGAATACTTACCATTATTATTTGAATTCTGATTATAAAAACTCTGAAGTAAACAATATGCTTCCATTTCTCTTGGGAAAAACAAACTTCTTGCAAACAGGTACAATTTCCTACCTGTTTTCTTTGCCATTCTGAATTACTGAATGTCTGTCAGCTGTAGTTCTTTCACTGCAAACATAAGTATTTCGCCGTGTCATTCCGCCAGATGCTGTATTACTCTATTAAAAAAAAAAAAGGGGGGGGGAGGCATTTTTGTATTAAACTATTTAATAATTAAGCATAGTATACTGAGAAAAAAACCACACCTCTCCTAAATAAACATGAATATCCAGTCTTTAACTAAATCTACACTAAAATATCAACAGCACTGGCAAAAAGATCGGAAAGGGGAGAAAGGCAGCAACCCCTTTCTCCTGGCAGAAAGGAGGAAGAGTGGCTAACTAGAGTGACTGAAAAGCTGGCTGCCATAACCCATTAGTAATCACTCACGGATTACTTAAAGAGCGAGACAGAGATCCACTGTTTTAAAAAGCAAGTACTATAAATGTAAGGTAAGTGTACAAATAAAAATTAAGATGTAAATATAAGAGTTAAAACTATAAAACTAGCCTTGGCTGGGTACTCGGTTGGTTGGAGCGTTGTCCTGCATACCAAAAGGTTGCGAGTTCGATTTCCAGAACTCTTAAACTCAACCAATTTAGAAATGGGCAAGGGACTTGAATAGTATTTCTCCAAAGAAGGCATACAAATAATGTCCAACAAGCATATGAAAAGATGCCGAACAACACTGGTCACTAAGGAAATGTAAATCAAAACTACAATGACTTCACACCCAGTAGGACAGCCGGGATGAAAAATGGAAGAGGTGGTGGCAAGGTTGTGGAGAAGCAGGAGTGCTCATATACGGCAGGATGCAAAATGGTGCAGCCACTGTGGAAACAGCTAGGCCATGAGCTTGAACTCGGAAAACGTGATGCCGAGTGAGAGAAGCCAGGCCCAAAGGATGCCTATAGTCGGTGTCCATTACAGGAAATGTCCAGAACAGGCCACTCCACAGGGAGAGCAAGGGGCAGGGGCAGGGGCCGGGGCGAGAGGAGAGAGGAAGGGCACTGCAAAGCAGCACTGCCCTGCTGTGCTGGGAAGTCTTGGAAGGAGAGAGGTGGTGGCTGCGCCACACTGTGAACGTCTAGATGACACTGAACCCTACATTTTAAAATGGCTAATGATGTCACCGTAATTTCACATCCATTTTTTAAAGCTAATACTTTCAAAATAAAAAAGCAAAGAATCAAAGTTATAACTAAGAAATGTCATCAGATAAGAACAATTTTGAACCAAGACAAACACTGGCCAGGTGGCTCAGTCGGCTGGAGCGTCGTCTGGTGCACCAAAAGGTTGGCGGTTCGATTACCGGTCAGGGCACATACCCAGGTTGTGGGTTTGATTCCCCGTTGGAGCACGTACGGGAATCAACTGATCCTTGTTTCTCTCTCACATCAATGTGTTTCTCTCTCTCCTCCTTCCTCTCTCTCTAAAAGTCAATTAAAAACCCATCCTCAGGTGAGGGTTAAAAAGGAAAAAAAAGAAAAAAAAAGAAGCTCTTAAAAGAAAAAAAAAAGATAAAAACAGGCACCTTTAATACAGCTGAGCAGACCATGCATAGCAAACTCCAAAGACTAATGGATAATCAAATGCCGGTGACGGATAATGCTTGTACCTATTCTCAAATGGGCGGTGTGCAGACGAGTAGGGTGACAGGGATGGAGCGTTATGAAGGCAAAGAACAAGGTTCTTAGCTTCCTCTGGATTTAAGCGGCAGGGCTGAAGAGTGACAGCCCGGTGTTACGGAGTGAGGTTTGCTGGGATAAGCCCAACATCAGAGGACGAGCAGACAGAACCCCCGGGGCTCCTTTATGAGCCCTCCTATCCCAGGAGGCACAGCCCAGACTCCCCAGGGAGCAGCAGAGGCTCACCTGGCCCTCACTGCAGGTTCATCAGGTGGAGGAGGGCTGTGCCACTGTTCAATTTGTAGAGAAGAGCATGGTCACAGAATACCCTGAGGATTGTTCATTCTCTCTGACTTCTCCCTAAAATTACTGCACGAGTGCTAAAAGTAATTCCTACACTGGGTCAGACAAGACACATTAGAATTAATGGGAAAGTTTCTGAAGCTGAGTAGATTCCGTTTCACTTAATAAATACTACTTGCTCACTGGTGAGATTTTATTAAGGGCAGAGATTAAGAGGTAGATTTAGATCAGCAGTGTAATTTTAGGCAATTACCTGACTTTTCTTCACTTTAAAATTTAGTTGACACGTGAGAAAGCACCTAGTACAGGCCTTGGCAAACGGTACGGATGCAGGCAAAGTTCTTTATTGGAATAAACTCTGAAAATGCAGTGCACACCCCCATCCCTGGCCCACAGGCAGTCCGAGCCCCCAGTGCACTGTGTGTGATCACCTGTCTGCTTGGCCATCATTTGGTTTCCTCTCCTGTGAGACTATGAGATCTTTCCACTTCTCAGCCTCTGACACAGCCTCAAGCTCAGCAAATGTTTATGGGATAACCAGAAAGTGCCTGTGACATAAAGGGTCTGCTGGCTCACCCAGAGGGAGCATTTCACCCGCCAATCCCCGGGGCGCTCTGGAGGTCAACAGCACTTACACTGGGGACAGTGGAGCCGGTCTTGCGTTCAGGAATGTCCGCCTTGTTGGGATTGCTCGCATTCCCAAGCATGGGACTGGCTGGAGCCATCCCCTTGCCTCCGCCTGCACTGCCGCCTGCCCTCCTGGAGGGAGCGCCGTCTGCTTTGAGGTCACCATCGGCAGTGCTGGTCTGACTTCTTTTTGGATATGCCACAACGGAAGGGATGGCTGGTCCAGCTGCAATAAAAAAGAGTTCACTCTTAAACGTCAGACCAGGTTCCACGCTCTAAGACCCTCCAATAGACACATAGGCAGTTTACTGAGTATCAGTACAGTGTGCTGCTTCAGCCCAAACCATGGCACCAGCAAAAAGAAATGGAAGATGAGCAAGGTATCATCACTTTTGGTACAAAACCAAAGCTGTCCACACCCGGAACGCTCTGTGCAGTTCTAAGTGCCAGCTCTCAAGCTGAAACATGGAGGTGGACAATGTCCAGAGAAGGGAAATGAACTGGACAAGAGATAAATGAATGTTCCATATGAGGGTGTATTTTTAAAAGTTAGGACCAGGCCAACATAGATTTGGTTCCTGAATCCTAGAATACTGGATGTAAAGGAATTACCTGCAACATAAACATTTAGTTACAGGAAAATAAACATACACACGCACGCACGCATGCTGCAGTCTCTGGATTCCAACACCTGGGACTGCCTTGAGGCGGACTGTCAAGTTTGGTAAGCATACCCTTGAGGATCCTAAGTCTCATAAAGGATTCGCTTCTATGGTGAAAGTTTTAAGAGTGAGGGCATTTAGCCTGGACGTTGTGACTCAGTGGTTGAGTCTCGACCTATGAACCAGGAAGTCACGGTTCGATTCCTGATCAGGGCACATGCCCAGGTTGCCGGCTCGATCCCCAGTGTGAAGTGTTCAGGAGGCAGCCAATCAACAATTCTCTCTCATTATTGACTAGAGGCCTGTTGCAGGAAGATTCCTGCAAGAACAGGGCTTCCTTGGGCCTATTCCTGCAAGAATAGGTCTTCCTGTGGCCTGAGCGAAGTAGAGAAGAAGCGAAGCCTGCCGAGGCAGCCTTCCCTCCCGCCGCCCCACCCCGCGCTTCCCCTCCCACTGCCGCTGCCGCCCTCACCCCGCTTTCTGCTTTCCATCCCTCTTCCTTGTACACTGTCTTCAGTCTTCGCTCTGCGCCTGCATATGCAAATTAACTACCATCTTTGGTGGGTTAATTTGCATACTCACTCTGATTGGCTGGTGGGCATAGCAGAGTGATGGTTAATTTGCATGTTTCTCTTTTATTAGTGTAGAATGTTTCTCTCTCCCTCTCCCTTCCTCTCTGAAATAAACAATTTTTTTTTTTTTTTAAAAGAAGAGTGAGCATGTTTAGACTCAATAACAGCTAGTGTGGCTGAGAATGACACAGGTCAAAACTTTAAAACAGCCCTAGCTGGTTTGGCTCAGCGGATGGAGCGTTGGCCTGTGGACTTAAGGGCCCCAGGTTCCATTCCGGTCAGGGGCACATGCCTGGGGTTGTGGGCTTGATCTCTAGTAGAGGACGTGCAGGAGGCAGCCAATCAGTGATTCTCTCTCATCGTTGTTGTTTCTATCTCTCTTTCCATCTCCCTTCATCTGTGAAATCAATAATATATATATATATATATATACACACACACACACACACACACACACACATATACATACATACATATACATATATACATACATACATACACACTAGAAGCCCGGTGCACGAAATTCGTGCACGGCGGGGGGTTGTCCCTCAGCCCAGCCTGTACCCTCTCCAATCTGGGACTCCTGGAGGGATGTCCGACTGCCCGTTTAGGCCCGATCCTGGGCCTAAACGGGCAGTCGGACATCCCTCTCACAATCCAGGACTGCTGGCTCCCAACTGCTTGCCTGCCTGCCTGCCTTCCTGATTGCCCCTAACCGCTTCTGCCTGCCAGCCTGATCACCCCCTAACCACTCCGCTGCCAGCCTGGTTGATGCTTAATTGCTCCCCTGCCAGCCTGTTTGCCCCCAACTTTCCTCCTCTGCCAGCCTGGTCACCCCTAACTGCCCTCTCCTGCAGGGTTGATCACCTCCAACTGCCCTCCCTTGCAAGCCTGGTCCCTCTCAACTGCCTTCCCTTGCAGGCCTGGTCCCTCACAACTGCCCTCTCCTGCTGGCCATCTTGTAGTGGCCATCTTGTGTCCACATGGGGGCAGGATCTTTGACCACATGGGGGCAGCTATATTGTGTGTTGCAGTGATGACCAATCTGTATATTACTCTTTTATTAGATAGGATAGAGGCCTGGTGCCCGGGTGGGGGCCAGCTGGTTTGCCCTGAAGGGTGTCCCGGATCAGGGTGGGGTTCCCTTGGGGCGTGGGGCGGCCTGAGCGAGGGGCCTGTGGTGGTTTGCAGGCTGGCCACGCCCCCTGGCAACACAAGGGGAGGCCCTGGTATCTGGAATTTATTTTCCTTCTACAATTGAAACTTTGTAGCCTGGAGCGGAGCCAAGCCTGCTGCTCCCTCCGGGGCGGCAGCCATCTCTGTGGCAGTTAATTCACCTTCTACAATTGAAACTTTGTAGCCTTAAGCGGGTGAGCCCCGCCAGGGTGTGCAGAAAGCTTTGCTTCCCCTGTTGCCGCCGGCAACCCTGGCCTGCTCTCTCAAGCTCCATTCTGCTGCCATTTGTTTGAATTTGTTTACCTTCTATAATTGAAACTTTGTAGCTTGAGTGGAGGCTTAGGCCTCCCCCTGGCCAGGCTGGTTGGACCCCACCCATGCACAAATTCATGCGCGAATTCATGCACCGGGCCTCTCATACACACACACACACACACACACACACACTGAGTGGCCAGATTATTATGCATTCAGAGATCATAATAATCTGGACACTCAGTGTATATATATAAAACAACAACAAATTTAAAACATTCCTAGCAGGTTTGGCTCAGTGGGTAGAGCGCCAGCCTGTGGACTGAAGGGTCCTGGGTTCGATTCTGGTCAAGGGCACATGCCCGGGTTGTGGGCTCAATCCCCAGTGGAGGACATGCAGGAGGCAGCCAATCAATGATTATCTCTCATTGCTGATATTTCTATCTCTCCCTCTCCCTTCCTCTCTGAAATTAATAAAAGTGTATTTAAAAAAACCACCACATAAAGCAAACAAACAAACTTTAAAACACTTCAGAAAAAACTGGGGTATCAAATATTCTTCAGGGCTGCGCTGTCCCATATGAGCCACTGGCCAGATGTGGCTGTATAAATTTAATTATTTAACAAAGTTGAAAATAATTTCCCCAGTTTAAGTGCTCAACAGCCACATGTGCTAGTAGCTACTCTACTGGATGGCACAGACGGAACAGCTCAGCACTGCGGAGAGTTAGCTGGACAGCAGAGAGGGGAGAGAAGGAACAGAACTAGAGGCTGCAGGAGGGCTCCCAGAGGGGCACGTCGTAAGGTTTCCACCCAGCTAGGCCTTATCCATCAAAAGTCATGGAATGGCCCTGGCCGGTTTGGCTCAGTGTATAGAGCATCCTCCCTTGGACTGAAAGGGCCTGGGTTCGATTCCATCAAGGGCACATACCTTGGTTGCAGGCTCAATCCCCGGCCCCACGCCGGGGCATTTGAGGGAGCCAACCAATTGATGTGTCTCTCTCACATCGATGTTTTTCTCTCTCTCTGTCTCTCCCCCTCCCTTCCACTCTCTAAAAATCAATGGGAAGCTCCAGCTGGTTTAGCTCAGTGGATAGAGCACCAGCCTGAGGACTGAAGGGTCCCAGGTTTGATTCCAGCCAAGGGCACATGATAGGTTTCGAGCTCAATCCCTGGTAAGAGGGCGTGCAGGAGGCAGCCAATCAATGCTTTTCTCTCATCATTCACGTTTCTATCGCTTTCTCCCTCTCCCTTCCTCTCTGAAGTCAATAAAAATATATTTAAAAGAAATCAATGGAAAAATATCCTTGGGTGAGGATAAAAATAAATAAATAAATAAAGCCATGGAACGTACCAGGGAGAATGTACCATGTCAGCACCTGGCGGAGGGGAGACGTCACGCCCAATGCAGCCCCAGGAGTCCTGCACAATGCGAGGGGCCCTGTGTAAGGGAGGCGCCCAGGGAACACAGTGGAATGGTCCCAGCTCACCATGGTCACTGTACCGCCTCTGCTTCTGGCTTGAGGAAACACTCCGCTGCACTTTGTGGTGAGGAGACTGGCCGGTGCTGTTGTTGAGGTCACTGCTCGGCCTGACCTTGGCAAGTGAGAGGTTGCTGCTGGAACTGGAGTCACTAGCGTCGAGCTAAGAGAAAATGAGAAAAACAGCAACCCACACACAAACCCAGATGGTTGATTAGGAAAGTAAACTCATAACACACAAACCTCTCATGAACAGCTCACTGAGAGAACCATCCAACATACAAAGATGAGAGCCCTCCTCTCAGGCAGCAGTGTGGGTTTGGCTGCTGGAAAAACTCACAAAAGGAGAGGAGGTATTTATCAGCTTTCTAGGCTTTTTGAAATAACTTAAAATGCTCTTCACTTCATCTGATACTTTACATCATTTCTCAACTACGAATAGCTATAGGTTAGCTTATGAAAGCCAACTTTGTGACAGTATCACCATTAAGGTGATTATTATTATTATTTTTAACACTACAAACAGCCTTTATTGGTTGCAACGGAAGTGGAAAAAGGGAATATGACAGCTCTGGCTCCTGGGGCGGCTTCACAGACTCTGTGGCCGCCCTCTGAAATTAAGGTTAATGTCTTAAAGTTAAAACAGTAGCTCATATAGGTCAGAAGAGTTAGATTTATTTGCAGATAAACTAAAAATGCTATACCAAGTGTTATAGATATTAAAAAAATAAAAACTAAGAAAACACTTTACATAAACTGATAATTTAAAGGATATTTTACTTTTTTCTCTGATTACTCTTACCTCTGAAGATTTTCTCCCCAACAACAAATATGTAGCTGTGATTTCATCATATTTCATTTTACTAAGAGATTCTTGAATTTCTTCTTGTGAATATCCCATTCCCACCATAATATCTAAAAAAAAAAAAAAAAAAAAAAAAAGGCATAATATATTTATATGTCTTGTTGGGTAAAAAATCAGTGTTATTAAGGTAAAATAATTTCCTTTATTTGATCCAAAAGACCACACATTTAACGGGCAGTTGGCTTATTTCTGAGTTACTGAGCGCTATTATAGGAAACAACAGAAAACTTCTTAAACATGAAGAAGCAGATCAGCTGATTCACTGACCTGTATTTAACTGCCCATTATTTTCACTGTAGGCATGTGAGTCAAAACAGAAATGTTACTGTGCACACACAAGCACGCAGCACAGGGCAATTACCGATTCTTTTCTGGTCTGAGATGTCTAGTTCTGGTTCAACGAATGGTTTCAGTTCGTCCTCCTCGTGCCCTGCGTTGATCCACCTGTCCTTCATGATTTGCTGAAAGGTGAACTGCTTATTAGTAGCAGAAAAGAAAACATTCTGATAATCACAATATGTAGAAAAATTTACTTTCCACATTTCATTGATTATAGCTCAAAGGGTAACTTTAAAAAAAGTTTTCAATGTCTCAATTCCTGCTTTAAAAGCTCTAGGACAGTTTTCAACACAGCTTCCAAGCCAAGTTCTAAAAATACTTGAGAGACTCCAAAGTTACTTATTTCCCCTGATGTGATTACCTCCAGAGTGCCTCGCTTTATTGGATTTAGCACCAGGAAACGTTTGAGAAGGTTTTCACAGTCTGTAGACATGTAGAAAGGGATTCTGTACTTCCCTCTTAACACTCTCTCTCTCAGTTCCTTTGGGAAGAAAGAGAGGAAAGAAAACTAGTGAGTCAAGTTTGAGGTTAAAAAAGACCCCCTGACTCCATCCTAACAAAACATTGAAATAGTAACAGCCATCATTTCACAACCCTTCCCGCTTTCACAAAACCTGGATGCAACAGCTGCTTCTACCTTTAGGTTCTGTCCGTCAAAGGGGAGCGACCCGCTGACCAGAGTGTACAGAATGACGCCGAGGCTCCACACGTCCACTTCCGGCCCGTCGTATTTCTTGCCCTGGAAGAGCTCTGGGGCTGCATATGGAGGACTCCCACAAAACGTATCCAGTTTACTGCCAACAGTAAATTCATTGCTAAAACCAAAGTCAGCTATTTTAATGTTCATATCAGCATCTAACAATAGATTTTCAGCCTAGAGGGAAAACATCAAGACAAAAATGAAATTTAACCAACATATATTTAGAACTATGATAGAATTAGGCATTTCATAAAAGCCTTTTGTAATGATATAAAGTTAATAGATCTTAATGAATGAGAAAACATTCTTTCCACAAAAAAAGAAGGTAAATCAGAATTTCTAATTTAACATTAAGAACCGATAAGAGAACAAGGTATAAATTAATTCTAGCAATAATTTAAACAAATTCCACATGATAAAAAAAAGCACACAAACTTTTAATAAATAGTCCTTTTTAATTAAGACTGATAGGAGACTTTTAAAAAAAGGAATACTAGCTTTACGTGGACAGCCACCTTTCATAAAACCACTAAATGCTTATATAATGGCAATGATTGGGGGTGAGGGGGATTTGTAAACCTCACTCAAGAATCAGATCACAGTGACTTTATTATTTCAACAAGCATTTACCATTTACAATTACACACCAGGCGTTATGTTATGTCAGTGTCTGGGTACCTAACAATAAACAAGGGTCTCTGCCCTCAGGAAGCCCCTCATTTAGAAGGGGAGACGCAGAAAGGAAGTGCTGCGACACCGGAGTGGGACCGGGGCGGCCTGGCGGCAGGAAGGGCCCCCGAAGGGAAGCAGTCAGAGCTGCAGCTCCAAGGCTTAGCTGCCACTCGTGGGCATGTCCAGGAATGAGGTGACTTTCAGGCAGAGCAGTCTGAAAACCCAGAGGGTGAGAGAGAACGTCTGGCCAAGAAATAAAGGGAGAGTGGAGAGAGGCAGAGAGGGTGGCGGGGGACGAGGGTGGCTGAGTCACAAAGGGCCGCGAAGTGACTAGGAGTCAGGAAGTTCGGGCTTTCAACCTCAGGGCAATGGGAGGACTGAAGAGTGGTCAAGCGGGGCAACAACCATCTTCCTTGTGTCTGCAGAAGAATATTCTGGCTGCAGTGTGCGAAACACGAGGGAGGGAGGGAGGGAGGGAGGGAGGGAGGACACTGGAAGCAGGGAAGACCAGGCAAGAAGCTGGTGTGGTGATCAAGTCCAAGACACTGGCGGTCTGAACCAGGACAGGGGGAGGCACAGGAAGGACCGCGGTCAGGAGACATGGAGGGAACAGGCGCAAAAGGACCTGGGACCGAGTGAGGCTAGAGCAGTGGTCGGCAAACTCATTAGTCAACAGAGTGGCAAATGGTGGCTCGCGAGCCGCAGTTTGCCGACCACTGGGCTAGAGCAAAGGCGAGGGCACCTGGATGAGAAACGAACATTCCGGTTTCGGAAGGAGGACATGTAGGTCGTGAGCTTGCTGAGCCCGCGGTGCCGAGGGCAGCTTACCAGTAGGTGACGGTGTCCTTTAGTGGCTGGAGAGCGGGCGGGAGGGGGCTCTGGCTAGGGATGGAACGGGGTCATCAACACAAGCAGCCACTGCAGCTACCAGAGGGGTGTGAATGCAGGGAGGGGTGCGGAGAGGACCATGCGAGTGGGTGACAATTCTGTGAGGTGAGAGGCAGTGGGGACAAGTTAAGACAGAATATAGACAGTGTTTCGAGAAACATGGCTGGGCCGGGGAGAAGACAAAAAGGAAGATCTAGAAGGGGAGCTGGGTGGAAGTGTTTTGGTAAAAGGTGGCACAGACTTGAGCATGCTTTCGTGAATGCTGCTGGTGAGAAGGCAGCCGAGAGGGAAGAGACAGGAGGCAACAGCTAGAAGGCAGCCGCACGCAGAGGACCCGGAACACAGAGCGGGGCCAGCAGAGGCGCCCCCTGCCCTGTAGCGAGAGGGCAGCGGAGAGGGGAAGGGGGGGTGCGGGTGCAGCTAAGTGAGGCCTGCTGGGAGGGAGGGAGTTTCTGCTGAATGTCTCTATTTCCCTGTGAAGCGGGAAACCTGATCCTCTGCAGGAGCGAGGGCAGAGGGAGGACGGACGGGAAGGAGGCTCCCGCAGCCACTGCGGAAGGAGCAGCAGGCACGGCCAGGCCCCGAGGCCGCCGTCTGTCCAGTGAGGGTGCATGTCCAGAGCCCCGTTAGTTTGCTGGTGTGATGGTTTTTCGCCACAAACCAACTACAAGCTCCTTTAACTGCGATGTAAATTACTTCTAGCAAACCCATTTTTCTTTCTTTTTAATGCTGTTTACTGTAACTGGATCAGAGGGCTCGATTACTAGAAGATTTATTTTGTCATCCGTAACAGCAGCCTAATTCACGCCTCCTCGTGGCCACGGCTGCCCGGAGAAGCGCACGCACAAACGGAGCGCCCTCTGAGGGCGCGGACTCACCTTGAGGTCTCTGTGAACGATCCGCTTCTGGTGGCAGTACTGGACCGCAGACACGATCTGGACAGGAGAGATGCCACGTTAATAGTCCTCCCGGGTGCAGATTCGTAATTCAGATGCAAGTCCGTCACAGGTGCTCACATGCTGGATACGCAGTGAGTCCTTGACTGTCTGCATGGGTCTCTAAATATGATCTCCTCATGCTCTGAACTTTCTAATTTGAAGAAGTTCAGGAGTGAGGCAAGAAGAGATGGGTGCGGATGTCCTTCCTGCTCTCTCCATTAACTGGAAATTCTGCCTCTTCTGGGGCCCTCCTCCTCGACATGCCAGTACTTTTGAGTGGTTCCTGGGCCCAACAACCACCAGGATCTGGGGGCTCTGGCTGCCCCAGGCCCAGGCCCAGATGTCTCAGGTGCAACCTTAGCTCACCCTGTAACCCGCTCCAAGCCAAACTGGCAGTCCCAGACCCTCCACAGCCAGGTGCCACCCAGGTTGGTTCTCCTGGTAATTACTTTCCTTCCCAGCCCGTCTGCTCCCTGCCACACTCTCTCCTTTGTCTGATGTGGGTTCAAGGACAGCAAAAGCTACTTCCCTTCTCGAAGGACCTGATTCCTCTGCATTAAAGTAGAGGAGTGTGACATACGTGCACCACGTACCATGACAACCTTTGCTGCCATCTCAGTAGGACCCGCCTACTCTCAGCAGATACTGTGCTTTCAGTCAGCTTTTCATGAGTCCTGTGACTGAACTGTGAATCAACCGTTTTGCTGAAATTTCACACTTACTTTCAAGTCTCCTTTTCTAATTATAAGTCTATATGCTCATTATAGAAATCTCATGAAGTATAGAAGAGTTTATACAAATATGTAAAATAATGCAATAATTAATAAATACAAGAATACACTGTTCCACGTACTCACAACTGTAACGCTGCTTTTGCCCTGTCCTGTATATGCCTCTCCTACCACCAAAGAGAGAGACCATCTCCTGTTATTTTGGTTAAGTATTTTGTATGTAAACAAAACCGGGGTTATAATGAAAATACCACTTATTTCTCTCAATCATTATCAAATGTGAATTGTAAGCCACACGCACACACCTACACTGGACATAAAAACTCAGAGGGCTGCTCTATCCGTTGGTATTTTGGCTCAGCATGAGCAGAGGGAGAAGCGGGGCTGGGCTGGGCTGGGCTGGGGCTGCAGAGTGAAGTGAAGATGCAGAAGCTCAGACCTCCTCCGCAGCAACACAGGCACTGAGCCTCCCATGCCAACATGCGGGGTTTGGAGCAGCTGACACTTGGGAAACGCTGTCTCTACTGTGTCAACAGGAAAACTGGCGAAGCGAAAGAGCTTTGTTTTCCCAGAACATAACAGGCTCCTTCCTAGGACACAGGTAACTTTTATCTGATTTCTGCCTGATCCCATTCCCTGATTGCCACCCAATACTGACATTTCTCTCTTAGGTCTGCTTTTGAATCAGATTTCACAATTTCCTACGCTTTCTCAAAGAGATTAAAGAATTTTCTTCTTTTACCTCCAAAGAGCTCAAAGCTAAAATAATGCCACAATAACTTGAAAACTCTAAATAAATTGTTGGGTTTTTTGCCTTCTGCTTTTAAGCTAGAAGCAGTTACTTCCACAGGCTGAGAACCCGGATGTTCTCCAGGCTGGAACGGGAGTGCAAGCCTACTTCATTTCCCATCACACATGACAGAGCATCACTAACCCACCACCTCAGGGGCGAGGGGAGAAGGTGGAACCAGGAATCTAGTCTCTTTCTTTGGAAAGAACAAGAGCTCAGCCAAAAACTGAAAGCAGCGTAAGCGGGAGCTAGAGTGAGAGCGGGAAGGAGTGGGAAAAGAAAAGGCCATTTGCTGGTGAATATGGAAAGAAGGGCTGGCTTTTTGCTTTGTGTGGGGCATACGCTTCACTCTGTCATAAACAGAAAACCTTTTCTAGTCACAGTGATGCCCACTGTCAGTGGGTGGGAAGCGTGGCCATTAGAAACAGAGGCAGGAGAGGCGCCAGGGTGCCGGGCCCTTCCAGGCCGGATAAGGAAGTAGGAGCCCGGACTGACCCACTCCAAGTGCGGGAATGGAGCTCTCGCTGTCAGAGCGCAGACGCTGCCTTTCCTGGGTGTGCAGAGCCAGAGCAGCGCGCTTTCTGGACGCTGTTGGTGACCCAGCACGGAGCCACTGGAGCCGTGACAGTTTATCAAGTGCTAAGTCAACACTGAGGTAGTGGGATGCAACGGGAACACCCCTGGGAGGGGCTGGAACGCCCACAACCACAAGCCTGGGCACATGGCTAAGGACCCCATCCTTATCCTTAGCCCCGGGGGCCGTACGAACTCAGAGCTCGGCTGTGCGAGTCAAGCTCAGAGCCCTGCCGGACGCCCGCTTCACCAGACACGCTGCCCCCGCAGCTGCCGGCCCCGAGACGGACACCCGCCTCTCCACCCGCAGGCGCCCCAGTGACGGGGACTGCCTGCTAGAGTAGACGCTTGCTCCACTCCCATCTCGTAGCCCCTCCTCTGCGTAACCTGCGTGTGATTCACTGGCTTACTGGGGAGGTCTCCCCTATAAACCTGGCACTGTGGAAAGACACAACCTGTACGTTTTGGGGACACTCCCTTGCTCATGACCCTAGACCAATTAAGGTTCCTCAAATAAAGGCTTCAGAATTCCTGAAGAAAACTAACAATCACCATGGGGGAATGTCCCAGTCCCTCCGACAGCCAGGCTGCCCAGGGGAAGGGCAGCGAGGGCAGAGGAGTTGGGGGTCAAGTGCCAAAAGGCCCCGAGGGGGGCCCAGGCTCCAAGCTGCTGCCGCTGGCCTTCTCCTCAGCTGTAACCCACAGCCCATTGACGCTGCCTCAGACACATCCATCTGAACGGGAAGGAATGGACATTTTATGAGACAAAAAAAAATAATGGTTTTTAGGTGGCCAATTTATAAAAATTAGTACAGCTATGAAAAGGGCCAGACTTGTTTTGTAATAAAGAGAAACTGGAGTTTCCTTCCATAGACAACAGAATAAAATAATAGAACTGAAAAGAACTTCAGAATTCAACAAGTATAACTTCCTTTCTTTTTTTCCAAAAAAAAAAAAAAAGTTTTATATGTATTTATTGATTTCAGAGAGAGGAAGGGAGAGGGAGAGATAGAAGCATCAATGATGAGAGAGAATCACTGATCGGCTGCCTCCTGCACCCCTCCACTGGGGATCGAGCCCGCAACCCGGACATGTGCCCTAACCGGAAACCAAACAGTGACCTCCTGGTTCACGGGTCGATGCTCAACCACTGAGCCACACTTGCCAGGCAATTTTCACTTTTTATAAATAGAAAAACTGAGGCTCAGAGAAGTAAAATGATAGACAAAAATTAGTTTCAACTTTGATATTTAATAGGTTTCAATTCCAAGTACCATTAATATTTTTAAGCTTTTAAAATTAAACTTATTAATAAGCCCTTAACCATAAACACTAAACAAATCAAGAGAGGCAAATGTTATGAGAAATCTTAAAAATCAGCTAAAACTGCCTTTCCAAATACTGTGAAAGCTTTAAAGGCTCCTATCTATACTCTACCTTGACAATCTTAAATGTGAATAAAATAAAAATTTCCAAGTTCTGAGAGAAATGAGGCTGCCCTGCCATTTCAATAAAGAGCCTGTAGCCATGGGAGCACAGCCCAGGTGAAAGTGTGAAGCACCCGCTCCTTCCCTTCCCTTCCCTGCCCTGCGTCAGGGTGGACAGCGCCGCGCCACTCGTTCTGGTAAAGAGAGTTTTGCTGGAAGCGATCGTGTGAGCCGTCATTTACATATTGTCTGAAGCTGTGTCTGTGCTACAACTGCCGAGTGACACTGCTCCCACAGAGACCGGACGGCCCACAGCGCCTGAAATGCTTACTATGTAGCCCTCTACAGAACAAGCGTGCTAATTCCTAGTCTAACAACAACACAACATAAGGAGTAAACATTTCCTGAGTTTTGATGTCACAGGACCAGGCATCAAATTTTGGGTGAATTATTTAATCTGCCTGTGCTCGTTTCCTTATTTCTAGGAAATGAGCATAATACTCCTTAACTCACAAGGCTGCTGGGTTTACGTTAATGTAGGTAAAGCACTTATCCCCATGCCTGGCAGGTAGTGATCAATCAATAAATGGGAATTACTATTGTTAAAAACTTGGAAATAGTTTTAATTAGTATAATCATAGATATTATGAAAGACTCTGGTTTTTAAGGCTCAACTGTCAAAAACTAAAGTTAAGAGTGAGGCTAACCCCGCTGGCGTGGCTCAGTGGTTGAGCATCGACTTATGACCAAGGAGGAGGTCACGGTTCGATTCCCAGTCAGGGCACAGGCCCTGGTTGGTGGCTCAATCCCCAGTGTGGGGCGTGCAGGAGGCAGCTGATCGATGATTCTCTCTCATCACTGATGTTTCTATCTCTCTCTTCCTCTCTGAAATCAACAAAAATATATTTAAAAACAAACAAAAAAACCTGAGGCTAAAACCCCAATTACAAAGCCAGAAACAGAAACCAAGGCTAGCTCTAAAAAAGGGCCTTAGGCACAAAGGCACTTAATAAATTTTTGTTGAACTGAATGGCCAACCCCTGCTCCATCCAATGGTCCTACAACCATTTATATGTGCAGACACCTGTTCGTTTCAGGGTTTAATTGAGATTACTTTATCAATTAATAAACTAAAGGTACCTTAATTCATACCTGTCTAAATTTAGCTCTTGCTTCTTTTTCCTTCATTCTTCCATGTGCAACCAAATAGTCAAACACTTCACCTATAATTGAGAGAAATAAAAGTAAAAAGAAGTCCTACTTCTGAGCATTAATTTCCCATAAATCGATAATGTTTCATTCTTAGCAATGCCTTAATTTTATTTTTAAATATAGGTATGAAGATAAACAGAAATATGTGGAATTTAAACTAAGTTAGCCTTAAGTTCAATTATAGGTAAAATTCATCTACAAAATCTTAAAGCTAGATAAAAGCCCTGAAATTAAATTATAAACTTTCATTTTAAATATCATTTTTAATGTGTTTAATAAAAACTTAGCAATGAAAATTAAAAGTTAAAATGGATGTTATTTTTGTTAAAAGAGGAAGTCTTCACTGTAGGACTATGACAAACTAGCACTTCCTGAATATATTCATTCATTCAACAAATATTTATTGAGTGCCTACTAACTGCCAGGCACTGTTCCAGGCTCTGGCGAAACAGAGCAGTGAACAAAGCCAAGTCCCTTTCCGCGCGGCGTTTCCATTCTAGTAGCGGAGACAGGCAGCAGACAGACAAGTGACTAGACAGTGTGTCAGGCGATAAGAAGTGTTGGGGAGAGAAAATGGGCAAAGGGACAGGAAGTGTGCAAACGTCTTGCTGACCACTGTGAGCACGGAGTGAGGGCAGCAGTGGGTGGGCACAGGAATGGGTAGGAGGGTGAGGTCCTGAAGAGCCTGGTGGGCTTTGGTAAGGATTCGGGCACAGCGCCAAGTGAGAGCAGAGGAGAATATGAAATGGCTGACCTCCTACAAGGATCACTCTGGCTGCTAGAGGGAGAAGCAGGTTAGGGGTGGGGAAGAGACAGGATGAGAGCGCTGGGCCTAGAGTGGGACACGGCAGCGATGTGAGAAGGGAGGGAATCAGGACAAAGTGTGGGGGTAAAGCCGGTGGACATTTCTTGGGGAAGAGGGGTGACATTCAACGAATGTATCAGTTCTGCCAATTGCTTATCAATATGGAATAAAGAAACACCTCTGAAATCCACAGAAAGAGGACTAATTTAACAAATGTGGTATAAACTGTGTTTAGGAAAGAATCCTGTCCACTTCATACAAACAAAGAATACTACCATCAGCTTAGTGACAACATTTGACAGAAACATTTTGCCTAGCCGGCGTGGCTCAGTGGTTGATTGTTGATCTATATACCAGGAGGCATGGTTTGATTCCTGGTCAGGGCACATGCCCAGGTTGTGGGCTCGATCCCCAGTGGGGAGTGTGCAGGAGGCAGCCGATCCATGACTCTCTCTCATCACTGATGTTTCTATCTCTCTCTCCCTCTCTGAAATCAATAAAAATATAAGAATATATTTTTAAAAAGATTTTGATACTTAAAAACAGCTGGTTCTAAACAAATATTTTTGAGGAAAAAGTCATTCTGAATTGTAATGAATATCTCTGCCTTTTTAAGCTTTTAGCCCTAACTCTAATACAGCTTTTAAAAAATATATTTTATTGATTTTTTACATAGAGAAAGGGAGAAGGAGAGGGATAGAGAGTTAGAAACATCGATGAGAGAGAAACATCAATTCAGCTGCCTCCTGCACACTCCCCACCGGGGATGTGCCCGCAACCAAGGTACATGCCCTTGACTAGAATCGAACCTGGGACCTTTCAGTCCACAGGCCGATGCTCTATCCACTGAGTCAAACTGGTCAGGGCTCTGATACATTTTTAAACAAGGGAGAATATTTTCCATTTATCACTTGATTGCATAATGATCTTTTAAAAGGTATTACATGTCAATTAACACCAAACTATTCATTTAACTGTGATGACTTCTGAAGTTAAATGTCAGCTCCAAAAATGTCAGCATTTGCTAAGGAAATGACCTTTCTATTTGTAAACAGAACACAGTGTCAAAACAAGTAGTTAAGCCCTAGCGGGTTTGGATCAGTGGATAGCGTGTTGGCCTGTGGACCGAAGGGTCCCCATTTGATTCTGGGACCTTGGTTGGGGCATATGCTGGAGGCAACCAATCGACGTCTCTCTCTCTCTCTCACCGATATTTCTATCTTTCCCTCTCTTTTCCACTCTCTAAAAATCAATGGAAAAATATACTCGGGTGAGGATTAAAAAAACAAACCAAGTAGTTAAAATGTGAAAACAACTAAAGATATATGCATATCATATGGAAAACAGTTTTGACTTAAAAAACAGTAATAGATTAGACCCACTAGTTATTGTGGTGGGTCGGTCCCTTCCTCACACCAACCCGCTTCCCCCTCTAGGAGCCAGAGTGATCCTTGCAAGAGGTCAGTCATTTAATATTCTCCTCTGCTCTCACAGATAAAATCCAAGTCTGTCAGAATAATTTTAAAACAATTTTATAAATTCAAATATAATATAAACCTCTTAAGAGTTTTAGGAACCATAAAATCATACTCACAATTACTGTTATAAATCAGGAATTCATCCCACATCTGTTTTTTCCTTATTAAAAACTAGAAGCCCAGTGCACGAAATTCATGCGTGTGTGTGTGGTGTCCTTCAGCCTGGTGTGTGTGTGTGTGTGTGTGTGTGTGTGTGTGTGTGTGTGTGTGTGTGTGTGGTGTCCTTCAGCCTGGCCTGCACCCTCTTGCAATTGGACATCTCTCTCGCAATCTGGGACCGCTGCCTCCTAACCACTCGCCTGCCTGCCTGATCGCCCCTAACTGCCTCTGCCTCTGCCCCCACCACCTCGGCTTCGTCCAGAAGGATGTCTGGAAGGTCATTCGGCTGTCCAGTCTAATTAGCATATTACACTTTTATAATTATAGATGTATTAGCACTCAGATTAAGCCGCTAAACTGAAAACCCCTAAAGGCTATCTATCTCTTAGAGAAAAAATAGCAAACAGTGGCTCTCTCCACCCAGGTCAGGGGCCCTGTGGTTGCTGGAAGGACACTGGACAGGACAGTTGAGAAAGCTCTTGGATGAAGGTTCAGGTCCTGCCACTAGTGATGGAACTGTTGGCATAGAACATCTTTCAAGGCTTTAATTTCATCTGTAAAAATTAGGTAGGTGTCCTGGATGATTTCTAAGATTCCTTCCAATTCTATAATTCACTGATTCTGCTAAACTGACAAACACCAGACTGGGGAGGAATCGGAAGTAAATCTAATGAAATTTTTTATTGTTCAAAATGGGGCAAACATAAACAATCAAACGGACGTCCTGAAAACTGACAGTGCTTTACTGAGATGATTAAAACCAACAGCCAAAGCCAACACACCGCCACCTCTGATGAGCGCTTTTTAATGCTTCTCAGAGGAGGACCCTGTTCGCAAGTCACTGAGAAACTCAGAGACTTATCAGGTCACTTATCAGGTCGCTCTGCCAACGAGGGGAACTGGATGGACTGACCCCACCTCTCTTTCCCAAAGCACATCCTCTTTCTACGAAAACTGGGTGCTTCTTAGATGTTTTTGTTTTTTTTCTTTAATATTTGTTATTGATTTTAGAGAGAGGAAAGGAGAGGAATAGAGAGACAGAAATATTGATGAGAGAGAAACATTGATCGGCTTCCTCCGCACACCCGGGCATATACTCTCACCAGGAATCAAACCAGTGACCTGTTGGTTCATGGGCTGATACCCAACCACTGAGGCACACTGGCTGGGCCAGATGTTTTTGTTTCGTTCACATATAAGAACAATCTGTACAACACTGTGCCTAGAACAGGTGGGAACAGAAAGCCATGGCCAACTATAGTGTCAGAAGGCTGGGCTCCAGGCCTGGCAAAGTGACCACAGTGAGACTTCCCAGCCTCCTTGCCTCAAGGATAAAGGCCATCACTCACTGCCTGGCCACATCATGGAGTCATTGTGAAGCTCAAGGAGCGATCAGGCAAGAGAAGGACTTGAGCGCTGATGAGGCTACACCAATGGAAAGGTTCTTAAGATTTACTCTGTAAGGAGACTAGAAAGTATTAGAACTCCATATAGATGTTCAGTTCTTTAATAATCCCTCAGCTCTTCCTACGACTAATCAATTGTGGAAAACCAACTACATTCTTCAACCACACATTTAAAATAGAAGGCACACAACTAATAATGAATTAGGAGTATGAAAAAGAGATGTCAGGGGTGTGCCTACTACTTGCTCACAACAGCCTTCCAATCTTTTATTCAATGGTTAACTCACTACAAGGAGGCTACAATTTAACTTTTGCTTTCAGATGTTATCATCTGGATAAAGGTGCTAATGAAAAACTAAAACTCTAACCAAAACAATTTAAGCTATACCATAGTCAAATAGAGTATGTCCCCAGTAGTTTATAATTTTATAAAGTTAACTAAATTCTTATTTGTTTAGAAAATGCTATGTGTCAGACACTGTGCTAGGAGTAGGAAACACCCAAAGATAAGCAGGACAGCTTCTGACCTCCACAAGCCACACAGGGTCCAACAACTACAAGCCTACTGTAAAATGAGAATCTTTGTGAAAGACAAGAGCTATAAATATATATTCATTTCTGAAAAATGTCTACATTTATATAAACTTGCAGGCAAATAATTACTAGTCCTTAATATTTAAGGAAAATCTAATTATTGCATTATAACCATCACTTCTGGCCTTGGGAAAGATGGACACCAATGACATTAAAATCTGATAAGGAAAAACAAGTTTATTTCAAACAGGCTAATATCCAGGTATATTTAAAAATCTAAGTACTTGAAATAAATAAAATGTGGTGTAGACACGCGCGCATGCGCGCACACACACACGAGTATTATTCAGTCTTAAAAAGGAAGGAAAGCCTGTCACATGCTTCAACATCGATGAGCCTTACGGGTATTATGCTGAGTGACATAGGCAGTCAAAAGGACAAAAACTGTATGATTCCACTCATATAGGTCCCTAGAGCAGTCCAAGTCATAAAGACAGAAAGCAGAACGTGGCTGCCAGGGACTGGGGGTGGAGGGAGCAGGGAGGCAGTGTTTAATGGGACAGAGCTATAGTTTTGCAACATGGAAAAAGTTGTGTGGATAGATGGTGGTGATGGTTACACAACAATGTGTATTACTTAATGCCACTGAACTGTACACTTTAAGTGGTTAAAACTGTAACTTTTATGCTGTGTAATTTTACCACAATAAAAAAATCCAAGTATCTGGATATTGTCCATTTAAAATGTCAATAGTGAAACAATGACAACCCACAGAACTGCTAACAGCGGGCTCTCTGACTTTCACCCTCGTGTATTATGACTGTGCACAGTAAAGAAACGCAGCAACGATCAATGTGGGCGTGTGATGTGCGCTTCCCAAAGGAAAGAAAGAAAAACAGGGATCAGCTCCTTACCTCCGCTTGCATACTCCATGATTAGGTAGAGTGTTTTGTCAGTTTCGATGACTTCAAATAACTTCACTGGGGGAGGGAGAGGATACAGAAGAAACAAATGTTTGTGTGCATACACCACGTACATATAAACTGTAACTACAAAAAGTAACTATTTTATGTTTAAGATTTTAATAGAGGGCGCTCTAAAAACTGCTTTTACGACATTTATTATATATTACAACAACAACAGAAAATATTTTGTAAGGCCTTGGAATTCCATAAAAATAATGATTCTTTCTGGGTGCCGGAAGCGTGTTCCTCGGCGTGCACTCACAGCCTGGTGGGGTGTGCCTGCCCCATGCTCTCGCTGCCTGGCAGGGCGGCTGTCCCGGTAGCTGCCTTCCCAGCAGCTCTTCCCCTGCACCTCAGGAAAAGCCTTATTTCACATTCAAACGGCAGGGACTGCTCAGGTCTACTCTACTTCCGCAAGTGCAAATCTATTTACTTTTCGTTCTGGCTTCAAGGATATATATAATTCCACCTGAGACTTATATTGCTTGGGAAACAAATTCTCCAAAAAACAAGGTTCCTTTGTTACTATTCTGAAGCCAGCGATGGAAAGAAGTAGAAGGGATTATACTGTGATTAACTGAAAAGAACTTTTAAAAGAATTCTTTTCAATGGGTCAGAGTAACTTTATCATACCAGATCCTGTGACAGAGAAATAACCTTCCGATTACTGCTAATTCATAAAACCATAAAAAAATCAAATACATATATTTTAAAATAAAACTAAATTTCTAAAGCTATCAAATCAATGTTTTGCATTATCTACTTTATTCTGGTAATACAGACTTGAAAATTAAATTTACCAAAGGGTGGGGGGAATGCTAGTCTTTTATATTTGGGGCTATTTTCTGATGTTTTAACAGAGAGTAATAGGCCAAATAAAATACCTAACATAGTATTTAATATATGTTTGTTGAACTAATGAATAAAACTATCATTTTTCTAAGATGATATATTTGGGTTATCAAGAAAAATCATTGAGATAAATTTAAGACATATATGCTGGAAAACCATCAACATATAAACAAAACCTTTCTCAAATTCCAATGCAAATATTAGCTCTCCTGGGAAAACGATTTTAATCCAATAGTAAATTTTTAGACATTTAAATCTATTATCAAAGATAATGGATCAAAGATAGGTCAGTTAGTAATAAGTAGAGAGAACTCCAATCAGGGTACAACTTAATTAAAAAATAAAATAAATATGCTTAAGTTAGCTAGTTCTAGGCAGTAGTAATAAGAAGTGTTTTGGATGAGAAGTTAGAATTTAAAATTCAGAGTTGGCTTGCTAACCAAAGGGTTGAAACAAAAAATGAAGAAAGGTTTTCTTTTTATTATATTCCTTATTTTTCTTTTCTCCAAACATATATTTTACTGATTTTAAGATGTATAGTTTTTCACTTTTTAACTAATATCACTGATAATGGGATGATGGCTTCGTAGCATTGTTTTCTTCCACCTCCTAGAAGTGATTCTGATAGTAAACTGATACAACTGGCTGTCTTAAGAGTTATTTCACTTGTTGTGTGTATATTTCACTATTCTTCTAATCAATATTTATTAAGTGTTCACTACCTACATGATAAAAGAGTTATTTTACTCTTGAAGTAATATTTTTAGACTGCAGGAGCTACTACTGTGTAAAGAAGCAGTTATATTCTTTTTAACTATTATGATATATGGGATCAAAAATTTCCATTGAGATATCTATACAACAGGCCAGGATTGGGGAATTTCACACTTTCATCTTGGTCTCACAATTATGATGAAGACAGGACCATGACCCTTCCTCATTTTTGAGCCCACCTCATCACACCCAGCAGAGCTGGGCAGAGGACACTTAAAACAAATCTGTGTCGTATAAAGCAATTCATATCAAATTCCCAGTAGATAACTATCCTATGTCTTTTTAAATGGTTCAATGTACAAGTATTTTCTTAGAAAGGGTCTATCTTTGAAAATCTTAACTCTGACTTAACAGAATTCCCTTCTCTCTAGCTATGAATTAAATACAACTATATTTTCCACTAATTAAAAAATTAGAATATTATAATCTAATTATAGATGTTTCTACTGCATTGAAGCTTTAAATTCAAATGTTTAGTATCTAAGCTTTTAACTCGTCTTTAGCAAATTTCAGAAAGTTAATACAAATGATAAACAGTTTGGAGATGTATTTTATTAAAAGTGTGCCTGGGCTGGGAGGAGGGAAGACATCTCTCTCCTGGAATACATGTTTAACTTTATGAGATAGTTTCAAGAATGTATTTAGACACAAAAATACTTAAGAAAGCAGAAAGTACCTATGTTTGGATGATTTAAAATCTTCATTATTCTTACTTCTCTGAAGAGCTAAAAAACAAACACACAATGCCCCCGAAACAGGTTATTACACATTATCTTCCACTGTTGCAATATAAGTTTAACTTTTACCCAGAGAACCGATTCACTGGTAACGCCCAGTACTTCACATCTAAGACAAACACCAAGTACAGGGTAACTGTGAAGTCGCTTTAACCCAATACCACGCGCCTCAACTTTCTCTTGTGAAAAAGCAGAGGTGCCAGAGGAGAATGCCCCTTTGCTGTCTTGAACACATAAGATGGGATCCAGGCAAGAACAGTTTGTGGCTAAACTTCGTCTGACTCAGGTATATGAAAACCAAAACGTAGAGTCCCAGTGAACTGCATCCTGAGTGTATTAGGTTTATAATGCCAAGGAATTCTATGAGAGATTTTGAACAAAACCATGGCAGGAAGCCTCACAAGAGGTAGGTCATTTAGCATGGAAGCTGAGGGACTTAATAACTGCCCCAATCAGCACTGCCTCACGTGCTCCCTTTTGTACTGTGTGTGACTGGCCTTGGCCGCTGGGACACGAGTGACTTGGAGGCAAGCAAGGGCAGGACAGAAGGTTTGCGCAGCGGGGCTTGCTTTCCTGGAATGATGTCGCCCTAACACGAAGACAGTTGAGCCTCTCTGAGGATGAAACACTGCACGTAGAGAGAGACCACTGTCCACCTGAGGTAGCCCACCATCTCGCCCCCGAATGCTGCCACAGGAAAAGCCAGGGGAGCCCAGCAGACAGACAGACTGCCCGTCAGGCCCAGCCAGCACACAGGGAGGAGAAACGTGAGGCTGCTGCTGGGTGAACAGGTGCTGGGACTTCAGAGGAGGGTCCCAGCTCATGGCCGGGCTGATCCAACATGACTCAGAAAACAACAGAAACTGAGGCCATCTTATCCAGCCCTCTTGCAGACTCGTGGAAACCAGAAAAGGAGGAAAAGACCTTCCCAAGTCCGTGGGAGTGTGGCCAGACCAGGTCTCCGAACACAGTCTCCTACCGCCGGCAGGAGCCAGGGCGGGCGGGGCTGGCTGAGCTGGCCCTCGCCCACCATATCTGACCTACAAGTGGCCTAGCAGCTCACTGCGAGCACGGAGAGACACGGACCTATCTGACCTACAAACCGAGCCCAGAGCTTAACAACATGGAACCAGGTGGACAGACTTCCTGTCTGGAACACTGACTCATCTCCGAAGGCGGGCGTTTTTTCCACCAACACAGACACCGCTGGTGGCTGGTGGCTGCTGCGGCCATTCTCAGATCTTAGGTGCCAGGTGAGAAGATAGCACCTGCCAACCACCCATCAGGCCGGAGTTCTCAGCTGCCCCCTGCCAAACTGACACAGAAACCCCGCGTTCCCATCTGTGAGAGCTGAAGGCGTAGCTGTAGTGGAGCCTCCCAGTCATTTCCACAACAGCCAGGTCAGAAGAGCTCCGGGTCGGCTGCCGTACCCCGCAGCTCGGGACACCGCATCTGGAGGGAAGCCCTGGCCAGGCGGCCTCCGGTCACCCCTCCGACCTCAGCTGTCACTGCTCCGGCCCCCTCGGTTCCTGTCAGGACCCAGCACACTCCCAGCTCTTTCTTTCCTCCGAGTCTTTTCTCCTTTCCAGCCTTCCGGTCTCAGGGAGATTCTCTGAAAACCTCTTCCGAGTCCGGCTCCCTTGCTTTACAGCATTCTTCCCTAGAATGTTTTTCAAGTTGGGACGGATGGTACATTTTGGTGTACCTACTTACTGCCACCTCACCATCCACAGGGAGCACAGCTGTCTCCTTTTAGCCCCCCCCCCCCCCCCCCCCCACACACACTCACACAGCTGAAACCAAGCCTGGCGCACACAGGGACTCATCTGTTTGAGAAATGTCTGCAGGAAAGCACTAACTCCCGGCAAGTACCACACCGCTGGCCAGACAGCAGGCTGAAAGAAGGCAACTGTTTTTAAAATTTCTCCTAGTAGTGCAGCATTGAAACAAAGTCATTAGAACCAAAGAGCAGAAAAAGATGGACTATTCTAGGAGTTCAGGGGGAGAAAGTCGTGTGTTGGATGGCACCATGGAGGAAAGTGGACTCGACAGGCCTGACAAAGGGCGCCCCAGCAGAAAGCGGGCTGTGCTCCGTGTATCTGAGTGGAGATCGGAGGTGTGACCAATGAGAACCAAGTGACCCGTCTGGCACCAGGCCCCCTGATCAGTCATGAGGGTGCTGGTACCAGCTGCAGTTTTCTGGGCCCCACCAGTCACCACATCGGAACTGGGCCTTGAGAATCTTACTTTTCAGCAAGCACCTAGGTCTGGTAGTTTTCTTGTTCTTTTAAAAAATATATATAATTTTATTAATTTTGGAGAGGGAGAGGGACAGAGGGAGAGGGACAGAGGAGGGAGAGGGGCAGAGGAGGGAGAGGGGCAGAGGGGGAGAGGGGGAGAGGAGGGAAAAGGAGGGGGAGGGGGAGAGGGAGAGGGAGGGAGAGGGAGACAGAAACATCAATAATAAGAGAGAATCATTTATCGCCTGCCTACTGCACACATCCCCAGTGGAGATTGAGCCCACAACCTGGGCATGTGCCCTGACCAGAAATCAAACCTCGACCTCCTGGTTATGTCAATGCTCAACCACTGAGCCACACCGGTTGGGCAGGTCTGGTAGTTTTTAAGAATGTCCACAAATTCCTTGACAATCTTCCCCTCCGAAGGAAGAACTTTGAGTATAGGGGCACTTAGTGATTTGCTTCTAAGGAACAGAGTAAGGCAGAAGCAATGGTGGGGGCTTAAGAGACTGGCCAGGCCAATAAAAGGCCCTGTGGCTCGGCGAGGACACTGAGTTCCCAGGGACAGGCCAGGTGGCAGGGAGACGTCACGCCCACAGGGGGGGCCTGCAGCTGGGGCTCTAACCGAAGAGCACCTGAGCTGGAACCAGCTGTCACTCCCTCACACAGGACTCAGAAACTGCGAGATGACAACGCTGAGCTGAAGTTGCTGAGCTTTGGAGCCATCAGAGAGCAGTAGACGACTGCTACACTACCGACACACAGAGGGTCCCTGGTTACAGCGGCGTCACAGAGGGACGAGCTGTGAAAACAGGGAAGATGCTGAGGTGAGGAGGACAAGCTAACTGTGCAGGCAGGAGCCGCCCAGGGTTCCCTCACGGGCAGTGCTATCAGAATCACGCTTACCTCTATCAGCAGAAATGAGTTACACTCACACCAAGGCAACCACGAGGGGGAGCAAGCCCGAGGCTAAGTTACCAAGTGCCCTGAGCCAGCAGCTTCACACCCATGATCACATCTAACGGAACCTCCCCACCTGTCAGGTGACCGAGAAAGGGAAGAAACTTGTCCAAGGCCCCCCCCAGCTAGGGGGTGCCAGACCGGGACTCGGAGCTGTCTGACTCCAAAGTCCACACGCACTCCAGGATTCCACGCAAACCCCTTTAAAATATTCAAGTAACATGACTGACAGAGTACAAGCTGCTGCTATAGGAAACCCCAGAGCAATAGGGGCTGGCAGAGAACTTCTTAAAAAGTCAACAATTTGCATATGTGATAATGCCAGAGATATCATACATTCAGATCAACTGTGAGCCTGATGGCTAAAGATAGTTAAATGTGCACAGAAATAATTTATTAAAGAAAACTGGAACGTCAGAAGTCCCCATCAGAGCTGTAAAAATAAGTTTTTAAAGTTTTGTTATAAAAGAACATTTAAGAGAAATTTATCTACTTCTACTGTCTTAATTCAACTTATTTTTATACATTTCCTTTCAATCTTAGCAGATGCTAGTCGTAAAAAATAAAATGGATACGCCTCGGTTCACTTGGTTGGAGTATCGCCCCGTACAGTAGGTCTCGGGTTTGATTCCAACACGTACTAGGTGTCAGGTTCGATCCCCAGCCCCACTTGGTCATGTTGGGAGGCAACGAGTCGATATTTTGCTCTCGCATCGATGTTTTCTGTCCCCCTCCTGACTTTCCCCTCTCTCTAAAAATCAATGAACATGGACTTGGGTGAGTATTAAAAACAAAAACCCAGAAATGTATAAAGTGAAAGAATTCTCTCTTCACTGAGCAATCGGCACCCTCCACACATCATCACGTCCTCTTGTCCTCTAGGAACTGGTACACAGGAGCCGAACAAACATCTCTGAAGGGAAAAACTCGGGACTCTGGTGATCAGAATACCAAGGACACCGAACCTACCACATCACATAATAAACAAGTGTCCCAATAGCCAGAACTTGGGATGTACAGGAATTCTCTTTGGGAAAAAACAATTTTACCAAGCAATATAAAAATGACATGAGCACATAACCGAGAGCACGGGGGGGGGGGGGGGAGCGGATGGGGAGTTCTCAACATAAAAGTGTGATCTAAACTCCGTGAGGAGGTCTGAGACAAAAGGAACGGGCCAAGAGGCGGAGTTACAAGGTGTGTGTGAGAAATAATGGAAGGAGTAAATGATCACCCTCTTCATTAACAGGACAGAGCTGCACTGTAAATCCAAGATGAATGAGTACATATTTAGCAGCCTTGGGTGGAGAAGGAGACACGGTCAGGAAATGTTCAGAGGGCAAGAGGAGGGAGGCTGTTGTAGCTGACACCCATGTTTGTGGATACGGATGCCACTGAGACAGGGAAGACACAATGGCGGGAAAGGCAAGGCAGGCTGGGGCTGGTTCCAGACACCCCGTGAGGGGCAGTTAAGTGACGACAGTGAGAGCACAGTTTGCACTTGGTGTTTAGGTCTGAAGCTCAGGACAGAAATCTGGGTACAGATTTCTAAATTCCGGGCTAAGACTCCCAGTGTAAAGAGAGCGCCCTCGGAAGGAAAGGAACCTCCTCACTGTGCAGAAGGAAAAGACGGGCTGGCCCGGGGACAAACATTTCAGAGAGAACAGTCCACACTGCGAGCTCAGAACAGGCAGGGAGAGAATGAAGGCCAGACGCTGGAGCGCAGACCGACCTGTGGGGTCAGAAATGGTTGATCTGCTCCTAGGTCCTAGATCCTAGAGCACCTCTGGGTGCTTCCTGAAGGAACGGCGAAGGAGGACACGCCTGCCTTCCCGCAGCCCGGTGCGGACACTGTCCCTCTCACCACGCTGAGCACAGCACCTCTGCTGAAAGCAAGAACAAATCCACGACCCTCGCAGGCAAAACCAAGGGAGAGGGGCTGGCAAAGCCCAGGGTTCATGGAGAAAAATGTGTCTTTACTTCTCTACACAGAGAAACATCTCTGGAAGGACCAAGAGAGGCTGATGCCACTGGTTGTCGCAAGGGAGTGCCCTGGGTGCTGGAAGTCAAGGGGCAGATGAAGACTTCTTTCTATGCTTTTGTGCCCTTTGAACTACATAACTACCTTACCTATCTCCCCCAAATCTGGATTTTACAGAAATGGATTGAGAAACAAAAAAGTGGGGTTTTGTTATTTAGCTAAAAGAGAAATTCCTGAAAAACAAAAAGTAGACAAAAATCACTGTGTTTTGATCACTTAGC